>NC_142737.1:33446439-33758439 GCF_051943395.1 Hippocampus bargibanti | reverse complement strand
GTATTTTTGTGTGTTTATATTAGTGTGTGTGCAAGTGTGTTTGTGTGCGTTTGTCTATATGATGTGTGGTTGTGTATTTGTGTGTGTGTGTGTGTGTGTGTGTGCGTGCGCGTGTGTGTGTGTGTGTGTGTGTGCCTATGTGAATCTGTATATGTGTGTGTGTGTCTGTTTATATTAGTGTTTGTGTGTTTATATGCATGTATCTATATGTGTGTATGTAAACGTGTATTAGTGTGTGTGTGTGTTTTATATGCGTTTGTCTATATAATGTGTGTGTGAATGTGTATTTGTTTGTCCATGTGTGTGTTTGTGTGTGTGTGTGTGCGCGTGTGTGCTTATGTGAATCTGTATTTTTGTGTGTTTATATTAGTGTGTGTGCAAGTGTGTTTGTGTGCGTTTGTCTATATGATGTGTGGTTGTGTATTTGTGTGTGTGTGTGTTTATATGCGTTTGTCTGTATAATGTGTATGTGCGTGTGTGAACGTGTATTTTTGTGTCTGTGTGCGTGTGCGCATTTTTGAAATTGAAAGCAAGTGAAGGGCGCCCCCTAACGACGGCTAGCGGCTTTGCCGGGTTTTAGCCACCCTTGACGACCCCGATGACCTCGCGGGCCGGTGTGAGGCTTGCGTGGGGCCGTCCGTCACTCGTCACGCCGAGTCGCCGCGTGCTCGCCTCCTTATTATTCCCACTCGCGTTGACGACGACGACGGCCTTGACGTGTCATGCGGCGCTCGGCAGATACAGATGTATCCGCACAATCGGAACAATCGCTCGCTCGCAAAATGTTGACAAATGTTTCGACTTTATCAAAAGAAGGGGAGAGAGCTAGCTAATTGAATTGCTATCTAAGAGTGAATTTGTAAAGTAGAATCACTCCATTACTATTATATATCAAACTGGCTATCTAGCAAGCTAGCTATTTGATAGCTATTAGCTATCCATCTAGCTAACTATCTAGCCAGATATCTGAGTTATCTATTAGTTAGCTATCTATTTGAGTTACTTCCGGGTTGAGTGAACGCTGGTGCATGTGGCGGCCGCTGCTCACCCACAGAAAAAAGTATCTTGTGACTGTAAAGTGACCTTGAGAGTTTTAAAAGGCACTTAGAAATGAAATGTAGTATGATGGGAAACTTTTTTTTTTCCCAGGCAAGACTGACTTTGTGAGAGAGTAGTTTTGGATTGGAGTTAGCTAGCAAATAATGCAAAGTTCCCCCTTGTGGGACTAATCTATCTATCTATCTATCTATCTATCTATCTATCTATCTATCTATCTATCTATCTATCTATCTATCTATCTATCTATCTATCTATCTATCTATCTATCTATCTATCTATCTATCTATCTATCTATCTATCTATCTATCTAGCTAGCTAGCTAGCTATTTGAGTCAGGAAAGATATTGGCTATCTATTAGCCATCCATTAGCTGGCTAGCGTTCTATCTATTTGAGTTATTTCTGGGTTGAGTGAACGCTGACGCATGTGGCTGCCGCTGCTCACCCACAGAAAAAAGTCCTGTGACTAATAAGTGTCCTTGAGAGTTTTGAAAGGCGCTTAGAAATGAAATGGATTATGATTGTTTTTAAAATGGGGGCCATTTTTGGCGGGCATTTTGGCCCACACGCTGGTTTGGTTTTCCCGGGCCATCTCAAATTCAGTGGCGGGCCAGATCGCGGCCCTCGGGCCTCAACTTTGCAAGCGCTTCGAAAAGACAGAAATTTGTCGGGCGGCCTCACCGGCAGCTGTCGGCAGAGAAGAAGTAGAAGAATCTGCGGACACGGTCAAAGGTCGTCCTTCGGAGGCAAACAGGTGGCGGGGCGCGTCTTCGCTTTCCATCGAGGGCATGGAGGTCGGGGCTGAAAAAGCGGGTCTGAAAAGGCCCAATTCCTCGTCCTGAGCATGCTGCCTTCTCAGGGCCACCTGGGAGGGAAGAAACCACTTGAAGTGGCTGGGGGTCGCGGGGGGGTCGCGGACGCTTACCTGAGCGGCCATGACACGCTGTCTCTCTGCGATCAGCTTGCACTTGTCGCACTGGCAGTCCTTCCACGGGCAGAAGCGCTTGTGGCCCTTCAGCTGCGACACGTAGCCGTGATGGCGGCAGCGGGAGCACTTGGGCATCCGGGGGGCCCCCCGCGGCGGGCGCGGCGGCGAAGCCGACGCAGGCAGCTTGCTCATGGTCGGCCGCGATGGCATCTGAGCCGTCGCGGTTGCGCTCGCTATGAAGATGGCAAAGGGATGGACGGGGGGAGGGGGGGAGGATGCCGGCCCTCCCCCGTCAGGCCGTCAAGTAGCAACTAAAGTGTGGGAGTGATTAGCCACAATCTCCATTTGCAGTGAACACTCACTTTTGCCTTCTTTCTTTTCTTTCAACTAAATAAGCCTTCAAACTAGACAGAATACAGTCATACCTCATCTTACAAACTTCATTGGTTCCCAGAAAGTCGTTGTAAGGCCAAAAGTGTGTATTCCAAACATTAATTTCCCATAGGAAACCATTAAAATGAGAATAATCCGTGCCCAGGTCCCAAAAAATATCCTGTGACTGTAAAGGGTCCTTGGGAGTTTTGAAAGGCGCTTTTCAATGTCATGCATTATTATTATAATTATAAAACATCATTTTCGACTAACTTGAAAAGAAGAAGAATTTTCGACAAAACAAGCCTTAAAACTACACAAAATACAGTGAGACCTCAACTTATGAACTTCATTGGTTCCCAAAAAGTGTGTCTAAGGCCAAAAGGGTGTGTTCCAAACATCAATTTCCAATAAGAAACAATTAAGATGAGAATAATCCGTTCCCAGGTGCCCATAAAACCTCATTTTCGACTAAATAAGCCTTAAAACGACACAAAATAGACCTGATTTTAAAATTTTGTATTGTAATTGAAGAAATAAACTGAACTGAATAATCAAGTCATTTTATTGACCTTAGTGATGGTCCGTCTGTGTAAGCTCTCAGTGGTACAGGAGTGGTCCATCCATCGATGAGAAGGTTTCTTCAGCCGTCATCTGTACAAAAGTGAAGGTTTCGGACGTTTCACTTCTCATCCAAGAGGCTTCGTCAGCGAACTAAAGTCTGACTGGTCGCATCGGCCCCATTTATATATCCCTATTGTCCAGACATGGCGGCGCCGGACACAGCTATGATAGGTCCCTACTCTCAGGTTGGGGGGGCAGGGGACCCCTCCCTGTGGCCCCACTGATTGTGCCTACATTCCTGACTAACGACTGGCCTATTACCCCCACTCCCCTCGGCATCACCTCATCAGCATTGCGAAAGTTGCCTAACCTGTTTTGCCTAAGCAGGCTATTGTATGAACGATCCAAATTGAACCTCACACCACCATATCGGTTTAATGAGGGATTTTGTTGTTTTATAAGAATCGCTTCTTTTACCCCCCTTTCAAAGCATCTATGTTCTTTCGCTAAGATTTTAACCTCATTGTCGTCAAATGAGTGGTTGCTAGCTTTTCAGTGCAAATGTACTGCCGATTGAGGTCCACTTATATTATCCCTGCGATGTTGATAAAGTCTTTTTTTGAGAATTTGTTGAGTCTCCCCAATGTACTGCTCTTTACAATTTTCATTCTTACAATGTATGGAATAAACTACATTACTTTGTTTTTCATTTGGTAGCCTATCTTTTGGATGCACTAATTTTTGCCTTAACGTGTTTATCGGTTTGAAATAAGTAGGAATTTTATGTTGCCAAAGGACTCTTTGTAATTTTTCAGAAACTCCTGCAATGTACGGTACTGCTACTCCTCTCCTTTTAGAATCTTGAGAATTATTGGTTACGTTCGCTATTCTTTCTTTCTGACATTTGTTGAATGACCACTGAGGGTACCCACAGTTAGTGAGTGCTCTCCTGATATGTTTTGACTCCTTTTCTCTACCTTCAGTGCTAGTTGGTATTAGTTTAGCCCTATGCTGGAGGGTTCTGATAACTCCTAGTTTATGTTGTAAAGGGTGGTTAGAGTCAAAAAGTAAGTATTGGTCAGTGTGCGTAGCCTTCCTAAAGACTTCTGTTTTTAGCGCTCTGTCCTCTTTTATAATTACTTTACAATCCAAGAAGGCTAGTTGGTTCTCTTGAATGTCCTCACGAGTAAATTTAATGTTGAAGTCTACAGAGTTGAGGATTGAATTTCTTGTTTCTTAATGATGACAAAAGTATCGTCCACATATCTAAACCAGTGTCTAGGTTTTGTCCCTGGGAAGGATGTGAGGGCCTGTTTCTCCATCTCTTCCATGTAAAGATTAGCCACTATGGGTGAAACTGGTGAGCCCATAGCACAACCATGAATTTGTTTATAAAATGTTTCCCGAAATTGAAAATACGTAGTATTAAGGCAGATTTCTAATAATTGGCAGATGTGATCCGGTTTCAGTTTGGTTCTTTCATGCAGAGAAACATCCGCCAGCAGCCTCGTCCTCACCACTGAGACTGCTGCTGGGGTTGGGACAGATGGCAAGAGAGAAGTCACATCGTATGATGCCAATGTTTCCTCAGGTTCCAATATGAGGTCTTTGATCCTCTCTACAAACCCTGTGGTGTTCTCTACGTGATATTCTGTCTTACCAACCAATGGAGCTAAAATAGTTTTTAAATATTTGGCTACATTGTATGTAGAGGAGTCAATGCTACAAACAATGGGTCTGAGGGGGAACCCTTCTTGATGTATTTTTGGCAGGCCATAGATACATGGCGTGGCCTCTCCCGGCTATCATCTAAAATACATCTGTTTGTTTTCCTTTCTCTAACTTTTGGAGACAGTCAATCATTTCTTTCTTGTATCTATTGGAAGGGTCCCTTTTTAGTTGCTCATAAGTGTTAGAATCACTGATTAACCTAATTATTTTGTCTTCATCATCCAATGTGTTGAGAAGCACTGTACATCTGCCCTTGTCTGCTGGTAAAATAGTCATATATGTATATATATATATATATATATATATATTTTTGTCTTTTTTTCTGGGAACTTAGTGATGGTCGTTGTCAATGGACGATGAGCTTCCCGGTTGCCTCTTGATGATATCCGAGTGAAGTTGCCGTGCTTTGTCGGCGATCATACCCTCACTCACACTGTCCCCCGCTCGCTGCTTTTCGTTCATCCAAATCAACAGAAGTTTTTCAACCTCTTCCATTGCCCGAGACCGTTGCTTAGTTACAACGCGGGCACACCCTTTAATAGCTTCCTTGTTCTGAAGGATGGTAGCCCCGGTCCACTTATAGATAGATTTTTTTCCCCTTTTGGTCCTGCAGATGTGGAAGGAACACTCGTTCTGGGTTTTCTATTCGAAGATATTGGCAAAACAAAATGGCGTCAGTCGGTCTTGCTAACGTTGCTAACCGAGAAACCAATGAGACTAAATTCTTCTTCTTTTGCCGATTTGAAAAGGATATAGCTCCGGTGCAGCCGTCACAACCTGGAGCTGAACACGCTGAAGACAGTTGAGATGATGGTGGACTTCCGCAAACATCCATCACGGCAGCTCCCCCTCACACTATCCAAGTGCCTGTGTGTCAACCGTTGAGACCTTCAAGTTCCTGGGAATCACAGTCTCCCGGGACATGAAGTTAGCTGGTGAGCTGTTGGCTATCTGGCTATCTATTAGCTGTGATTGTAAAGTGTCAGTTTTGAAAGGCGCTTATAAATGAAATGGATTATGATGATGATTATGATTATTATAAAAATGTCATTTGGCCATTTGACCTTCTTCAAGTGATCAGGTGAGCTTCTTCAAGCAAATGTCCATTTTGGTCCAGCAGGACGATTTGAGGTCGTCGCTGCGACGGTTGAGAATTGTCCGAGGTTCCCTGAACGCACCGTGGCCTAGCAACCAAAACAGCTCCGCAAGTGGCCTTGCGTCAACTGTTGTCCAGCGGACTTTTTTCCTCCTCTTTTTGTTTGTTTTGGTCGCCATGCCCAAAAAGAAGGAGAAGAAAGCAGAGGAGGACGAAAAGCCAAAGAAAAAGCCGAGTCCGCCGGCTGCCGCCCAAGACAAAGACAAAGAGAAGAACCGCTATCGCCTTCAACTCGGCTTCTTGAGCGACGAGCTCGAAAGGTGAGTCGCTCACTCGCTCGCCGCTACTCAAATGCAGACGTTCATCCACACGCGTCACCTTTGCCACTGGAGAAAAGACGTGACTTGAATTCTAGCAAATTTGCACGATTTAAAGTGCTAGATATAAAAATTGTGACTTTAAATCTCGCAAATTTGCGAATTTAAATCGTGCAAATATAAAAATTGTGACTTCACAAAATTTGCAAATTTGCGACTTTAAATCGAGCAAATTTGTGACTTTAAATCGAGCAAATGTGCGAGTTTGAAACTGTCAAACTTGTGCCTTTTTTTCTCATAAACATGGATGGCAATGTTAGAAATGTCTTGGCTTCACCGAAGCCAAGTTCGAAGACCGACCAGGAGCCTCTTGGCCACTCGGATCATCGGGCGCCATTGCCCGAAATCAAGTGAGCTCGATGTACGGTGATACCTCAGCATTCGCTCACCAACTTTTCACCTCACCGACATGAAATTTGCAAGCATATATAATCTTGGCAGACAAATTAGTTTTCAGCAAGCGAACCAAACCACACGCAGCCTCACAGTAGTTTCATTTGAGTGCAGACATGGTTGGTTATCGAGTGTAGTACTTTTGCCATTACGGGAGCGAAAAAGACCCCACCACAGGCTAGTTTTAAGCCGATGAGGACACAAAAGGAAGGAGATCGTCGAAAAACACCAAGCAGGTGTGCGTTGGTGTGACTTAGCGTCCCAGTAGCAGTATGCTAAGTGGCTAAGGGTGTTGTCTCAGGCAATAGAAGAGGTTGAAAAACTTCTGTTGATTTGGATGAACGAAAAGCAGCTAGCAGGGGACAGTGTGAGTGAGGCGAATATCGCCGAGAAAGCACAGCAACTTCACTCGGACCTGTGCAGGCGCAGGCGGGGCCGACAGCGCCCCCCGTTGGTCGCCAACCAGATCATGACATAAAATGACTTCATCATCCAGTACAATTTATTTCTTTCATTACAATATAAAAACACATTTATTGTACATAAAATAAGGTCTATTTTGTGTTGTTTTAAGGCTTATATAGTAGAAAATTTTGTTTTATGGGGACCTGGGAACGGATTATTCTCATTTTAATGGTTTCCGATGGGAAATAAATGTTTGGCAGACAAACCTTTCGCCTCACACACAGTTTCTCTGAACCAATTAAGTTTGTAAACTGAGCTATCACTGTATCTTGTGTAGTTTTGAGGCATATTTAGCAGACAGTGATGTTTTATGGGGACCTGGGACCAAATTATTCTCATTTTAATGGTTTCCTATGGGAAATTAATGTTTGGAATACACACTTTTATCTCATTTCGCTTTCACTGCCGACGTTTTCTCGGACGCTTTCCCGAACCGCCGATGGACCCGACCTGTGCAGAGAGCAAGCGAAATGCCAACGCCTGGAACGGGAGAAGGCGGCGCTGGCGCGGCGCTGCGCCTCGGCCGAGACGGACAAGAAGGACGCGGTGGACTACCTGAAAGCGGAGCTGCTGAGCAAAGAGGACGAGGCCGAGCGGCTGGCCCAAAGGCTCCAGCGGAGTCTGGACCAAACCCCGCCAGACGGCGGCGGCGTCCTGACCCGATCGGAGGCCGATGACCTCCGGGAACGCGTCCGGCGGCTGGAGGAGGACAACGCGGGCCTCGGTGAGCCGCATTTTTTCATTCTGGAGCAAGGCAGTTTGTGAAGGAGGATCCTGGCGTGACGTCACCAACAAGGGGGGCGGGACTTCCTGAAACTCGCCATTCCGAGTGCATTTTGGTATCAGTTTTGGGACACTTTACGTCAATTGTATTTTTTTATTTTTTTGCATTTGACTCAGAGGATCAGCCTGCGTGGTTTGCCTGTTGTAGATGCTATCAAACGTTTTTCCCATGTCACTTAGGAAACCAAAAAAATGCTGTCGGTTGTCCTTTAAAGTGCATTTAAATAGCTTTCAGATGATTGTTCTTTGACAAATAATAAGGAAATCACGCCATTTTTAATTTTGGAAAGATGAGGGCATTTTCTGCCTGTAATCACGCAGTTAAAACAATGAAAATCAGTGAGCGAATTCTTTATGACACTTTAAACGATCATAACTTTCGTCATTTTTGGCAGATCTTAACGAGTAAGGTACCATCGGAAAGCTTTTGGAATTCTAAACAAGAACAGAAAACACAAGAAAAGATTGAAAATATAAATGAGCAAATATCAACCATCGAATGCAGGCAGATTTTTGTCAGAAATCCAAAATGGCCGTCACTCAATACTAGGAAAGAAAATTGCCAGCTCTAGAAATATAGATGCTAATGCTTCTTTTTGCTTGAAACTTACCAGTTATGGAGAAATATATATATTCTACCACTTCTATGGGTTATAAAAATACAACGTACTCACCTTCATAAACTGCAGCGTTAGCAAAAAGAGCGTCAACTTCAATCCATTTTTGAGGGGGATTTTTCTGCCTGTAATTACACACAATGAAACAATGAAAATCTGTGACCGAGTAAACACGCTCAATATTTTCGTTATTTAAGTTATTAATTGGAATGATTTAGCGATCATTTATTCGATTGCATATTAAATCATCTGTATTCTTCAGTATTTGATGTCTAGAGCGAAATATAAGTGACAAATTAGCAAATATCAACCATCGAATGCAGGCAGATTTTCGTCAGAAATCCAAAATGGCTGTCATTGAATACAAGGAAAGAAAATTGCTAGCTCTAGAAATATTGATGCTAATGCTTCTTTTTGCTTGAAACTTGGCAGTTATGGAGAAAAATATACAATCTACTACTTCTATGAGTTATATTAATACAACGTACTCACCTTTATAAACTGTAGTGGTAGCAAAAAGAGTTTCTCGTCGTCGTATTAGGAAATCTCAAGAACCAGCATGGAGGGAAACGTGTAATACAACATCGATAAATACATAGATATAGATATATAGCTAGCTAGTGCTACAAAAGCTAGCTAAAAAGATCTTTAGCTAGCTATATTGTCTAGCTGGCTAGATATCTATTAACTATCTAGCTATCTATATACTGATGCTATCTTTTTCACTGGCTAGCTATCTAGCTCGCTGGCTGTTGGCTATCTATTAGCTAGCTGGCTAGCTTTCTATCTATTTGAGTTACTTCCGTGTTGCATGTGGCTGCCTCTGCTCACCCACAGAAAAACTGATCCTGTGACTGTTAAGTGACCTTGAGAGTTTTGAAAGGCGCTTATAAATGAAATGGATTATTATAATTATATTTACTATTATTATTATATGTCATCATAAACTACATAGCTTGGAAAATCCTAGCAAAGACCATGGCGTACAGAGTGCACTCGCTGGACAGAAACAATCACAGTGGAATATATTAGCTAGCTACCTAGCTGGCTATCCTTTTGCTTTCTATTAGCTATCTGTCTAACTACCTAGCCAGCTATCTATTTGCTATCCTTTTTCTATATATTAGCTAGCTACCTAGCTGGCAATATATTTGCTATCTATTCGCTAGCTACCTAGCTGACTATCTATTTGCTCTCCATTTGCTATCTATTAGCTATCTGTCTCGCTAGCTAGCTACGTAGCTGGTTATTTATTAGCTATATGGCTTCTAGCTAGTTAGCTAACTAGACTAGCTGGCTATCTATTAGCTATGTGTTTGCCAGATGGCTAGCTGTCTATCTATTTGAGTTACTTCCGGGTTGAGTGAACGCTTAGAAATGAAATGTATTATTATTAATATCATATCGGTCAGTGTAGGGTAGCTACTTGATTGATATGAAAGTGCGCGTGAGACGAAATGACGCTCCTCTCCGGCACCCCCTAGTGGCCCGGCTGGCGACGGCGACGACGGCGGCGGAGATCCTCGACCAGCAGAGGGAGCGGCTGGTGGGCGACTTGGCGGCGGCGGAGAAGAAGATGGCGGACCGCGAGGACCAGCACGCCGCGCAGCTGAAAGCGCTGCTGGAAAAACACAAGTGAGAAGGAGGTCGACGCTCGAGGCACCCCAAAAATGTCAAATCCGGAATAGTATAGAGAGCTAATAGGTCGCGAATAGATAGCCATTAGCTAGCTAATAGTTAGCTTCTAGCTAACCATTTAGATACTAATAATAATAATAGTCCATTTCATTTGTAAGCGCTTTTCAAAACTCTCAAGGCCACTTTACAGTCACGGGATACGTTTTTTTTCTGTGGGTGAGCAGCGGCAGCCACACAAGCCAGTGTTCACTCAACCTGGAAGTAACTCAAATAGATAGAAAGCTAGCTCACGAGCTAATGGATACAGTAGCTAATAGTTAGCTATCTAGCCAGCTAGATAGTTGCCAGATATATCACTAATAGCTAGCTAGATAGCTAATATATAGCCAGCTAGACAGCTGATAGCAATATTTATGGAAATAATAATTGTCATAATACATTTCATTTTTAAGTTCCTTTCAAAACTCTCAAGGTCATTTTACAGTCACGGGATAAGTTTTTTTTCCTGTGGGGTAGCAGCGGTCGCCAGACGTGCCAGCGTTCACTCAATCCGAAAGTAAATCAAAAAGATAGAAAGCTAGCTAGCTAGTAGATAGTTAATAGCTAGCTAGATAGCTAGCCATTTAGTTAATCAATAATAATAATAATAATACATTTCATTTGTAAGCTCCGTTCAATAGGTAACTGATAGCCAGCTAACCATCCAGCCAGCCAGCCAGCCCATAGACAGCTAGCTAGCTTGATAGATAGCTAACAGATAGCCAGCCAGCTAGCTAGATAGCTAGTAGATACAATCATGTTGTTGTAATGCAATCGCTAATAGATAGCTAGCTAGCGAGCTAGATAGCTAGCCAGTCCGCTAGACAGCTAATAGATAGCAAATAGGTAGCTAGCTTGAAAGCTAGCGAGACTGTCACAAGTGATTTCTTATAAGGAATTCTGTTTTTGTGTTCTCAAGGTCACTTTACAGTCACCAGATCGTTTTTTCTGCGGGTGAGCAGCGGCAGCCACACGCGCCAGGGTTCACTCAACCCAGAAGAAACTCAAATAGATCAAAAGCTAGCCAGCTAGCTTACATATAGCTAATAGATAGCCACCTAGTCTAGTTAGCTAACTAGCTAGATTGCCATATAGCTAAGAAATAACCAGATAGCGAGCTAGACAGATAGCAGATAGATAGCAAATAGATAGGCAGCTAGCTAATAAATAGCAAATATATTGCCAGCTAATCGATAGAAAACGGATAGCAAATAGATAGATGGCTAGGTAGCTCGACAGATAGCTGATAGAAAGCAAATAGAGAGCAAAAGGATAGCCAGCTAAAAAGCTAGCTAATAGATATCAAATATATTGCCAGCTAGGTAGCTAGCTAATGGATAGAAAATGGATAGCTGGTTAGGTAGCTAGACAGATAGCCAATAGAAAGCAAATAGATAGCAAAAGGATAGCTAGGTAGCTAGCTAATATATTCCACCACGATTGTTTCTGTCCAGTGAAGCGAGCACACTCTGTACTCACAGCCGTATATCATTGCTAGCTAGCTAGCTAGCTAATACATAGCTAATAGTAAAATAGAATAGAAAGCTAGCTAGCCAACACATCGCTAATAGTAGTTAATAGATAGCTAGCCAGACGCTAAATAGATAGCCACGCAGCTAATGGATAGCTAGCGAGATAACTACCCAGCTAGACAGATAGCTAATAGATAGCAAATAGCTAGCAAGGTATTTACGATGCAGACGACATGTTTGGACGGAGCGCCGTCACCAGACATTTTCAAAATTCACAATCAATTCATTGGAATTAACTCATTCACTGCCATTCACCAATTTATTTGGGCTTAAAAGCGGCGCACACATGTCCCTGTTCCACTGCTGAAAAGGATGCTTTGATCCTCTCCCTTTTCATCTAGAACTAGAATATCTAGAATATTAAATAAAGCAAACGTTTGATTTGAATAAAAATCCTTCCTTTTTTTTTCTTGAAGAAGTTGTGGGCCACCCGGGCGGAGATGTTTTGTAAATTGTACGCCCGACGGAAAAGTTGCACGCCCCGGGCGTCCGGGCAGACGTTATTTCAGACACTGCAAGTTGTTCAAGTGATTTCGTGTCTGCACCGCGGACAGTCTGGGGGAGCCGGAGCCAGAGCCGGAGTCGGAGTTGAAGACAGAGTCGGAGCCGGAGCCAGAGCCAGAGTCGGAGTTGAAGACAGAGTCGGAGCCGGGGCCAGAGCCGGAGCCGGAGTCCCTGAGCCGCACCGACCGCCTGTCGGAGAAGGCCCAGCAGCTGGCCCGCGAGAACCAGGCCCTGCGACAACAGAAGGCCCGCCTGGCGGCCGACGTGGCCGTCCTGGAGGAAACCGTCCGCAAAATGGCTCGACGTAGCTGCCGACGCAACAGGGTAATAATAATAGTAATAATAATAATAATAATAATAATAATAGTAATACATTGGATTTCTCAGCGCATTTCAAAACTCTCAAGCTTAGTAGATAGCTAATAGATAGCCAACAGATAGCTAGCTAGCCATCTAGATAGTTATATAGCTAATTGCCAGCCAGCTAATATACTGAGTAGCTAGCTAGCTATATAATAGATAGCTAATAGATAGCCAGCCAGAGAGCTAGCTAGATAGCTAATAGATAGCTAACCAGATAGCTTTTTACAGATAGCTAACAGATAGATAGGTAGCTGGATAGCTAATAGTAAGGCAGCACGATAGCGAGACATCGAATAGATAGCCAGTTACCTAGCTAGTTATCTAGCTAATAAATAGCTAACAGATTTATGTGGGATGCTTTTCCTGACATAAGCCTCTGTATTTATCTGGGCTTGGGACCGGCACAAGAAGACTTGTGTCCCTTTTTGTGGCTACAGAACAAGCAACTCGCTCCAAAACACAATAATGTTGAACCGCCCCACAGAAGGCCTTGAAGGCCGTCAGGGGGGGCTCGCCCGTGGGAATGTTACCATGGCGGCTGGCGCCATGGTAACATTTTGCACACGACACTAATTCTTGTTCAACTCTTGTTAACTCTTTCACTGCCATTCACAAATTGATAATGTTTGTTTAAATTGTTTAAAGTGCTATCGAAACCAATATGGATGCATTGCATTGTATTTTGTATATCCGCCCTCATTTCAAGCAAACATAACTCCAGACCCATATCAGTTAGGAATTAACGTTTTTTTTCAGGCTGTAGCGATGAAAAGGTTTCTTCAGCCGCTATCTTCTTTCAAGGCGTTGGATGTTTCGCTTCTCATCCAAGAGGCTTCGTCAGCGAACTAAAAATTTGCTGGTAGTTTATATAGTTTATTTGCTGATAGTTTATATATAAAAATGGAAATGGGTAAAAAAAGATAAAGAAATATATTAAAAGATAGATAAAGAAATACTGTTTCTGCCTAGCAACAAGTGACTCGTGGTGTTTTTTTGACTCTTATTTTGCAGCCAACGACCTGCCTGCAGTGTGATGAGGTCATCGCGAGTCCAAGCGGCCATTGATTGACGTTTATTGTGACATGATGACATCATCATGGATGACATCACAACGCGATGTATAAACAAGAGGCGCGTTGCAAAGTACACGTTGATAAATACACTTTAATTTCAAATGGATACAAAGCGATAAAGCAGACAAGTTGCTGATCTCAGATCAGCGCTATTTACAGCTAGCCTCAACCAATGACAACTTTCGTGGCGGATTTCAACTCAATTAAATTTAAAAAAAGATGGTGGCCACCATAGCGAGCGGCAGAGAAGGCGAGGACCACTTGGGCTAACCGACTTGCTAACCCGCAAGTCGCTAATGCTAGCCTGGGACTTTTGAAACACATTTTGGGTGTCGCTAATGCTAGCCTGGGACCTTTGAAAAACACTTTGGGCGTGGCGAATAATTAGCTTGGGACTTTTGAAAAACTTTGGGTGTCGCTAATGCTAACTTGGGACTTTTGAAAACCACTTTGGGCGTGGCTAACATCTCAGGGGCTAAAAATAGCCTCAAAGCCAAAGTCGCCCTGTACTTGAAGTACCTGTCGAGTGAGTGGGATTAACGAAAAGGAGCCTCCCTTGCGCTAGCGTTAGCCTCGGAGCGGCTAATCGAAGGCGCCACGGCGCGTGGGGCTCGGCGACATCTTGCGGCCCAGCCGAGGGGTTCCCTGAGGGGGACAAAAGACGGCGTCAGACCGACCGGCGTCCGATCGCCTGAAAAGCGGCGACGGGACGCGGCACGTACGGGCGACGGCGCCTTGGAGAAGTTGACGTGGGCGTACAGCAGGACGGCGATGTCCTTGTGGCCGGCTTCCAGAGCGATGGACAGCGCGTTGCTTTCGTCCTGGACAAAGAAAGTCAAAGTGGGATTTCGTGACGTCCATTTTGGGGGCCGTCCTCATTTCAAGATGGCGGCTAAAGGGAAGGAGAGCTTGCTGTCTAGCTAGTTATCTATCTGGCTAGCTACCTAGCTAGCTATCTATTTGCAATTTATTAGCTATCTAGCTGGCTGGCCAGCTATCTATAAGCTTAATAGCTATCTAGCTATCTATCTATTGGTTATCTATTACGAATAAAGGTTTTCGGATTCTGATTAGCTCGCTAGCTCACTCTCAAGATGGCGGTAAAAGGGAAGTAGAGCTTGCTGTCTAGTTAGTTATCCATCTGGCTAGCTACCTTGCGAGCTATCTATTTGCAATCTAATAGCTATATAGCCGGCTGGCTAGCTATATATTAGCTTAATAGCTATCTAGATAGTTATCTATTAGATAGCTAGCTCACTTTCAAGATGGCGGCAAAAGGGCTGTCTAGCTAGTAATCTATCTGGCTAGCTACCTAGCTAGCTATCTATTTGCAATTTATTAGCTATATAGCTGGCTGGCTAGCTATATATTAGCTTAATAGCTATCTAGATAGTTATCTATTAGCTAGCTAGCTCACTTTCAAGATGGCGGCAAAAGGGCTGTCTAGCTAGTAATCTATCTGGCTAGCTACCTAGCTAGCTATCTATTTGCAATTTATTAGCTATATAGCTGGCTGGCTAGCTATATATTAGCTTAATAGCTATCTAGATAGTTATCTATTAGCTAGCTAGCTCACTTTCAAGATGGCGGCAAAAGGGCTGTCTAGCTAGTAATCTATCTGGCTAGCTACCTAGCTAGCTATCTATTTGCAATCGAATAGCTATATAGCTGGCTGGCTATCTATTAGCCTAATAGCTATCTAGCTAGTTATCTATTAGCTATCTATTAGCTAGCTCACTTTCAAGATGGTGGCAAAAGGGAAGGAGCGTGCTGTCTAGCTAGTTATCTATCTGGCTAGCTATCTATTTGCAATCTAATAGCTATCTAGCTAGCTGGCTGGCTATCTATTAGCATATTAGGTATCTAGCTAGTTATCTATTAGCTAGCTAGCTCACTTTCTGTCTATTTGAGTTACTTTCGGGTTGAGTGAACGCACGTGGCTGCCGCTGCTCACCCGCAGAAAGACTGATCCCGTGACCGTAAAGTGAGGACCTTGAGAGTTTTGAAAGGCGCTTGGAAGTCAAAGGGATGGGGCGGCGACTCACGCTGTCGCTGAGCGTGGCGTCGGCGCCGGGCTGGGCCAGCAGCAGCTTGACCATGTCGGCGTGGCCGTGCTCGCTGGCGCACATCAGCGCCGTGGAGCCCTCGTCGTCCTGCACGTTGACGTCGGCGCCGTTGGCCAGCAGCGCCCGCGCCATGTCCATGCGGCCGTGGCTCACCGCCAGCATCAGGCCCGTCTGGCCCGCCTGCGGGCGGGCGCAAAGCAAGCAAACGCAAACGCAAACGCACCTTCAAGGACAAGCGACACCTCCGGACAAGTTGCGGCCATCATTTGAAAATCACTTCTAGTGACTTCCACTGAGCGCATTTGACAAAGATTCCACCGGAAAAAATGATATATTTGACCTTTTAACACGCAAATTTGAGACATTTAAAGTCACTAATTTTCCAGATTTAAACTCGCAAATTTGCACCTTTCAAACTTGCAAATTTGCCGGATTTAAAGTCGCAAATTGGCTCGATTCAAACTTGATTTGAATTTGAGTGTCGGTGACCTTTGACCCACCTGACTGGCGCGGGCGTTGACGTCGCCCTTCCCAAAGAGCTCCTCCACCACGCGCATGTCGCCGGGCGTCTCCACGGCGGCTAGCGCCGCTAGCATGATGGGCGTGTAGCCCGCCTTGTTCTGCTGGTTCACGTCGCACACGTCTGCCGCACGCGCGAGCGAGCGGCTTTTGAGCGGGTGTGGACGGCGAGCGAGCGACGCGGCGGCGGCGGCGGCCGGCGACTCACCGGCATCCAGAAGCTTCTTGACGACGGCAAAGTTGGAGTGCGACACGCTGTAGTGCAGCGCCGTGTTGCCGTTGCCGTCGGCCATGTTGACCACGTGGCGCGGCAGGTCCGGCGAGACGGCGGCCAACGCCGCCAGGTAGTCCGACACGGCGGACGCAGACGCCGCCTTCTGGCTGGAAGCTCGGAACCACTCGTGCTGCACCGCGTTGACGCTCGCCTGCTGCGGGGGGGAAAGGAGCGCCCGTGCGTATGTGGAACGTCGCGGCTTGGAATTGAAGCGGATTGACAATCTCTTTTTCGCCAATGGATGCTACAGCTTCGTATTTGCTTTCAACTTGTAGTAGACGTGCACATTCCACCATGACGTCCCTGATCCACCGCTGAAAAGGACGCTTTGATGAATTTGTTGAATAACAACAACTATAATAATAATAATAATAATAATCCCCTTTAATTTCTAAGCGCCTTTTGAAAACTCAATGTCGCTTTAAAGTCACAGGATCAGTTTGTCTGTGGGTGAGCAGCGGCAGCCACACGCGTCAGCGTTCACTCAACCCGGAATAACTCAAATAAATAAAAAGCTGGCTAGCTATTAGATAGCTAACAGATAGCCAGCCAGCTAGCCAACAGATAGCCAGTTAGATAGCCAGCCATCAGCCTGCCAGCTAGCAGCTAGCCAGGCAGCTAATGTGAGCCGAATCTGCAGTAACAAAATATTTCAATGGAATAAATTGAAGTTAGTTTTTTTGTTTTGGTGTGAGAGAAGGCAAACGGAGTGAAAGTCTCACCAGGTCTTTGTGGCTCACGTGGTCGGGCTTGCTGAGATGAAGTTTCAGGACGTTGCAGGCCGCCAACATCTTCTCGCTGAGCTCGAACCTTTCGTGCGGCCACAAAGACAACAACAAAATTCAGTTTTCTGACACCCAACGACGTTTATTCAAAGCGCGCCAAGCTAATTATTTGCATTTTTGAGGGGGGCTGCTGGCGTTCGTTGCTAGCTATTGGCTATCTACTCGCTAGCTAGCTTTCTCTCTATTTGAGTTACTTCTGTTTACACCATCTTTAAGGAGGTTTGTTGTTTGTTCCGCCATTTTGTTTGACGTCTCAAGTACTAATGGCTATCTTTTCACTAGCTAATAGCTATCTATTCGCTGGCCAATGGCTATTTATTCAGTGTTTAATGGCTATTTATTCGCTAGCAATTGGCTCTCTATTCGCTAGCTATTGGCTAATCTATTCACTAGAAAGCTAGCTTTCTTTCTATTTGAGTTACTTCTGGTGTTTCTTTCGTTTACACCATCTTTAAGGATGTTTGTTCCGCCATTTTGTTTGAAGTCTCAAGTACTAATGGCTATCTATTCGCTGGCTAATGGATATCTATTCGCTATTGATAGTGTTTTATGCACATTAGTAAACATATTATGTTATTTCATGTTTAGCTTAGTACACATTATGATTATTGCACGTTTAATTTCAGTCTAATAGCATTATCAATCTTATTAGTTCAATAGTCGTTGCAAAGAAGCAACGGCTCCAACTTCAATCTAAGACCCTCCCAACACTGAGTTGCCCGGAGCTGATTGGACAACAGATCGCTGCTGTGGACATTCAAAAACTTGTCAGAGCGGGAGCTCGCTCTCTTTGTTTCCTATCTTTGTCCGTGTGCTCCTACCGAGACGAGAGAGTGCTTTTTCTGTCTCACGAGAATAAAGTAGTTTTTTGTTCACCATCTATCGTCGTCACTGATATTTTTAGCACTGAACTTCTTTGAACACCGAACCAGGAAAGAAACAAGAATTTAAACCCAACAGCTAGCTATTCACTATCTATTCGCTAGGTTTTAGCTGTCTATTCGCTAGCTAATAGCTATCTATTCGCTATCTATTCACTAGCTATTTGCTATCTATTCGCTAGGTTTTAGCTATCTACGTCTGTGTAAGCTCTCAGTGGTACAGGAGTGGTCCATCCATCGATGAGAAGGTTTCTTCAGCCGTCATCTGTACAAAAGTGAAGGTTTGGGACGTTTCGCCTCCTATCCAAGAGGCTTCGTCAGCGAACTAAAGTCTGACTGGTCGTATCGGCCCCATTTATATATCCCTAATGTCCAGACATGGCGGCGCCGGACACAGCTATGATAGGTCCCTACTCTCAGGTTGGGGGGGGCGGAGGACCCCTCCCTGTGGCCCCACTGATTGTTCCTACATTCCTGACTAACGACTGGCCTATTACCCCCATTCCCCCCGGCATCACCTTATCAGCATAACGACCCTCATCAGCATTGCGAAAGTTGCCTAACCTGTTTTGCCTAAGCAGGCTATTGTATGAACGATCCAAATTGAACCTCACCCCACCAGACCGCTTTAATTTAGCTATCTATTCGCTAGGTATTAGCTATCTATTCGCTAGCTAATAGCTATCTATTTGCTAGGTTTCAGCTATCTATTCGCTAGGTGTTAGCTATTTGCTAGGTGTTAGCTATCTATTCACTGGATATTAGCTACCTATTTGCTGGCTATTAGCTACCTATTCGCTAGCTATTCACTAGCTATTAGCTATCTATTTGTTAGGTTTTAGCTATCTATTCGCTAGCTAATAGCTATCTATTCACTAGGTATTAGCTATCTATTCGCTAGCTAATAGCTATCTATTTCCTAGGTATCAGCTATCTATTCGCTAGCTAATAGCTATCTATTCGCTAGGTATTAGGTATCTATTCGCTAGCTAATAGCTATCTATTTGCTAGGTATCAGCTATCTATTCGCTAGGTATTAGGTATCTATTCGCTAGGTATTAGCTATCTATTCGCTAGCTAATAGCTCTCTATTCGCTAGGTAATAGCTATTTGCTAGGTGTTAGCTATCTATTCACTGGATATTAGCGACCTATTCGCTGGCTATTAGCTACCTATTCGCTAGCTATTAGCTAGCTATTAGCTACCTATTCACTAGCTATTAGCTATCTATTTGTTAGGTTTTAGCTATCTATTCGCTACGTAATAGCTATCTATTCGCTAGCTAATAGCTATCTATTTGCTAGGTATCAGCTATCTATTTGCTAGCTAATAGCTATCTATTTGCTAGGTATTAGCTATCGATTTGCTAGCTAATAGCTATCTATTCGCTAGGTAATAGCTATTTGCTAGGTGTTAGCTATCTATTCACTGGATATTAGCTACCTATTGGCTGGCTATTAGCTACCTATTCTCTCGCTATTAGCTATCTGTTAGGTTTTAGCTATCTATTCGCTAGGTAATAGCTATCTGTTCACTGGCTGATGGCTATCTATTGGCTGGCTAGCTAGCTAACTTTCTATCTATTTGAGTTACTTCCGGGTTGAGTGAATGCTGGCGCGTGTGGCTGCCGCTCACCTACAGAAGAAAATTTTTCGTGCGACTGTAAAGTGACCTTGAAAGTTTTGAAAGGCGCTTACAAATGAAATGGAATATTATGATTATGATTTGCGGGAGTTTGACTTGCACCATGCGGGCGTTTCCAAAGAGAACGGCAGCCCCAAAATGGCGCCCGCGACAAAATAAAAAAAGCTGTTGGCTGACCTTTCTCTGGCCTCCCGCTCGTCGGGACTCGCGGCGCCGTCCTCCGTCTCGTCTTCCTTTTGGGATCCGGAGGAGCCGCCGTCCTCCGAGCCGGACTCGTCGCTGGAGGTGGACTCGTAGCTGTTGCGCAATGGGGGTGAGGAGGGGTGAGGAGGGGTGAGGCGCTTAGCCGGGACGTGAAAAAACCAGGCCAGGCACGCACCCGCCGTTGACGCCCACAAACTGAAGGTTCTTCTTCTTGGCGCCGCCCGAGTCGCCTCGCCCGTCTTTTTTCTTCATGATGGACTTGAGCGCGTTGGCCAAGCAAGCCTCGCCTGGAATTAAAGTTGAAAAAAACATTTGGAGTTTGAGGTAGTGATACCTTCCTTGGCTTACGAACGTAATTGGTTCCTAGACAGAGTGTGTAAGGCGAAACGTGTGTACCTCAAAAATTAATTTCCCATAGGAAACCATTAAAATGAGAATAATGCGTTCCCAGGTCCCCATAAAACATCATTTTCTACTAATAAGCCTCAAAACTACACAAAATAGACCTTATTTTATGTATAATAAATGTGCTATGGTATTATAATGAAATAAATAAACTGTACTGTACAATAAAGTCATTTTATTGACCCTTGTGATGGTGGTTGATGGTCGTTGATGGAATGGAGTGGCCGCTTTCCTCAGAATTAAACACTTGATGAGGAACGTCGCCTTCTTCTTCTTCCGCCATCTTGAGGAATGATTCCTTGGAAGCTTTGGCAGCTTTCTCATCACAACTGGCTGCCTCACCATGACCAAAGAAAGACACTATGAATCCCTGTACGAAGTTGAAACCAGTCCAAATGTCACCGTTTTCTATCCATTTTGTCTCTCTCCTTCTCTGTCGTCTGCCTATCTATTTTATATTAGCATCTCCGTGTTTCTGTAACCGCCCCAAGATTGCCAAGATTAATTTTTTGTGAATTTAACGCTCGTAAGCCGAAAAGTTAATTAGCCAAAGCGTTCGTAAGCTGAAGTATCACTATATAAAGTCGAATAAAAGCAAGTCAAATAAAACAAGCAAAAAAATGTCCAGAATGTTTGAAATTGTTATTTTGGAACTTTTTTGGAGCAGGATGTTTTGATTGATTGATTGATTGGATTTTTTTTTGTTTGTTTGTGGCGGCGGCGCATTTCCCACCATGCAGTGCGGTGGACATCTGCAGGTCCATGCGGCTCTTCTGCTCGGCGTCGCCGGGCGGCTGCCGCCGAGCCACCATTTGCGTCTCGGGCGTGGCGTCTGAAATGATCATAATCATCATCATCATAATGACAGTCACATAATTTTTGAGCTAGCTGGCTAGCCATATAGCTAACAGATAGCTAGCTAGCTAGTAATAATAATAATAATAGTAATAATAATCCATTGGATATCTAAGCGCCTTTCAAAATTCTCAATGTCACTTGGAGAAACCCAGGATACGTTTTTCTGTCGGTGAGCAGCGGCAGCCACACACGCCGGCGTTCACTCAACCCAAAATAAGTAGATAAAAAGCTAGGTAGCCAGCCAATAGTTAGCTAGCTAAGGGTAGAGAGCGTTTGAGACTCCCCAATGAGAAAAAACGACGGGCGAACGACCTGAGCGGGCGGCGCCGGCTTGGGTTCGGAGCTCCGGGCGGTCGCGGTCGGCGGCGGCGCCTTCCGCGGCCGTCTCGATGGAGGAGAGCGCGCTGAGCAGCTGGCCGTTGATGGAGCCCAAGCGGGTCTGGGCCAGCTCGCCGTAGTTCTCCGCCAGCAGCTGCTGCTGCTCGCCGAGCAGCTGCCGGACCCTCCGGATGTAGCGGTCCAGGACGGGGGGGCCGGACGGCGCCTCTCGGGGGGGCCGCGAAGGCCCGCAGGCCACGTGGCGCCGTTCCAGACCCACCAGGAAGTTCTGGTCCACGCCGACGGAGCCCACGCCAAAGTGGCGGATCTCCGGCGGCCCGTCGCCGGCGGCGACCGATCGCGTCTCGGTGCCGGCGGAGGCGTGGCTTAGCGGCGGCGCCTCGGGCCCGGCGGCGACGTCGGCGACGCTGGGGTGACACCACACCCCGACGGAGGGGCGTCGCGGCTCCGCGAGGGGCCCTTCGCCCACTTTGGCCTCCACGGCCACGCTGAAGGTGTCGGGCCTGGCGCCGCAGCCCTTGTCGGCCATCTTCTTGGCGGGGGGCGCGGCGGCCCGCAGCTCCAGCTTGAGCTTGCTCATCTCCAGCCGGTGGGCGGCGTCCTTCAGCTGGACCTCCAAGCGGTACGTCTGGTCCTGGAGGGTCCGGACGCTCCGGCGCTGGAGCTCCAGTTGGCGCTCCGCCTCGGGCGAGAGGCCCAGCATGGCCTCGGTGACGCCCACCGAGGCGGCGCGGGTGTCCGGGGGCTCGGTGGCCGCCGCCGCGTCCCGGCGGGCGGGGGGGGCGGGGCCCGCCTCCGTGCCCACGCCGACCGAGCGGCGGAGGGGCTTTCGGGGAGCGTCGCCGTGGTGCGGGGGTTCTCGGGGGGCGGGGCTCTCGGCGCCGCCCACGCTGCAGGAGCGCTTGCGGAAGGCGAGCGGCGGCCCCTGGCGGCGGGCGGCCAGCTGGCGCTTCTCCTCCTGCAGGACGGCGATCTTGACCCGCAGGACGGGGATGGCGCGGGCCTGCTCCTCCAGCTCCTTCAGCCGGCGCAGCGCCGCCGCCATCTGCTGGCGGATCTGCTGCAACTGCAGCGGGCTGACGTTGGGGCGGGGGGAGGCCGGGGGGCTGCGGGGCTCCGCTGACGGGCGCTCCCGCGTCTCCATCGGGGTCTTGTCCGCAAGGGGGTCAGCGTCGCCGGGGGGTCGGCGCCGGGCCGTCGACTGGGCCTCCGTCGAGGGCCTGTCGTCGCCGTTGGAGGATGACGGCGAGTCGCTGGACGTCCATTGGGCCCCCGCGTGGAGGGGCGGAGGCAGAGGAGGCGGGGGCGGGGGCGGGGCCCCCTCCGCCTTCCTCTGAAGGCTCGCTTTCTTGATGGCGTTGCCCCTCTGGATGTCGTCCACGTATTTGAGAAAGTCCAAGTCCAGGTGAAAACCGTAGGGCGTTTCCACCGCGTAGGGGGCGGCGCCGACGCCGCCGTCTTGGTGGTCGTCCGAGCTCGGGCGTCTCCGCTCTGCTCCTGCAACCGCACAAGCACGCCCACATCACATTTTTGGGGTGGGGGGCTTTCAGCTGCTGTTGATCTCAAGCCCCCAAATGAACAACCAATAAGGCAAGAAAGAAAGAAAGAAAGAAAGAAAGAAATACGGCCACAAACAAATACAAACTACAAATAATTAAACCAAATATAAATTAATAAATAAATACATACATAACAATAAAATACAAAAAAAAAAAATCATTAAAAGAGCAAACAAATAAATTAATAAATAAATCAGAAAATAAATAAATCAACACATGAAAAATAAACAAACACATAATAAATAAATCAATAAATACTGTAAATACATAAATAAATAAAAAAAATAAAAATTAAGAGAAATAAATAAGAACACGAATAGATAAAAATATTAACAGACAGACATAACAATAAAATTAAAAAAAATGATTAAATAAGCAAATAAATTAATCAATACATACAAAAATAATAATAAAAAATAAATACTGTAAATACATAAATAAATAAAAAAAGAAAAAATAGAAATAAAAGAGAAATAATTAAACCAAATACAAATAAATAAATACATAACAATAAAATACAAAAAAAAATCATTAAAAGAGCAAACAAATAAATTAATAGATAAATCAGAAATTAAATAAATCAACACATGAAAAATAAACAAACACATAAATAAATACTGTAAATACATAAATAAATAAAAAAATAAAAATTAAGAGAAATAAATAAGAACACGAATACATAAAAATATTAACAGACAGACATAACAATAAAATAAAAAAAATGATTAAATAAGCAAATAAATTAATCAATACATACAAAAATAATAATAAAAAATAAATACTGTAAATACATAAATAAATAAAAAAAGAAAAAATAGAAATAAAAGAGAAATAATTAAACCAAATATAAATAAATAAATACATAACAATAAAATACAAAAAAAAATCATTAAAAGAGCAAACAAATAAATTAATAGATAAATCAGAAATTAAATAAATCAACACATGAAAAATAAACAAACACATAAATAAATACTGTAAATACATAAATAAATAAAAAAATAAAAATTAAGAGAAATAAATAAGAACACGAATACATAAAAATATTAACAGACAGACATAACAATAAAATAAAAAAAAATGATTAAATAAGCAAATAAATTAATCAATACATACAAAAATAATAATAAATAAATAAATACTGTAAATACGGTAATTACATAAACAAATAAAAACTAGAAATAAAAAAGAGAAATAACTAAAAACACAAATACATAAATAAATAAATAAAAGATAGACATAACAATAAAATAAAATACAAAATAAATCATTCAATAAGCAAACAAATAAATTAATAAGGAATCTGCTTAACATTAAATAAATTAATAAATAGATAAATAAATAAGCAAATAAATACATCAATACCTAAAAAAATAAACAAACATACAACATAATAAATACATTAATTAATAAATAGATAAATATGTAAATAAGCAAATAAATAAATAAAAAATAAACAAACACATAATAAATAAAGAAAGAAAGAAATTGATACATAAATAAAGACAATAAATAAAAGAAAGAATAAACGCAAAACAAATTAAAACCTAGAAATTAAATACCAGATAAATACATGAATAACAGTCACATAGACAGACAAACACATGTGGAACTGTCGCAGCTTGGAATTGAAGCGGATTTATGTGGGACCGCTTCATGTCACAAAGAGGGTACAGCAAGTGCTGAAGAATGAATGCCTCTCTGTCTTTGTGTTGTCATATTATTTGTTATTTACTTCCTTTTTTTTTTTTTACTTCAAGATGGCGCCGCGAGAGTTTACAACCTCTCCTTACTTCCGGGCAGAGTGAACGCTGGCGCGAATGCCTGCCACTGCTCACCCGCACAAAAAAAACAATGTTCTTATACCGTGACTGTAAAGTGACTGCCTGAGCATTTCATGTCATCGTTCCACCCAAAGCCTTGCAAGAACATAAAAGTGCCCGTCAATCACGTACTTACAACCGCGACCTCTCGACCCTATTGTTTACATTTTCAATTCCGGCCGGCTACGCGTACGACAATTTTGGCCAGCCAGCATGTCATACACTCGCACAGCAATCTACCACGTGATGGCGCCAGAGGGAGTTTGCGACTCATTTAGCCTCCGAGTCTCTATTCAATAGTTGGAATGGATTTCGACTTACGACCATTTCGACTTACGACCGTTTGGTCGGAACGGAACTCGGTCGCAAGTCGGATGTTACCTGTAGATCGGAAAAAAAAGACAAAAACATACATGGATTGTTTTCCAACTTTTGGGGGGTGGGAGCGCTAGCTGCAGCTCCTCCGGGTTTCTGGGTCAAAGGTCACGTTTGGCCAACGTGATTAGAGAAAGACACACTTTGGCGACGTCAATCAGAGCAAAGTCGCATTCGCAGCAACAAAATGTCGACCCGCCGACCCCCGACCCCACTGGAAAATTGCAGTCCCCCCCCCCCCCCGTCCCGTTTCTCCCTCTCCCTCCGACTGGCTGCTCTAAAAGCGTCCGGTATGCGAGGAACTTGAGGAACGCCGCCTCGGCGTCGGCGGCCATTTTGCAAAGGCGAGACGGCGACCGGGTGTCACTCACCGGACTCGAGTCCCTCGGCAGGCGTCGAGACCTCCGCTACGACCGTACAAAGACGACACCGTGCTCGGACTTAACGGAAAGCGGACGGGGGCGGGGCCACCGCTGGTGTGAACTCTTGTCGCCAGGCGCTATTGGACGGCCACCTCGGCCAATGGCGCGAGGCGCTGCCCTCGCTCGGAGAAGAGAGCCGCTATTCAGCTGGGAAGGGGTGGGGGGGGGGGGGGGGCTGACCTCACTGGAATAACACTTCTTTGAACTGTTTTTTGTTGTTTTTAAGCCAAAGGCAAACATTAATGAAAACTAACTGAAAATATTTCTCAAGTTTACGAAACAAACTTTCATTTTCATGGTATTTGCTGGATTGAAACTTTGTTTTAACCTGCACGAGCCATCTGTACAATTTGATGCAAAAAGCTATCTGTTTAGCTGGGCTAAACAGAACATCATTGATGAGGAACTAGGTAAAATGATGGCAGAGAAAGCACCTACAAGGGATCATTCCTCAAAATGGTGAAAGAAGAAGGCTACGTTCCTCATCAAGTGTTAATGCTGATGGAAGCGGCCACTCCATTCCATCAAGCCATCGACTATCACAAAGGTCAATAAAATGACTTTATTATACAGTAGTTTATTTCTTTCATTATAATACCATAGCACATTTATTATACATAAATAACATCTATTTTGTGTAGTTTTATTAAGGCTCAGAAAAGTAGAAGGTAGAAAATGATGTTTTATGGGGAAGCGGGAACGGATTATTCTCATTTGAATGGTTTCCTATGGGAAAATATTTTTTGGGATACACACTTTTCGCCTTACACACTGTCTGGGAACCAATTAATTTGGTAAGCCAAGGTATCACTTTATTTATTGATCAATTTGTTGTGATTTCGGTATATCATACGTGGAGGGTCTGAAACATTGCTAATGGCTTGCCCAAATTCAATAAATGTGACGTTTGACAGCCGTGACGTAGAAAATCGGTCCGGGCCCTCGGGGGCCTCCAAAATGGCGACTCGGACGGCGCAACCCTGGCAAAGTCGGAGCTTTTGGCGTCGGCGAAGAACCTGACCTGGACCGCTGTTGTTCACGTGCGCGGCGTCAGCCATATTCGCCACTTTGCGCGCTGCGTCCAGTCCGGCGCCACCCACGGCAGCCGCGGCGGCATCCAGTGCCCAATGCGGCGCACCCTAAAAGACACCAACACAAATAGGGTCAGCGATGTCGACGACACATGTGAGGAACGCCGCCATGTGATCAAAGACGACGCGCTAATAAAGGCGAGTGACACGCATAGGCGACCCCCCCCGCCATTTCGAGTTCGCCGTGATGGGAATCGCGGCTCTTTTTAGAGAGCCGATTCTTTTGGCTCGGTTCACTTAAAAGATCTGGCTCTTTCGACTCCCAAATCGCTCCTTTAGCTAGCGAGATATTTAATAGATAGCTAGCTAGCTAAATAGCTAATAGGTAGCTAGATAGATAGCCAGCTAGCCAAATATATAGCTAATAGACAGCAAATAGATAGCAAGCTAGGTAGCAAGCTTTTTTGTTGTTGCTTCAATTAATTTACTACCAAAAATATAGGATACACTAGATCATTTTTTAAATTTATGTGACTTTAATTTTTAATTAGATTCCTGTGTGCGTGTGTGTGTGTGTGTGTGTGTGTGCGTGCGTGCGTGTGTGTGTGTGTGTCTAGCACGGAATTGACCAATCATGTGCGACTAAAAGGTTATCTGGCTGGCTACCTAGCTTGCTATCTATTTGCTGTCTATTAGCTAGCTATCTGGCTGGCTACCTAGCTACCCAGCTTGCTACCTAGCTTTCTACATAGCTTGCTACATAGCTGGCTACCTAGCTTGCTACCTAGCCGGCTATCCATTTGCTAGCTATCTGGTTGGCTACCTAGCTTCCTATCTATTTGCTATCTATCAGCTAGCTATCTGGCTGGCTACCTAGCTGGTTATCTATTTGCTAACTATTTGCTGTCTATTAGCTAGCTATCTGGCTATCTGGTTGGCTACCTAGCTGGCTATCTATTAGCTAGCTATCTGGCTGGCTACCTAGCTTGCTATCTATTTGCTGTCTATTAGCTAGCTATCTGGCTGGCTACCTAGCTTGCCATCTATTGGCTATCTATCTGGCTAGCTGGCTATCTAGCTAGCTACCCATTAGCTATCTAGCTAGATACATATTAGCTATCTAGCTAGCAAGCTATTAAATATATCACTAGCTATCTATTAGCTATTTAGCTAGCTTTCGTTCAATTTGACTTATTCCGGGTTGAGTGAACGCTGGAGCGTCTGGCTGCCGCTGCTCACCCGCAAAAAAAAAATATCCTGTGACTGTCAAGTGAGACTTGAGTTTTGAAAGGCGCTGAGAAATCAAATATTATTATTATTATTATTATGATGATGATTATTATTAGAACCGAAGGGGTTGCGGAATCGGCTCCCTATGAAGAGCTGGCTCCAGTCGTTCACTTCACGGAGACGGCGTTAAGAGCCGGTTCGTGGGCGAACGACACACCACGTGAGCGTCCCCACAAACGGCGGCGGCCCCGAAAAAGTGGCGGAGCGGCACAGCAAAGCTCACGCCGCCGCATTGGTGGGCTTGGGGGGGATTTGTGGCTGAGACCAAGCTAAGTTTAGACAATGACGTCAAATGACAAAACGAGCAAAGCGCCGACTAAAAGGGGAAACGGGCTCCTCCTGGGGAGGCCAAATAAACATTACAGTGTCTACTTGACCCCCCGACCCCGACACGTGAAGCACTCAAGCAAATCTAAGGCAAAATCTGTCTACCTGGCAAGCTACCTGGCTAGCCAACTATTTGCTACATATTAGTTATCTACCTAGCTGACTATCTACCAAGATAGCTACCTAGCTGGCTATCTATTTGCTATGTATTGGTTATCTACCTAGCTATCTACCTAACTAGCTAGCTATCTACCTAGCTAGCTGTCTATTTGCTATATATTAGTTATCTACCTAGCCAGCTATCTACCTAGCTAGCTATCTATGTAGCTGGCTCTCTACCTGGCTAGCTAGCTTTTTTGCTATATAATAGCTATCTGGCTATATAGCTAGCTATCTGTCTATCCATTAGCTAGCTAGTTTTTTACCTATTTGAGTTACTTCCGGGTTGAGTGAACGCTGGCACGTGTGGCTGCCGCTGCTCACCTGCAGAAAGACTGATCCCGTGACTGAAAAATGCCCTTAAGAGTTTTGAAAGGCGCTTATAAATTAAATGGATTATTATTATGATTATAATATGCAAAACTCACCGGATTGAGCGAACACGAAGGCAAAGTGGACGGATTTGATGGTCGCAAACAAACCTGAACGACCGGTTTTGATCTGCGACCGGTACGTCTTTGCGTACTTGGAAAGGTCGCCGAAAAGGCGGCCCAAACGTAACGACGCCTCGAGCAGCGCCTTGCGGCACCCCGCGCAAAGAATTCTCACCCAGGGCTCGGTTAAATGCTAATGCTAACACTGATTTCAGCCTGACATACGGGTTTGATTTTTTTGGTGGGGGGCGGGGCTAGGATGTGTGTTTGCTGAATAATTACAAACAAACAAAAAAAGTTTGGTCAAAAAGCACAAATTGTCCACTCTGGCATGTGTGCCTAATCTATTTGCTATTTATTAGCTAGCTACCCAGCTGGCTCTCTATTTGCTATCCGTTTGCTATCTATCTAGCTAACTAGCTAGCTAGCTATTTGCTATCTATCCGTTTGCTATCTAGTTAGCTAACTAGCTAGCTATCTATTTATTTGCTATCTATTTGCTATCTATGAGCTATCTGGCTAGCTAGATAGCTAATTGTCTAGCTGGCTATCTATTAGCTATCTGTTAGCTAGCTTTCTATCTATTCCATTAGTTTATTTATTAGTATTTATTTATTTATTTCTCCATCCATCCATTAATTTTTTTAAATTTATTTTCCCTTTAATCTACCCATTTATTCATTTGTTTTTATGTATGTTTATTCATGTATTTTCATTATTTATTATGTATTGATTTAATTATTTCTCCATCAACTTGGTTTTATTCGTATGTATGTTACATCCGGGTTGAGTGAACGCTGGCGCGTGTGGCTGCCGCTGCTCACCCGTAGAAAAAAACAACTGTGTGACTGTAAAGCGTCCTTGAGAGTTTTGAAAGGCGCTTAGAAATCAAAGGCATTATTATTATTATAACGGCGCCGTCTCCTCTGTCTGCCCCCGCCCCCATCTACGAAGGAATAGCCGTCAGCACCGGTCACCATTGGTCACCATTGTGTTCTTGTCCACGGTTGTCCGCTGTTAAATGTGGATTGATGGCCTTGGAACGTGACCAGGGAGCGCTTGTGGGCAACAGTGCCCCCTGCAGGCAGGAGCGCGAGCCTCGCTTCCCATCTGGACTGTCGAAAACAACCGGCGGCGCCGTTACCAAAAAGCAAAACACCGATCCAAGATCAGACACGCGCAAGTACAACTAACGTGTGGTCATAATCAATCATCATATAATCCATTTCATTTCTAAGCGCCTTTCAAAACTCTCAAGGACACTTGACAGTCACGGGGTAAGTTTTTCTGTGGGTGAGCAGCGGCAGCCACACGCGCTGGCGTTCACTCGACCCGGAAGTAACTCAAATAGATAGAAATCAAGCTAGCTAGCTAATAGATAGCCAACAGATATTTAGCTAGATAGCCAATCAGTTAGATAGTGAATAGATAGCTAGCTAGATAGCAAAAAGCTAGCCAGATAGCTAATAGATAGCAAATTATCATAATAATGGTGGTGTCAACTAGCGCCAAACAGTTCTGAAACAGTTAGCGCCAACAGTTAGCGCCAAAGATTAGCAGTTATTGCCAGCAGTTATGCCAGTAATTAGGGCTAACAGTCAGCAGTTAGCGCTAACAGTTAGCAGTTAGTGCTTACAGCGCATTTAGCACTGGGCCGAATGACGTAGTTGGCGATGCGGTTTGACTGGCTGCGGCGGCGGACTTCCCTCAGGCGGCTTCCCCGCCATTGGCCGGCGGAGGGGGGTTATGGGTAATTAGAGTGGGCGGCACCATCCGGCGGGTTGGGTCCAAAAGATTCCCTCATTCGCTCACTTTTCATGGTGCTGAAGCGGCATTGGAATGCCCCCCCCCCCCCCCCCCGAAGAAGGGAAAAGAAAGATGGCGTAGGGGCGCAGGGGCCTAATCCCATCAAAGTGGAAGCCAGATGATTTGTTCCGCAATTGTCGGGAGGTGCTGGGACTTGGATCTGGGATTTGACATCCCGGACCATTCCATTGCATTCCATTCCCAAAGGACAAGGTCTCACGGGGGGGGGGGGGGGGGGGGGTCAGTTTCTTAACTGACATGCGAAAAACGTTTTTATAGCATCCAAAACACACAGGCTAATATGACACCAGAAGTGGGCAGGTTCACAAAGTCCTGCCCCCACCGTTTGTGATGTCACATTGGGAACCTCCTTCACAAACTGCCTTGCTCCAGAATCAAAACAATGGCTTCAGATTGGGAAAAGATGCTTTCTTGTGACTCATCCAGTGATGAATAGGATTCAAATAGTTGTGAAGAGGAAAGCATACATGTTTGCCATCGACTCAAGACGTCCTCCCGTATCAATTGGAGCCGTCAATGACAACAAGGTAGCGTCCCAGAAAATGCACAAGATGGCGCCCAAGCTCCGTTGGAAATGGGCTGATTTGTCCGCAGGGAATTTGTGTCAACTAGTATCAAATAGTAGTCTTGGTGCAACCATTCACCATTGCGTTATTGATGTCGTTTTCCTTCTAATGTCGTCATAGAGACGACGGTGTTTTCAGAGCAACCAAAGTACCCAAAATGCATTGTGTGTCCCTTTTTGGGTCAAGGGCGTTCCTGACGTGACGTAACGTGAGGCCTCGTCACCAACTCCGAAACGAGACTTCCTCAATATTAAGCGTGAGTGTTAAAAGGTCAAATCGAGCTCTATGTGCTGGAATCTTAGTCAAATACGCTCATTGGAAGCCATTTGAAGCCATTTGACAAATGATGGACGCAACTTGTCCGGAGGCGTCGGTTGTCCTTTCAAATTGGCCTCATTTTCTCCCTTTTTTTATTGCCCTCTTCTTTGCCTAATAGTTGATGCTCTTCTTAAAAATGTCTTTTACCATGTTTCATGACTGGCTGGCTGGCTGGTTGGCTATCCATTGGCTGGTTAGTTAGCTGGCTATCTATTAGCTATGTAGCTGGCTGGGTGGCTATCTGTTAACTATCTATTAGCTATTTATAGCTGGATAGCTAGCTATTAGCTAGCTGACTGTCTATTAGTGATCTATTAGCTAACAGGCTAGCTATCTATTAGCTATCTATTGGCTGGTTAGTTAGCTGGCTATCTATTAGAAATCTATTAGCTATCTAGCTGGCTGGCTGGCTATCTGTTAGCTATCTAACCAGCTGGCTGGCTAAGTATTAGATATCTATTGGATGGTTAGTTAGCTTGCTATCTATTAGGAGGCGAAACGTCCGAAACCTTCAAAATTGTACAGATGACGGCTGAAGAAACCTTCTCATCGATGGACCACTCCTGTACAACTGAGAGCTTATACAGACGTCTTGCTATCTATTAGCTATCTAGCTATTTGTTAGCTATCTATTAGCTGGCTGGCTGGTTAGCTATCTATTGGCTATCTATCCGGCTGGCTAGCTATCTATTAGCTGGCTATTAGCTATCTATTGGCTATCTAATAGCTAGCTGGCTGTCTATTAGCTATCTATTGGCTGGTTATCTATTAGAAATCTATTAGCCATCTAGCTGGCTGGCTGGCTATCTGTTAGCTATCTACCCGGCTGGCTAGCTATCTATTAGATGGCTAGCTGGCTATTAGCTATCTGTTGGCTATCTATTAGCTAGCTGGTTAGCTGGCTGTCTATCTATTAGCTATCTAATGGCTAGCTAGCTAGCTAGCTTTTTATTGATTTGAGTTAACGCTGGTGCATGTGGCTGCCGCTGCTCACCCACAGAAAAACTTTATCCAGTGATTTTATAATGTGACCTTGAGAGTTTTGAAAGGCGCTTCCAAATGAAATGTATTCTTATTATTTAAGGGGGTTGCCATGTTTGTTTGTGGTGGGGTCATTCCTGTGGAAAGCACAGCGTGCCCATTTGCTGCATGCCCCCACCCTTTCAAAATAAAAAAAACGTCAGCGGTTGCTTTTGGTAAAAGTTGCTCAGTTGTTTCCTCTCGCTTGTGCCAGGATGCGCTTGCACCAACGGCGGACGGCAGCATCTGGCGCCCCCCCCCCCCTTCCCCAAAACAAACATTGAGCCCACGATGCAAAGCGAGCGCGAGCTGGAGTCGCCTCACTTCACTTCACCTCGCCTAGCCTAGCCTAGCGTGAGCGTTCCCTGGTCAAGATGGAAAAGGGCTCAGGCGTTGCCCCGGCAACCGGACCTTGCGCTCGCTCGCTGGAAACTGAAACCTGAGAAGACCCGCCCACCCCCCGCCCGTCATCAGGCAGCTTCATCTGCGTCCCCGTGGGCGAGAAACGCAATGATAATAATAATAATAATAATAATAATAATAATAATACATTTCATTTCTGAGCGCCTTTCAAAACTCTCAAGGTCACTTTACAGTCACAGGATAGGTTTTTCTGTGGGTGAGCAGCGGCAGCCATAGGCGCTAGCGTTCACTCAACCCAGAATAACTCAAAAAGAAAGAGCGCTAGCTAGCTAGCTAATAGATAGCTATCCAGCTAAGAAAGCAAACTAGCCAGCTAATAGATAGCCATTTAGCCAATAGATAGCCTGATAGCTAATATGTTTCTTGACTCAAATAGCTAGATAGCTATAGAGCTAATAGATAGCTAGTCAGCGAAGAAAGCCAACTAGCCAGCTAATAGATAGCCAGATAGCCAATAGATAGCTAGATAACTAATAGCTATCTTGCTAGATAGCTAATATGTTTCCTGACTCAAATAGCTAGCGAGTCATTTAGCCAATAGATAGCTAGATAGCTAATATGTTTCCTGACTCAAATAGCTAGCTAGCTATAGACCTAATAGATAGCTAGTCAGCTAAGATAGCCAACTAGCCAGCGAATAGAAGGCCAGATAGCCAATAGCTAGATAGCTAATAGCTATCTCGCTAGATAGCTAATGTTTCCTGACTCAAATAGCTAGCTAGCCATTTAGCCAATAGATAGCTAGATATCTAATATGTTTCCTGACTCAAATAGCTAGCTAGCTATAGAGCTAATAGATAGCTAGCCAGCTAATAGATAGCCAGATAGCCAGATAGCTAATAGCTATCTTGCGAGATAGCTAATATGTTTCCTGACTCAAATAGCTAGTTAGCCATTTAGCCAATAGATAGCTATATAGCTAATATGGTTCCTGACTCAAATAGCTAGCTAGATATAGAGTTAATAGATAGCTATCCAGCTAATAAATGCAACTAGCCAGCTAATATATAGCCAGATAGCCAATAGATAGCTAGATAGCTAATAGCTAGCTTGCTAGATAGCTCATATGTTTCCTGACTCAAATAGCTAGCTAGCCATTTAGCCAATAGATAGGTAGATAGCTAATATGTTTCCTGACTCAAATAGCTAGCTAGCTAGCTAGCTAATAGATAGCAAGCTAGATAGTTTTGCCTGACTAGCGGCGCCGACTTCCACGTGGTTGCCGTTTGCGGGCCGGATCAGATCTCGTCCTTGGCTAAACGCAGGAAGACGACGCCTTTGAGGAATGCCTGCGCTCGCCGGGCAACGTCTGCGCACGCCCGCCCGCGTAGCTGAGGGCTTGATCCAAATCGCAACGAAAGCCCCGCCCCCCTTGAAGAAAAGAAGAAGAAAAAAAAACTGCAAAATAAACAAAGCGGGGGGGAGCTAGCTGCTCCCCCGCCCGCCCGCGTGCGCTCACGTCGTCGGCTATAATAATATACTATAATAATATACTATATAATATAATAATAATAATAACAACCCAGCTAAACAGAGCACAACTGATGAGGAACTAGGTAAAATGACCGCAGACAAAGCACCGACAAGGTATAGATAAAATGTGGGGGAGAGCCATTATAGACATTCTAGAAGATGTGTTCAATGCTATCTGTAGCTAGCTAGCGATTAGCTATATAGCTATCCCGCTATATCTATTAGCTGTATAGATATCTAGCAAGCTAGAAAGCTAGCTAAAGAACTATTATCCATCTATTAGATAGGTAGCTTTCTATCTATTTGAGTTACTTCCGGGTTGAGTGAATGCTGGCGCGTGTTCCTCTCTATGAGCTACCTACCTAGCTAGCTAGAAAGCTAGCTACAGAACTATTATCTACCTGTTAGCTGTCTATTAGCTAGCCAGTTTTCTATCTATTTGAGTTACTTCCGGGTTGAGTGAACGCTGGCTCGTGTTGCTATCTATGAGCTATCTACTTAGCTAGCTATATATTTGCTATCTATTAGTTATCTATTAGCTAGCGAGCTAACTTTCTATCTATTTGAGATATTCCAGGTTGAGTGAATGCTGGCTCGTGTTGCTATCTATGAGCTATCTACTTAGCTAGCTATATATTTGCTATCTATTAGCTATCTATTAGTTATATATTAGCTAGCTAGCTAACTTTCTATCTATTTGAGATATTCCGGGTTGCGTGAACGCTGGCTTGTGTTGCTATCTATGAGCTATCTACCCAGCTAGCTATATATTTGTTATCTATTAGCTATCTATTAGCTAGCTAGCTAACTTTCTATCTATTTGAGATATTCCAGGTTGAGTGAACGCTGGCTTGTGTTGCTATCTATGAGCTATCTACTTAGCTAGCTATATATTTGCTATCTAGCGAGCTATTAGTTATCTATTAGCTAGCTAGCTAACTTTCTAGCTATTTGAGATATTCCGGGTTGAGTGAACGCTGGCTCGTGTTGCTGTCTATTAGTTATATATTTGCTATTAGTTATCTATTAGCTAGCTAGCTAACTTTCTATCTGAGTCAGTTATAAAAGGTGCTTAGAAATCAAAGTATTATTGTTGTTATTATTATCATTAAATATGCATATGCATTGAATCCACGTTGCAATTCAACAGCGTGAGTCAAGGGCGAGCTGGCGCGGCATTTATTTGGAGCATCCAAAGTATGCGCCGAGGCGCGGCCCGCGGGCAAATTACAAGTGCGCCGCCGCCGCCGCCAAATAAACAACAGCTGCAACCAGCCGGCCAAGAGGGCAGATGTGGACCGAAGGGGGTGCGCGGGAGGCCTCCAGCGACAGCCCCGATGGCGCTACGGACGCTGGATAGCCAGATGATAAGAATAAGAATTTAGAATTTAGAATAAAGAATAAAGAATTAAGAATTAAGAATTAAGAATTAAGAATTAAGAATTAAGAATTAAGAATTAAGAATTAAGAATTAAGAATAAGAATAATCCATTTGATTGCTAAACACCTTTCAAAAGGATCAAGCTCACTTTACAGTCACAGGATAAAATGTTTCTGTGGGTGAGCAGCGGCAGCCACACGCGCCAGCGTTCACTCAACCAGGGAAGTAACTCAAATAGAAAGAAAGCTAGTGAGCTAGCCAATGTCAAAAGCCTGGAACAAGAACACCATTTCTTGCCGTTGCCCGTCTCAGGTGGGCCCCCTCTGAGCCCCACCCCCTTCCACGCCGACGGCAAAGATCTCAAAAGCTCCCAAAACACGACGAGGCTAACAATCGTGAAGCTAACCAACCTCTTGAAGCAAATTCCCACTGTGCGCCTGTGCCGGGTCAACTTTGGAGCACATTCTAGAAGGTAGGTGTCAAAAGTCCGCTTGTAGAGGGCCGCCGCGTCTCCCATCTCGCCTGATGGCGTCAAATCTCCTCCGCGGGCTCCATTGTAAGTACGGGTAACATCCCACTTACGACCGAGTTCCATTCCGACCAGACGGTCGTAAGTGGAAATGGTCGTAGGTTGAAATACATTCAAAATGGTGAATAGAGATTCGGAGGCAAATTGACTGTCAAACTAAATTCCCCCCCTCTGGTACCATCACGCGGTCGATTGCTGTGCGAGAGTGTGACATGCTGGCTGGCTGGCCAAAATCTCAAAAGCCACCTATTTTAAATGGCATTTTCTGTGGAGCTCTAGCTCTTGTTTCTATTTATAATGTTGTAGTTTATTTATGATTGTATCTATGCTTGTTTGTGAATGTAAAGCGTCCTTGAAAGCTTTGAAAGGCGCTTGAAATAAAATGTGTTATCATTATTATTAAAATTACGTACGCGTTTCCGGCCTGCGAGTGCGTTGAGGTGGCAGGCGTACAATTAAAATGTTAAAAATGGGGTCTGGAGGTCATGGTCGGAAGTAGGGGGGGTCGCAAGTCCAGCCGGTCGAGTTAAAAGTCGGAATTCTGAGTTAAAAGTCGGAATTCTGAGTTTAAAGTCGGGATTCCGAATTAGAAGTAGGAATGCTAAGTTAAAAGTCAGAATTCTGGGTTAAATGTGTGCGGATGTGTTACTTCCGGGTTGAGTGAACCCTGGCGCATCTGGCTGCCGCTGCTCACCCAAAGAAAGGCTTTTTTTTTTTCGTGTTCTGTGACTTTAAAGTGTCCTTAAGAGCTTTGAAAGACACTTATAAATTGAATGTATTATTATGATGATTATTATTGTTAGTATTAGTAGTAGTAGGAGTAGTAGTATTTTTATTATTATTAGTAGTAGTAGTAGCAGCATTATTATTAGTAGTAGTAATAGTAGTAGTAGTAGGAGGAGGAGGAGTAGTAGCATTATTATTATTAGTAGTAGTAGTAGTAGTAGTAGTAGTAGTAGTAGTAGTAGTAGTAGTTGTTGTAGTAGTAGTAGTAGTAGTAGTAGTAGCATTATTATTAGCATTAGTAGTAGTATTAGCAGTAGGAGCATTATTATTATTATTATTATTATTATTATTTTTTTTTTATTATTATAATAAACAATGATCATTTGAATGCGGCAGGGAGATTTGGACACATGCGAGGCAGCGGCCGTCCACCAGCACGTGAGGAGTTAAAAAGAAGCTGGAAATGAGCCAGGCGCACCAAAAGGCCACCAAAAGAGACGTTTTAAGCTCTGCCGGGGGTCGTTGTTGGGCAATTATGGCAGATTTTTTACAAACGTTAAATTGATGAACATTTTACCTTGGCATACAAACTATTTTTCGGGATACACACGGAGCGCCACAATGACTGATGAGTCGTTGGCGAACGAGCCCGTTCTCCTAACAACAAAATGGACGCCGACTGTTTTTATCCTCTATTCCCCGCCCCCAGTCTTCGCTTAAAGCCACGCGATTGGCCAAGAACGCAGCAGTGAGGGGAGGTGGTTTAAACATTAAAGAGACAGGCAGACGACAGAGTGATAAAATGCATAGAAAACAGTGACATTTGGACTCGTTGCAACTTTGATAGTTCAAGGGCAGACTGTAGACTGCAAGGTTAAAATTCCCATCAATCAGGTTCCACAAATAACCCGCACTAGCCATCAGTTCAATTTGAAGAGAAAAGACAAGCAAGGGAACCAGCTCTCGATCAAAGGAGTCCTCCCATATCAATTTGAGGCGTCAATGACAGCAATGTGGCGTCCCAGAAAATGCACAAGATGGCGCCCAAGCGCCGTTGGAAATGGGCTGATTTGTCTGCTGGGAATCAATCTGTGTCAACTAGTATCAAATAGTAGTGTTGCTGCAACACACAACCATTCAGCATCGCATTATTTATTAATTTTCCTTTTAATTTCGATGTCAAACATTTATGCCTTCCTCTTCAGAACTAGCAAGGCGAAGACGTCATGTCGTGACGTCACGAACAAGGGGGCGGGACCTTCTGAAACTGGCCGTTTCCGGTTTCATTTTGAAGACGTTTTGGGACACTTGAAGTCATTTTTATTGGTGTCTTGCATTTGAGTAAAAATATCAGCTAGCGCGTTTTGGCTATTTTACATGCTATCAAACGTTTTTCTGATGTCAGTTAGGAAACAAAAAAAGTGACGTCGGTTGTCCTTTAAGGGCCGAAATCTTGAGAGGAGTCAAATGACGTCCAAAGTCGTCCTCAAAACGCGAAAGGGGCACCGCGACTCGATTTCGGGGCTGCTTGCAAATAGCAAAGTGTCCCTTTTCCCACGGGATTTGAAGGCCAACGCCGCAAACGCCGAGCACGTCCGCGGAGCGGTCAAACTTTCGACGTCGTCCCGGCGGTTCACCGGACCGTCCGATTTGCAGCCCCCCCTTTCCACTGCTTGAATGAATGACAGCTCGCTCACTCGAACGGACGGACGGACGGACGGACGGAGGCTTGCTTACCCGTTGCAAGGTGTCCTCGCTCGAGACGCCCGACCGGAACGTGAACGCCACACCGGCGGCGCCTCGAACGAGCTCGAAGAAAAGCCGCGCCGGTCCAGACAAACTTTCCAAGTCGGCGACGTCCGCGTGCCAAACTCGTCAGAAGAAACGCGGTCGGTCGAGCCCTTCGTGCGACGTTCGCGTTTCAATTTTCGTCGTCCCGAGCCACTTCTTGGTCGACTTGTTTGGTTGGTTGTGGCTCGTCCGTCGTGTGAGAGCAGCAAGTTGTGGTCGAACTGCGCGCATGCGCATTGCGCTTCTTAACTTTCTGCTTAGCGCGAAGGTCAACTAGCAAGGCAGGTGGAAGAAGTTACCTGAGTCGAAAATCGTCTTTGTAATTCAACACTACAAGACGTTTCAAATATTAAACTACACCAAAGCAAAACGAGGCCATTAAAAGCGACCACCGTTTAATCCACAGAAGAAGAAAAAAAGAAATAGGGTCAAACCAAGTCTTGTCTCTTAATTTTATTAAGCAACTAAACTTTATATCCGTATTAAAATGGAACATAAGTTAGGGGAACGATACAAAACACTTTTGAATTGAATATTGTTCCTAGTGATGGGAATACCGGCTCTTTTCAAGGAGCAGGTTCTCTTGGCTCGGCTCACTAAAACGATCCGGCTCTTTTGGCTCCCAAATGGCTCCCAGATGGCTCCTCGGTTTTTGTTTTTGCTGAAATTAATTAATACGTCTGTGTAAGCTCTCAGTCGTACAGGAGTGGTCCATCGAAATTAATTAAATATCATATATCATGTAAAATTATATGAAAAACAAATTACTCCTGTAAAAAATATACTATATCAAATATTTATATGGCTTGATTTATATGTGTACAGAGTAGTGATGGCAGTTGTGGCTCTTTTCAGAGAGCCGGTCTTTTGGCTCGGCTCACCAAAAAGGTCCGGCTCTTTTGGCTCACAAATGGCTCTTCAATTAGTTTGTTTGTTTGTTTTTGTTGCTTAAATTAACTACCAAAAAATAAAAAACGAATTACTCATGTAAAAAAATACACAATATCAAATATTTGTATTTATTTGGCTTGATTTCTATGTGCACAGAGTTAGCGGATGCTAACTTTGACTTTCCCTGTGGTTACTCTGGTCTGACTATCAGCTGTCCCTAATTTGCTTTTCATATTAATAATGCTATCATAACAACTAGTAAAAATAGAATAATTGAATAATAATAACATCATAATGTGATAAGAATTGTCAACCTGTCTACCCTAATTCCCCTTCTCCTCACTTCTGCGTGTCAGTAAATCTCCCCTCCCTCCTCTACCACGGATATTGACCAATCACGTGCGGCTTTAATCGAAGACTGGGTGCGGGGAATAGAGGACAAAAATTGTCGGCTCCCTTTTCCGGCTCCTTGTTAGAAAGCGGTTCTCTTCTTTCACTTCAGAAATCCGCCTTTAAGAACCGGCTCGTTCGCGAACGACACATCACTGTTTGTTACTCCTGCCCAACCACAACGTTCATGAGCGGCAATTGGTTCTCCTCCGCCAAATAATCTAGTTTTGTTTCCCCGTACGAGCTCGATAAAGATGACGACCATAACTCAGCTAACTAGAGACAACTTTGGTGGGGAGGGAGTGAGTGTAGACTAATTGTACAAACATTCGACGCTGCCAGTATCGCGTGGTTGCACGCGCGTCGTCGCGCGGTGGGACAGAACGATCGGTGGCCGCCATCTTGTGGCGACCGCACATATAACAACACAAAACATGGCCGACATTTTGTAGTCCTTTGTAGTTTTTAACAGTGCCGTTTATACACGCTCTCTCTCCGGTCTCTCTTTCCAAGTTCATTCGTATTTTGTTATTTTTTTATTGACTACAAGTTAATTTTAAATGCGCAGTACAACTATTGTTCACATCACCAGAAGTTTAAACCGCAATATAACACGAATGTTGTGCAAAAATTCATTGTCAACATGAAAATAAGACTCTAGTGTCGTCGAGTGGTTAGCACGCCGGCTTCGCAGTGCAGAGGTGATGAGTTCAAGACCGGTGTGGAATTTGCACTTCTCCCGGGGCCTGTGTGTTTGGGCTTTCTCCGGGTCGTCCGGTTTCCTCCCACATTCCAAAAACGTGCATGGCGGAGTGATTGAACGCTCAAACATTGTGCCGAGGTGTGACAGTGAAATGCTGTTTGTCTTTGTGTGCCCCGCGGTTGGCTGGCAACCGGTTCAGGGTGTCCCCCGCCTAATGCCTGAAGACGATAGGCTCCCCGCGACCCGCGACCCTAATGAAGAATAAGCGGTACAGATAGAACCTCAAAATATGTATCAATGTCGGTGGTCGTCAATATTTTATAGATGTGGAAAATGTTGTTTCCGCCGCTTAATTCAAAAGTATTTGATCCACCAAAAACAGCATCAACGTGTAGTTGTTGTCTGTGTTCAGGTTTTCATCATCATCATAACTAACTAGACAGCAGCTAGTTAGTTAAATAGCTAATAGACAGCAAATAGCTAGATAGCTAGCTGCTAGATAGATAGCGAGATAGATAGCTAATACATAGCTAGCTAGTTAGTTAAATAGCTAATATACATCAAATAGCTAGCTAGATAGATAGATAGCTAATAGATAGCTCGCTAGTTAGTTAAATAGCTAATATACAGCTAATAGATAGCTATCTAGATAGCTAGCTAATAGATAGCCAGATAGATAGATAGCGAGATAGATAGCTAATAGATATCTCGCTAGTTAGTTAAATAGCTAATATACAGCTAATAGATAGCTATCTAGATAGCTAGCTAATAGATAGCCAGATAGATAGATAGCGAGATAGATGGCTAATAGATAGCTAGCTAGTTAGTTAAATAGCTAATAGACAGCGAATAGTCAGCTAGATAACTAGCTTATAGCCAGTTAAATAGCTAATAGACAGCGAATAGATAGCTAGCTAGATAACTAGCTTATAGCCAGGTAATAGGTAGATAGGGTTGGATTTAGCTTGTATGTAGCAAACGTGCACATTCCACCATGACGTCCCTGAGCCACTGGTGAAAAGGAGGCTTTGATCCTCTCCTCTTTCACCTAGAACTGCTTCATGTCACAAAGAGGATACAGCAAGTGCTGAAGAATGAATGACACTGTGTTTTTGAGTTGTCATATTATTTGTTATTTATTTTTTGTTGTTGTTTTTTGACTTCAAGATGGCGTCGCGAGAGTGGCTGCCTTTCCAGCAGCTCCTGTATTTTGTTTTTCTACTTCCTTTCCTCTTCCGTTCATAACGTTGCTGCTGGCGCAAATGGCTGCCGCTGCTCACCTGCACAAAAAAAGTTATTATTCAGTGACTGTAAAGTATCCTTGAAAGTTTTGAAAGGCGCTTAGAAATCAAATGGATTGTTTATTATTGTTACGTATTTGCTATCTATTCGCTATCTATCTAGCTCGCAATCTATTAGCTATATAGCTAGTTTTCTATCTATTTGAGTTACTCGTCGAAAAAACAACAAAGAAACTAAATAACAAATAGTGTGACTCAAAGTCATTTGCTATCCATTTGCTATCTATTAGCTATCTGTCTAGCTATCTAGCTATGTAGCTGGCTATCTATTAGCTATCTGTTAGCTAGCTGGCTAGCTTTCTATCTATTTGGGAGTTACTTCCGGGTTGAGTGAACGCTGGCGCGTGTGGCTGCCGCTGCTCACCCACAGAAAAAGAACTGATCCTGTGACTGTAAAGTGACCTTGAGAGTTTTGAAAGGCGCTTCGAAATGAAATGGATTTATTGTTATGTATTTGCTATCTATTCACTATATCTAGCTCGCTACCTATTAGCTGTCTAGCTAGCTAAATGCATATCTATTAGCCATCTGGTTAGCTAGCTAGCTATGTAGCTGGCTATTTATTAGCTATATGGCTATCTAACTAATTAGCTAACTGTCTAGATGGCTATCTATTAGCTATCTGTTAGCCTTCTATCTATTTGAGTTAGTTCCGGGTTGAGTGAACGCTGGCGCGTGTGGCTGGCGCGTGTGGCTGCCGCTGCTCACCCGCAGAAAAAAATATCTTGTGACTGGAAAGTGACCGTGAGAGTTTTGAAAGGCACTTAGAAATGAAATGGATTATTATTATTATGATGATGATTATATGTGATGCGACCTTGCAAAAGAGGGTTTTGCATCAGACTTGGGCCAAAGGTCAAAATGGGGTCAGGGTGTCCAACAGAAACAACAATGGCTTGTTTGACGTGTGGTCAATTGCGAAGTCGACAAACTCAACACCAAAACGCTGTACTTAAGAAACCCGCATTGTTCCCACTTACGAAAGTCCAACACGACGCCGCAGAGGAGGATGTTGAAACCGGCTACGAACGGGAACAACCTGAACCTCAACCTGAACAGGCGGGAACCTCCAACGCAACGCTAACTCCTTTCACTAACGTCCCTAAACGCCGCGTTTAATCTTAAATAAGAATAATACGTTGCATTTATAAGCGTCTTTCAAAACTCTCAAGGTCACAGGATAAGCTTGACTGTGGGTGAGCAGCGGCAGCCACATGTGCCAGCATTCACTCAACCCAGAAGTAAGTAAAATAGATCAAAAGCTAGCTAGCTAGCTCATAGATATAACAATAATAATAATTATTATTATTATTATAAAACATTTCATTAATAAGCACTTTTCAAAACTCTTCAAGGTCACTTTACAGTCACAGGATATGGTCGCTGATAGCTACCTGGCCAGCTAGATAGCTAAACGATAGCTAGCTAGATAGCTAGCTAGCCAGCTAATATTTTGAAAGATGCTTAATAATAATATTAATAATAATAATAATAAATGTCATTTATAAGCGCCTTTCACAACTCTCAAGGTCACTTTACAGTCAGAGGATCAGTTTTCCTGTGGGTGAGCAGCGGCAGCCACACGCGCCAGCATTCACTCAAACTGGAAGTAACTCAAATAGATCAAAAGCTAGCTAGCTAGCTAACTAATACATAGCTAATACAGTAGATAGCTAACTAGACAGATAATCCTGTAGATATCGAGGTCGATAGCCAGTTACCTAGCTAGCTAATGGATAGCAAATAGATGGCTAGCTAGATAGCCAGCTAGTTAATTTGTACATTTTTAGCGTTTTTTTTATCATTTCAAATAATGTACGGCGTACTGCGCCTTAGAAATTCAATGATATTATTATAATTGATAGCTAATGGATAGCAAATAAATTGCTAGGTAGATAGCCTGATAGCTAGCTAGGGTGTCATAAGTCTTCTCTCATAAGCAATTCTGTCAAACGGAAATTCCTTAATCGGGAAAAAAAATTCGGATGTCTGAATTTGCTCGATACAAACTGACAAATGCGCTCGATTTAATTTGCCACTTTATCTGTCTTCTACTATTTGCTATCTATTAGCTAGCAGGCTGGCTAGCTATCTATCTATTCACTATCTAGCTGGCTGGCTAGTTAGCTGACTGGCTAGCTAGGTATCTGTTGGCTAACGATTGGCCGGCTAGCTAGCTTTCTATCTATTTGAGTTACTTCTGGGCGCGTGTGTGGCTGCCGCTGCTCACCCGCAAAAAAAAAAAAACTTACTGTAAAGTGACCTTGAGCGTTTTGAAGGTGCTTAGAAATGAAATGGATTATTATGATTATTATTAACTTTAGCAAATTTGCGGGTTTGAAACTTGCGAGTTTTTTTTCTCAGAATGATACCCCATCTCTAAAAAATATGTCTATATGTATATGACTATATGTGTCTATATTTCAACGTAATGCTCTTCCGTGCTCAAGTTGAGCAACTTGAGCGAGTTGAGCAACTTGAGATCGCAATCATTCCGCCCCACACGCCATCTTTGTTATCAAAAAAAAAAAAAAAAAAGCCAAGCGGCGTTTGGTCCTTAGGCCCCGCCCCCTTCTACTTTCCCCTCTCCCCATTGGCCCCCCGCCGTCGCGTCAGAGGTGCATTTAAACCTGGGACTACTTCCTCCTCGGGACTCGGGCAACTTCTGTTCCCGCGGGGTGTCAATCAATCATGTCCGACCGAGGCACGTTCGACACCAACGTGGTGACGGTGACCCGCTTCGTGATGGAGGAGGGCCGGCGGGCCAAAGGCACGGGCGAGCTCACCCGCCTGCTCAACTCGCTGTGCACGGCCGTCAAGGCCATTTCCAGCGCCGTCCGAAAAGCCGGCATCGCTCACCTGTAAGTTAAGTCGCGCCAAACGGGACTTCCGGCTTCTTTCTTCTTCTTCTTCTTCTTTTTTGAAGGATCTTGGGAGGGGGGGGGGGGGCGCCATTAAAAGCCTTTTTCGACCTCGCGAGGGAACTTCCACGTCGGCACAGAGCAGGCAGGAGATTCTGCTTTGGCTCGAACCAATCAGGAAGCGCATACCTGAGGCCACGCCCTCACCCTTTGGCATCCAATCGTTGTCAAATTCCGTTCGGTATTGATCACTTCCCCATTTTGAAAGTGATGGCGAAGGTGCTCCAACCGCCGCCGCCGGAATGACAAATCGCGAAGGAGGGAAACGTCATCAAAGGGGAGGCGGCGCCATTGAGGGTGTGAAAATGGGATGCCTTGCCCTCCAAATTCACAAAGTATAATAATAATAATAATAATAATAATAATACATTTGATTTCTAAGCACCTTTCTAAACTCTCAAGGTCACTTTACAGTCACAGGATCAGTTTTTCTCCGGGTGAGTAGCGGCAGCCACATGTGCCATCGTTCACTCAACCCAGAAGTAACTCAAATAGATAGAAAGCTCGCTAGCCAGCCAATCGGCAACAGATACCTAACTAGATAGCTATTAAGCTAATAGATAGCCAGCCAGATAGCTAGCCATCCAGCTAGATAGCTAATAGATTGCAAATAAGTAGATAGCTAGGTAGTTAGCCAGATAGATAACTAGCTAGAGAGCAAGCTCTTCTTCCCTTTTGCTGCCATCTTGAACGTGAGTTAGCTAGCTAATAGAAAGCTAATAGATAACTAGCTACATAGCTATTAAGCTAATAGATAGCCAGCCAGCCAGCTAGATAGCTAATAGATTGCAAATAGCTAGCTAGATAGCTAGCCAGATAGATAACTAGCTAGATAGAAAGCTCTCCTTCCCTTTTGCTGCCATCTTGAAAGTGAGTTAGCTAACTAATAGATAGCTAATAGATAACTAGCTAGATAGCTATTAAGCTAATAGATAGTCAGCCATATAGCTAGCCAGCCAGCTAGATAGCTAATAGATTGCAAATAGATAGCTAGCTTGGTAGCCAGCCAGATAGATAACTAGCTAGACAGCAAGCTCTCCTTCCTTTTTGCCGCCATCTTGAAAGTGAGATAGCTAGCTAATAGATAGCTAATAGATAACTAGCTAGATATCTAGATAGCTATTAAGCTAATAGATAGCTAGCCAGCCAGATAGATAGCGAATAGATTGCAAATAGCTAGCGAGGTAGCTAGCCACATAGATAACGAGCTAGATAGCAAGCGCTCCGAACATTTTGTCGCCATCTTGAAAGTGAGCTAGCTAACTAATAGATAATTAGCTAGATAGCTATTAAGCTAATAGATAGCCAGCCAGATTGCTAGCCAGCCAGCCAGCTAGATAGTGAATAGATAGATACCTAGATTGCTAGCTAGCCATCCAGATAGCTAATAGATAGTAAATAGAAGACAGAGGGGAGGGTTTTTATATACAATACAATACAGTCCAGTACAATAGAATACAATACAATACAATACAAAACAATACAATACAATCCATCTTGATTGATGTAGCGCTTGGGATTTTCAATTGTCGGGCTGTTGGCGTCCGTTTTTTCCAGCTACGGCATCGCCGGCAGCACCAACGTGACGGGCGACCAAGTGAAGAAGTTGGACATCCTGTCCAACGACCTGGTCATCAACATGATCAAGTCGTCCTTCACCTCCTGCGTGCTGGTGTCCGAAGAGAACGACAAGGCCATCATCGTGGATCCCGAAACCAGGGTCGGGCATAATTAGCTAGCGAGCTAACATGATCTATTTGAGTTTTTCCCGGTTGAACGGGGTCACCGTTGCTGGCTACCGAGCTAGCTACCTATTTGCTATCTATTAGCTGTCTAACTAGATAGCTTGCTATCTATTAGATATCTATTAGCTCGCTAGCTAACTTGATCTATTTGAGTTATTCCCAGGTGAACGGGGTCACCGTTGCTGGCTACCTAGCTAGCTTTCTATTTGCTATCGATTTTTTTGATCTATTAGAAGTTCTAACTAGCTAGCTTGCTATTTATTAGTTATCTATTAGCTAGCTAGCTAGCTAACTTGATCTATTTCAGTTATTCCTGTTTTAACGGGGTTACAGTTTCTGGCTATCTAGCTCGCTATCTATTGGCTATGTATTTTCTAACTATTTGCTATCTATTAGCTGTCTAACTAGCTAGCTTGCTATGTGTTAGTTATCTATTAGTTAGCTAGCTAACTTGATCTATTTGAGTTATTCCCGGACGAACGGGGTCACCGTTGCTGGCTTCCTAGCTAGCTATCTATTTGCTATCTATTTGCTGTCTAACTAGCTAGCTTTATATCTATTAGTTATCTATTAGCTAGGTAGCTAACTTGATCTATTAGAGTTATTCCCGGTTGAGTGAACGCCGGCGCGAGTGGCTGCTGCTGCTCACCCACAGAAAAACTGATCCTGTGACTGTAAAGTGACCTTGAGAGTTTTGGAAGGCGCTTAGAAATCAAATCTATTATTATTATTATTATTATTATTATTATACAAGGCGGCGTATGATGTTTTTTTTCTGTGGGTGAGCAGCTGCAGCCACACGCGCCAGCGTTCACTCAACCCGGAAGTCACTCAAATAGAAAGCAAGCTAGTTAGCGAGCGAAAAGATAGCTAATAGCTAGCAAAGAGATAGCTAATGTCTAGCCAATAGATAATAATATAATAATAATAATACATTTGATTTCTAAGCGCCTTTCAAAACTCTCAAGGTCACTTAACAGTCACAGGATCAGTTTTTCTGTGGGTGAGCAGCGGCAGCCACACGCACAAGCGTTCACTCAACCCGGAATAACTAGATAGAAAGCTAGCAAGCTAATAGCTAGCGAATAGATAGCTAATACCTAGTGAATAGAGAGCTAATACCTAGCGAATAGATGGCTAATACCTAGCCAATAGCTATTAGGTAGCGAATAGATATTGAATAGATAGCTAATAGCTAGTGAAAAGATATCTAATGGCTAGTGAATAGATAGCAAATAGATAGCTAATACCTAGCGAATAGATAGCGAATAGCTAGGGAATATATAGCTAATACCTAGCGAATAGCTATTAGTTAGCAAATAGATAGCTAGTACCTCGCAACTAGATAGCTAACAGCTAGGTGGCGTGTGACGTGATCCCCATTTTGCAGTCACTGGATAATTTTTTTCTGCGGGTGAGCAGCGGCGGCTACACGCGCCAGCGTTCACTCAACTTGGAAGTAACTCAAATAGAAAGCAAGCTATCTAGCGAGCGAAAAGATAGCTAAGAGCTGGCGAAAAGATAGCTAATAGCTAGCAAATAGATAGCTAATAGCTAGCACATAGATAGCTGATAGCCACCGTGTCTCCCCCTCAGGGCAAGTACATCGTGTGCTTCGACCCGCTGGACGGCTCGTCCAACATCGACTGCCTGGTGTCCATCGGGACCATCTTTGGCATCTACAAGAAGGTGCCCGTGGGGTCAGGGGTCGGGGGTCCCGAGTCCACGCGTGACCCCCGTCGGGCGTCTCCTCCCGCAGGACTCTGAGGACGGCGAGCCTTGCGAGCAGGACGCCCTTCAGCCCGGCCGCAACCTGGTGGCGGCGGGCTACGCCCTCTACGGCAGCGCCACCATGATGGTCCTCTCCACCGGACGCGGCGTCAACTGCTTCATGCTGGACCCGGTCAGTGGAAAATTCCCTTCGCCCGCCGCTCCAAAATGGCTTCCGATGTGTCGGCTTCTTATCTAAGAGGCTTCGTCAGCAAACTAAAAAGATAGCCGGCTAGCTAGCTAATAGACAATAGCAAATAGATAGCTAGCTAGGTAGCCAGCTTTCCATGGATGAACCACTCGTGTACGACTTTGAGCTGCGATGTTGAAAACAAATTTGCTAAATGTTAGCGCCGGACGCTAACGGAAGTTTTTTGCGCGCAGGCCATCGGCGAATTCATCCTGGTGGATCGCGACGTGAAGATCAAAAAGCGCGGCAAGATCTACAGCCTGAACGAAGGCTACGCCAAATACTTTGAGCCGGCCGTCACCGAGTATTTGCAGCACAAAAAGTTTCCTCGGGTAAGGCGGCCGCCACCACCCAACGGCTAGCGGCTAATGCTAACCGTCCGCAGGACAAGAGCGAGCCCTACAACGCGCGCTACGTTGGCTCCATGGTGGCCGACGTGCACCGGACGCTGATGTACGGCGGCATCTTTCTGTACCCGGGCAACGCCAAGAACCCCGAAGGCAAGGTGAGATCTCGCCGATAAAGCGCTGGTCAGGCCTCTGGCAATGTTTTTTTTCCTTCCACGAGCGCTTTGTTCCAGCTTCAGCTGTTGTTAAAGCGCTAACATGGAAACCAATATGGATGTATTGCATTGCACTATTTGCTAGGTATTAGTTATCTATTCGCGAGCTGTTAGCTATCTATTCGCCAGCTAGTAGCTATTTGCTAGCAAATAGTTATCTATTCGCTCGGTATTAGATATCTATTTGCTAGGTATGAGCTATCTATTCGCTAGCCGTAAGCTATCTATTCGCTAGCTGTTAGCTATCTATTTGCTAGCTTTATAGCTATCTATTCGCTAGCCATAAGCTATCTATTCGCTAGCTGTTAGCTATCTATTTGCTAGCTTTATAGCTATCTATTCGCTACCAATGAGCTAGCTATTGGCTAGGTATCAGCTATCTATTTGCTAGCTAATAGCTATTCGATAGCCATTACCTATCTATTTGCTAGCTGTTAGATATCTATTTGCTAGGTATTAGCTATGTATTTGCTAGCTGTTAGCTATCTATTCGCAGGCTATTAGCTATCTATTCACTAGCAATTAGCTATCTATTTGCTAGCTGTTAGCTATCTTTTCACTAGCCATTAGCTAGCAAATGGCTAGGTATTAGCTATCTATTCACTAGCTTTGAGAGTTTTGAAAGGCGCTTAGAAATCAAATGTATTATTATGATTATTTTTTCCCGCTTCGAGGCATTTTCTTGGACAGTTTCACGCGGCAACCCTGCCAAAAAACCCATGGCCGTCTCCCACGCCCCCTTTTTCTCGTTCCGCCAGCTGCGTCTGCTGTACGAGGGCAACCCGATGGCCTTCATCATGGAGCAGGCGGGTGGCTCCGCCTCCACGGGCCATGAGGACATCCTGGACATCCGTCCAAGCAACATCCATCAAAGGGCGCCGGTGGCCATGGGCTCCCCCGACGACGTGGCCGACTACGTGGCCGTCTGCCGCAAGCACGCCGCCGCCGCCAAATGAGCACGTTAGCCCCGCCCCACTTGGCGGGGAGGGACAAACGCGGTCAGCGAATAAAAAAATGTTGTCCAGAGCTTCACCTTGTCGGTTGATTGTCCGCCGCCGCCGCTTGGTGTCACGACGTTTGCCGGGAGGCGAATGGAGGACCCCAAAAAGTAGCCAAGGGGGGACGGGATGTCGATTCAAATTGTGAAGAAATCCAGAGACAACAAAATCTTGCAGCAGCGCTGTCCAAAGAACAAAAAGAAGCGACAATTTGCTAGCTATTAGCTAATTATTCGCTGGCTAATAGCTATCGATTTGCTAGCTAATAACTATCTATTCACTAGCTATTCACTAGCGATTTGCTAGCTATTAGCTATCGATTTGCTAGCCAATAACTATCTATTCACTAGCTATTCACTAGCGATTTGCTAGCTATTAGCCATCTATTCGCTAGCTATTTGATATCTATTCGCTAGCCATTAGCTAGCTATTTGCTAGCTAATAACTATATTCACGAGCTATTCACTAGCGATTTGCTAGCTATTAGCTATCTATTTGCTAGCTATTTGATATCTATTCGCTGGCTAATAGCTATCTATTCACTCGCTAAAAGCTATCTATTCGCTGGCTAATAGCTAACTATTCGCTAGCTATTAGCTATCTATTCGGTAGCTAGCTCGCTTGCTATCTATTTCAGTTACTTTGGGGTTGAGTGAACGCTGGCGCGTGTGGCTGCCACTGCTCACCCACAGAAAGAAACTTATCCTGCGACTGTCAAGTGTCCTTGAGAGTTTTGAAAAGCGCTTAGAAATGAAATGGATGATGATGATGGTTATTATTATCCTGGCTCCCCCGTCGTGGCCCTCCTGGTACGTTTGGCGCTCGGCGTCCGCTCTTCTCCGCTTCCACTTGTGACCTTTCAGCTGAGAGCTTCAGGACGCCCCCCCCCCCCGTCACCTCCAAGGCAAATAGCCCCTCCCCCAAAACGAGGGTCTCACTCCGGCTCGGTTCTGGCCTCCATCGGGACCATCTTTGCCATCTACAAGCGGGTGAGTCCGTCCCGTCCGGTCCAGTTCCGGGTGGGCTTTTTCGCCTTCGTCTCGGTGGCATTTCGCTGTGCGTAGTAGCGCCTTGTGGCCGCCAGAGGGAGCAACGTTGTAGCGGGGAAAGGCTCGTCCAAAAAAGGCCAACCGAGTCGTGATGGGAATTCCGGAGAGCATTTTAGTGAATTTTAGTGGCTCACTAAAAAGATTCGGCTCTTTCGGCTCCCAAATGGCTCCTCGGTTTTTTGTTGTTTAAACTAATTCACAACCAAAAATCGTGTAAAATGATGTGAAAAACAAATTACTAATTTTAAAAATACACCATATCAAATATTTTTGATTGATATGGCTTTATTTATATGTGCACACTTGTGATTGGAATTCTGTCTCTTTTCAGAGAGAGCCGGTCCTTTTGGGCGGCTCACGAAAAAGATTCGGCTCTTTTGGCTCCCAAATGGCTCCTCAGTTTATGCTTAAATTAATTAAATACAAAAAATCATGTAAAATGATGTGAAAAACGAATTACGTAAAAATATACTATATCAAATATTTTTGCTTGATATGGCTTTATTTATATGTGCACACTCGTGATGGGAAATCTGTCTCTTTTCAGAGAGCCGGTTCTTTAGGCTTGGCTCACTAAAAAGATCCGGCTCCCCCTTGGCTCCCAAATGGCTCTTCGGTTTGTTTGTTTTTTGTTGCTTAAATTAGTGAACTACCAAAAATCATGTAGTGTTGTGAAAAACGATTTATTCATGTGAAAAATACACTATATCAAATATTTTTTTATTGATATGGCTTTATTTCTATGTGCACAGAGTTAGCGGATGCTAACTTTGACTTTCCTTGTGTCTACTCATATCAACTATTAATACTAATACTAGTACTAATCCATTTGATTTCTAAGCACCTCTCAAAACACACTTTACAGTCACAGGATAAGTTTTTCTGCGGGTGAGCAGCGGCAGCCACATGTGCCAGTATTCACTCAACCCAGAAGTAACTCAAATAGATAGAAAGCTAGCCAGCTAACTAATAAATAACCAGCTAGACAGCTAGCAAACTAGCTAGATAGCCATACAGCTAATAGATAGCCAGCTACAGAGCTAGCTAGCTCGCTAGCCAGATAGCTAATAGATAGCAAATAGATAGCCAGCTCTGTAGCTAGTTAATAGATAGCCAATGGCCAATGAGAGAGGCTTGGCAAACAAGTCATTCGGGAATGTGGTTGGTCAAGTATATCGAACAGACTCCACCCCTTTGGTGGCAAACATTGTTGTGAACTTTTCACAAGCTTTCCAATGATTTTGATCACAGAGTGGTGCAACTCATTTGCACAAGGGTGCACATTTTGGGCCGTGAGGCAAAACGGTGCGTTTAGGGTCCATTGGAGCATGGGAAAAAAAGGCTTCTACTCAAACAGTATTTATACTTTAATTTTTTAAAAACCGAAATGTGAGCTCTTTTGTGCCTCAGGACGCCGGGGCGCCGTACGGCGTGCGCTACGCTGGCTCCATGGTGGCGGACGTCCACCGCACCATCGCTTACGGCGCCATCTTTATGTACACGGCCAACCGGAAAAGCCCGGAAGGGAAGGGAAGGGAAGGGAAGCCACGCCCGGCAGAGGTCACGCACGCACAAGGAAGTGAAAGCGACGACCAGATGACTAACTTTTCTGTCGCAACCCGAAAAAAGGAAACGATGAAGGCGCTCGGAGAGCGACAAAAGTGCCTTCAACGAAACAACAACAAAAATAGTCAACCTTTCAGATGGACTAACAGATTAACAAAAGGTTAAAATAACGCATGCCAGAAAGGCCAAAAGAGGAAGTGGACTGGGCAGCATTTCGCTTTGGAGTCGAACTGGCTCGCTACCTAGCTAGCTATCTATTTAATGTCTATTAGCTATCTGCCTAGCTGCTATCTCGCTGGCTACCTAGCTAGCTACCTGGCTGGCTACCTAGCTAGCTACTTATTTGCTGTCTATTAGCTATCTGGATGGCTACCTAGCTAGCTAGCTATTTGCTTTCTATTAGCTATCTGTCTGGCTACCTTTTGGCTATTTGCTGTGTATTTGCTTTCTGGCTATCTATTAGTTAGCTAGCTTTCTATCTATTTGAGTTACTTCCGGGTTGAGTGAACGCTGGCATGTGTGGCTGCCGCTGCTCACCCACAGAAAAACTGATCCAGTGACTGTAAAGTGACCTTGAGAGTTTTGAAAGGCGCTTAGAAATGAAATGTATGCTTCTACTAACTTTCAAGGTTTGTAATTTGTGCCATTTTTTGGCGTGTGTCGTAGCTGCGCCTGCTGTACGAGCGCAACCCGATGGCCTTCCTGGTGGAGCAGGCGGGGGGCGTGGCCACCACCGGCACCCAAAGGATCCTGGACGTGCATCCTCAAGCCCTCCACCAGCGAGTCCCCTTCGCGGTGGGCTCGCCGCGAGACGTCCGCGACTATTTGGCTTGCGTCCGCAAGTACGGCGAGGGGGGCGGGATCCGAGAGGGGGCGGGACCTGCGGGCAGCCCCACCCACTTTGACCCATAATAAAACTGCCAATTGCTGAAAAGATGTGCCGAAATGTCCTCATTGCACCCCCCAATTTAGTTTCAGAATGACATTAGTAGTAGTACGATAACTTAGTAGTCGTATAAGTGAGTAGTAGTATGATGAAAGTTAGTAGTAGTATAATAAGTTAGTAATAGTAGTATGAGAAAAGTTAGTAGTATAATGTTAGTAGTATAATAACAGTTAGTCATAGTAGTATAGGTTAGTCGTATAGTATAATAAGTTAGTAGTAGTATAATTAAAGTTAGTAGTATAATAATAGTGAGTGCTAGTAGTAATATGTTAGTCACAGTAGTAGTATAACAAAAGTTAGTGGTCGTAGTATAGTAAAAGGTAGTCATGGAACAAAATTTAGTCATAGTAGTAGGATAAGTTAGTAGTAGTATAATAAAAGTTAGTGAATGATAAAAATTAGTAGTAGTATAATAAGTTAGTAGTCGTATAATAAGTTAGTACTAGTAGTAATATACTAAGTTAGTTGTAGTAGTAGTATAACAAAAGTTAGTCATAGTAGTATAGTAAAAGGTAGTCGTAGTAGAACAAAATCTAGTCGTAGTAGTAGTATAAGTTAGTCGTAGTATAATAAAAGTTAGTACTAGTAGTAGTATAATAAGTTAGTCAAGGGGACACAAGCCAGTGTGTTCTTGCGCTGGTCCCAAGCCCGGATAAATCCAGAGGCTTGCGTCAGGAAGGGCACCCAAAGATGCCAATCAAAGCTCTGAAGATGGACGGAGGACACCGATTGGCTGGTTGCAAAAGCCCAAAGGGAAAAAGAAGAAGAAGAAGAAGAAGAAGAAGAAGAAGAAGAAGAAGAAGAAGAAGAAGAAGGCCGTTTGTGTTTTCCACCTTTAATGGTCGATAAAACGTCAAAACAAGAAAAGCAACCAACGTATGTACAAGGAATAAAAGACAAGAAAAAGGCTCGTCGGTCGGTCGGTCGGTCGTCCGCGATGTCGACGTTGCCGTTTGGAAATGAAGAGGAGCCGCCGCGCTCAGACCAGCGGGTAGCTGGCGGCCGTGGCGATGCCGCAGTGGTTCTTGCGGTCCTTGGCCATGTAGATGTAGCCTTTGTTGCCCCACTTTTCGCTCCAGCTGAGGGACCGGCGGAGGGTCAGCGTTTAGCCGGCGGACGCTAGCGCTAGCCTTTGCCCACCTGTTCTTGACGATCCAGTACTTGCTGCCGTCGGCGTCTTGGCCCTCAAAGCCGTAGCCCACCACCAGCACGCCGTGGTCCAGCTCCTCGCTGCTGCACTCCTTCTCAAAGTAGATGCCTGCGCAAAAACAAAGGCAGCTTGAAAAGTTGGAGCTAGCGACATAGCTAATAGATCGCAAGCTAGCTAATATGTTTCCTGACTCAAATAGCTAGGTAGCTAGCAACATAGCTAATAGATTGCAAGCTCGATGGATGGCTAATAGATAGCTAGCTAGATAGCTAATATGCTTCCTGACTCAAATAGCTAGGTAGCTAGCTATATAGCAAATAGATAGCACAGCAAGCTAGCTAGCTCGATGGCTGGCTACTACATGTTTTCTTCGTATGAACATTTGGAGTGAAATTTGCAAGCAAGCAAGCAAGCAAGCAAGCAGCGACCTGATTGGTAGAACTGGAAGGACTCGTGTCCGGCGTCGATGGCCACCGAGACGGGCCCCACCGAGGCCACGGCCTTCATCAGCGCGTGCTCCTTGCCGCTCGGCACGTCCACGAAGCCCGTGTCGTTGGCCGAGTTGAAGTTGGGGTCGTAGCGGCACGACTGGTCGTCCTGCGGGGACGGGACGGGAAAACTGCATCACCACGAAAAGTCCACGACAGCCGGACGGACGGACGGACGGACGGGTGTCCACGTACGGTTCCCTGGTAGGGGTAGGCCCGCTCAGAGTCCAGGCCGTCGTTGTCCTTGACGTACTGGAAGGCCTGGTCCATCAGGCCCCCGTTGCAGCCCTCGTTGCCTTCGGGTCGCGAGCAGTCCACCAGGTTCTGCTCGCTCAGGGACACCAGCGTGCCCGTCTTGCGAAAGTGCTGGCCCTCCAGGGCCCCCGTGGTGCTGAAGGCCCAGCACGACCCGCACTGGCCCTGCAAACGCGCCACCCAAAAACGTCAAGGAACGTCGACGCGGAGCTCGCCCGGCAGCCGCTAGCGCTTCCGGGACATCCGTGGAAGCTCATCCGGACTCCGTTTCGCCTCTCATCCGAAAAGCTTCGGCAGCTAACTAAAATTTTGCCGGTGGCCGGTGCCAGACCTCTGCTCTGATAGGACACTGCTCTAAGGTTGCGGGGGAGCAGAGGACTATTCCCTGAGGCTACACTGATTACTTCTATTGTCCCGACTGATTATGGGGTCTACGACTGGCTCTGATTGCCCCATTCTTTGTGTTGTCATAATGGTTATTAAGTTTTTTTTTTTTTTTTTTTTTTTTTAACTTCAAGATGGCGCGCCAGAGTGGCTGCCTTTCCAGCAGCTCCTGTGTTTTGTTTTTCTACTTCTTTTAATCCATTCCATTTGTAAGCCCCTCTCAAAACTCTCAAGGTCACTTTCCAGTCACTGGATCAGTTTTTCTGTGGTTTCAGCAGCGGCAGCCACATGCGCCAGCCTTCACTCAACCCGGAAGTAACTCAAATAGATTGTAGCTAGCTAGCTAGCTAACAGATAGCTAATAGCTAACTAGCAGATAGCCATTTAGCTAATAAATAGTCAGCTACATCGCTATCCAGCTAGCTAATAGATAGCGAGTAGATAGCAAATGGATAGCAAATAATAATAATAATAATCCATTTGATTTCTAAGCACCTTTCAAAACTCTCAAGATCACTTTTCAGTCACAGGTTTTACTGTAGATAACCAGCTAGACAGTAAGCTAACTAGCTAGATAGCCATATACCGCAGGCAATTTGAAAAATGGACACTGCAAATTTCTCCATTGTGGGACTACCAAAGACTTTCTTGTATTTATTAATATTGTTATTATTATTACTGCATTTTTTCTCCATTATTCAAAGTCAAAGATAGATAGCAAGACAGCCAACCAGATAGCTCCATAGCTAATAGCTAGCTAGCTAGCCAACGACGGCGTTACCTGGTCCTTGACGGGGGTGACGTAGCCGTGGTCTCGCCAGTCCAGCGAGCGCGGCGCCTCCAGGAAGTTGGGCTCCATGAAGTGGGCCCCTTTGACCTTCTTGCGTGAGCCCTCCACAGCGCCGCCGCGCTTGTAGCCGTTCATGATCTGCCGGAACTCGTCGTGCGTCTGCGGAGCGGCGCGGCTTAGCCGATGGGGCTAATTTGGGGCGAGCGGGCGGGCGAGCGGGCGGGCGACCTACCATGTCCCCAAAGTGGTTCATGGCCAGGTTGTAGCTGTGCTTGCCCAGCGAGTGCTCCAGGTTGTGCAGCTCGATCTTGCGCAGGTTCTTCTCCCACACCATCCGCCTCCAGCCTTCCTCCTTCTATGATGACACGACCCCTCGGATGAGTCCGGATGCGAGTCCCGCCCCCAAGCGGCGCCAGGCTGGCAGGCGGGCCTACCTGGTGGTACTTCTTGGAGTGCCAGCTCTTCCACAGGTCCCAGTGCTCATCCAGCTGAGGGTCCAGGCTGGGGGCGGCGCCCGCGGCGCTCAGGCACAAAGACAACAGGGCCACCACCAGGGGCAACATGCTCGCGGCAACCTGCGGGAAGTGGGGGCAACCAGTCAACCCTGCAACTTTGTGACTTTTCATCCAGCAAATTTGCCACTTTAAATCGAGCAAATTTAAGACTTTACAACTTTTTTTTCTCAGAATAATACCTAGATCTATTTCAACCTCGCCCTAATGCTCTTCCGTACGTCCCCCATAAGAACAAGTGATATAAAAAAGAGGCTGGGAGGGTGACAGAAGACATATTTGTTTGGGTCATGAACCCCGCCCACCGCCAAAATGAGCTCTGACGTCATCGGCTCAAATACGGATCGACAACGGAAACAGGTCCGTTCTTGTTTTTTTGTCCTTCCTGCTTTTTTCCCCCCAGTCACGGGATCCGCGAAGGAGAGCCAAGAACTAGTGGGCCGTCCGAACAATTCACAATTAACAAGAAACACGCAAATACATATTCCGACATCTTTTCTCGCCACGTTGACCTTCGTTCTCAGCCGCTCAAAGGCGAAAACAAACGGTCGAGTGTCCGTTTGTTGTCTTTTGTTTTAAGACGAGAGGCCGAAAAAAAGGCCCGCCGATTCAAGACCGCCGAATTGAAAACGACAACGATTGAAAACGTCCATTTGTTGACGTTGAAAATCGACATTTGGTCCCGTCGGACGGAGCGCGTCGGCCATTGCGTTGACGACCGGGCGACGAATGGCCAAAGTAACGTGGCCGAATTATCGGGCTAAAACTCTGGTCACCAAGAGAACGTAACTCTTAAACATTGTTTAGAAGCATCAATCACATCAGCCATACTTACTGGAAAAGACCGCTTGGAAGGAAAAGAAGGAAAAAAATATCCAATTGCGGCGAAGCCACACTAACTTATAAAGGTTTGAGTGGCAGTCGAGACCCCGCCTACCGAGCTCTCTCATTGGCCTGTTCTTTGTTTGTCCGAGTGTCAAACGACGCCCCCCTCGGTGACGTCACTGGGATTCACGTGATTCCTCCCTGGAATGACACGGCAAATAAAAGCACTCTTATTGAACGATAACCCCGTAAAATGACATCGATAAAAACTCTTTGACGGTTTCATCACAACGCAAACTAATGCGTTCGCGTTTCCTGACGTGTTTTTTTTCTTTTAGCGTGACAACATGTAACGCATTTGAAGAGAATGCCAGGGTGCGCTCGTTATGAGCGCCCGGTACGCTCGGAAGAGCGAACGCCGGTTAGTTGACACGTTCGTGGACGACGAATCGAAAACGAGCGAGAAAAGAAACATTCACCTTGTTTGTTATCGTAACGCAGGTTAAATAAAGTATGTGGACTTTGAACGGCCGTCACAACAACACTGTTGCCATTTTTTATTGATCACCTTTGTCTAACTTGATCGATAAACCACGTCGTCTTAGTCGGAGTCAATAAAACCACTCATGTTTTTATGCTATTACGTGTTTTGTTCAACACAAATGGAAACCATGTCAAAAGTGTTTACTTTGGAGCGCTTAAAGAAAACTGAAATAAAATAACAGCCATGTTATTTTATTTTAAAATCCATCGTAGAGTTTGTTGGAATGTGTAAATGGCTGCACTTGTGGGAGATTGAAAACAAAACAAAACAAAAACAATGTGATTATAATAATAATAATACATTGGATTTATAAGCGCCTTTCAAAATTCTCAAGGTCATTTTACAGTCACAGGAAAAGTTTTTCTGTGGGCGAGCAGCGGCAGCCACACGCGCGGAAGTCTAATAGATCCAAAGCTAGCTAGCTAGCTAACAGGCAGTCAATAAATAGCTAGCTCGATAGATAGCTGATAGATAGCCAGCTCGATAGATAGCTAATAGATAGCCAGCCATATAACCAGCTGGTTAGTTAGATAGCTAATAGAAAAAAATAGCTAGCTAGATAGCCATCTAATGAGTTAAATAGCTAATATGCAGTAAATAGAAAGCTAGTTAGATAGCCAGCTAGTCAGTCAGATAGCTAATACACAGCAAATAGATAGGCAGCTAGATAGATAGCTAGCAGATAACCAGCCAGATAACCAGCTAGTTAGATATCTAACAGACAGAAACTAGCTAGCTAGCTAGATAGCCAGCCAGTCAGTTAGATGAACAACTGACAGAAAATAGTTAGCCAGTGAGTCAATTAGATAACCAACTGACTGAAAATAGCAAGCTTGCTAGCTAGATAGCAGCTCGTCAGTTAAATAGCTAACAGACAGTAAGTAGAAAGCTAGCTAGATAACCGGCTAGTCAGTCAGATAGCTAATAGACAGCAAATAGCTAGCTAGCTCGATCGCCAGCCAGTCAGTTAGATAACCAACTGACAGAAAATAGCTCTGTAGATAGCCAGTTGGATAGATAGCTAAGAGATAGCCAGCTAGATAGATAGCTAGATTGATAGATAGCTAATAGATAGCCAGTCAGATAACCAGCTAGTTAGATAGCTAATAGACAGAAAATAGCTAGCTACATAGCCAGCCAGTCATTTAGATCACCAACTGACACAAAATAGCTAGCTAGCTAGATAGCAGCTAGTCAGTTAAATAGCTAATATACAGTAAGTAGAAAGCTAGCTAGATAACCGGCTAGTCAGTCAGATAGCTAATATACAGCAAATAGCTAGCTAGCTCGATAGCCAGCCAGTCAGTTAGATAACCAACTGACAGAAAATAGTTCGCTAGATAGCCAGCTCGATAGATAGCTAATAGATAGCCAGCTAGATAGATAGCTAGATTGATAGATAGCTAATAGATAGCCAGCAAGATAACCAGCTAGTTAGATAACTAATACACAGAAAATAGCTAGCTAGCTAGCTAGATAGCCAGCTAGTCAGTTAAATAGCTAATATACAGTAAATAGAAAGCTCGATAGATAGCCAGCTAGTCATTCAGATAGCTAATAGACAGCAAATAGCTAGCTAGCTCGATAGCCAGCCAGTCAGTTAGATAACCAACTGACAGAAAATAGTTCGCTAGATAGCCAGCTAGATAGATAGCTAATAGATAGCCAGCTAGATAGATAGCTAGATTGATAGATAGCTAATAGATAGCTAGCCAGATAACCAGCTAGTTAGATAACTAATAGACAGAAAATAGCTAGCTAGCTACATAGCCAGCCAGTCAGTTAGATCACCAACTGACAGAAAATAGCTAGCTAGATAGATAGCCAGCTAGTCAGTTAAATAGCTAATAGACAGTAAATAGAAAGCTAGATAGATATCCAGCTAGTCATTCAGATAGCTAATAGACAGCAAATAGCTAGCTAGCTCGATAGCCAGCCAGTCAGTTAGATAACCAACTGACAGAAAATAGTTCGCTAGATAGCCAGCTAGATAGCTAATAGATAGCCAGCTAGATAGATAGCTAGATTGATAGATAGCTAATAGATAGCTAGCCAGATAACCAGCTAGTTAGATAACTAATAGACAGAAAATAGCTAGCTAGCTACATAGCCAGCCAGTCAGTTAGATCACCAACTGACAGAAAATAGCTAGCTAGATAGATAGCCAGCTAGTCAGTTAAATAGCTAATAGACAGTAAATAGAAAGCGAGATAGATATCCAGCTAGTCATTCAGATAGCTAATAGACAGCAAATAGCTAGCTAGCTAGCTAGCTAGCTAGATAGCCAGCCAGTCAGCTATTGAGGGGAAGCGAGGCCTTTGAAATGGCACGCTAATCTCTTGCTACGGTAACTTTTTTGTTCCCTTTTTTGCCACATTATGCATCATCATGCATCGTAGATAAAAAAGCTTTTGAAGCAAATAATAAAAGTGTGGTTTGCGTGAGTGGTCGCCCCCTTGAACACGTCAGCGTGTTCAATCCCTCACGTGACGACTTGACGCTAGCATGTTAGCGTGATGACTGACTCGGCACTTTTTTTGGGGGGCGGGAAAAGAAGGTCACAAGAACGCCGACGTGAAGACAACGAAGAACAGGAAATGGATTTTTTTTTCTTTTTTGCTGACTGGCCATGTTTGCTTTTCCGTTCATTCAGTCGTCTTCTGACCTTTAACCTCATTACGGGTCAGCTGATCAGGGGATGGGGTTAAAGGTCAGAAGACTACATCGACAGAAACTTGGGCCACTCAACTTTATCCATCATGTGCCAGTAGATAGCTAATGTAGCATTTAATAATAATAATAATACATTTCATTTCAAGGTCACTTTACAGTCACTGTATAAGTTTTTCTGCGGGTGAGCAGCGGTAGCCACATGCGCTCACTCAACCCGGAATAACTCAAATAAGTAAAAAGCTAGCTAACTAGCTATTAGATAGCAAACTATCTATCTATCTAGCTAATAGATAGCCAGCCAACCAGCTAGCTAGCTGGATAGATAGCCAATAGATAGCCAGCTAGCCAGCCAGATAGCTAATATGTAGATAGCCACCCAACTAGCTAACCAATAGATATCTGATAGCCAGCAAGCTGGATAGATAGCCAATAGATAGCCAGCCAGCGAGCTAGCAAACAGAGAGCAGATCGCTAATGTAAACTGAAACTGCAGTAACAAAATATTTCAATATATAAATCTATATAATATATAAAAGTTATTTTTGGTCAGAATTTTTTTGCTGCTAGTGTTAAAAAGAACCTAAAAATCAGTTTTGAGTTACTCTTTGATGGGATATACGGTTGCACTGATTGATTGATTGATTGACTGATTGATGGATTGATTGATGGGATCGTGATGACATCTATTGTTCCAATGCGACCGGGTGACCTCTGGCTATCGTTTAGCACTGCTCGACGGCTTTAATCTCGTTCTCTCCAATGTCACACGGTTGGCAATTTCGTTGTCTTTCGACTGATCAAACAAACGCTCGTCTGAATAATGGGCGGCCATATTTGGATATGATTATAATAACAACAGCTAACTAGGTAGCCGCATAACTAATAGATAGCCAGCTAAACAGCTAGCAAGCCAGCCAGGTAGCTAATAGATAGCAAATAGATAGCCAGCTAGATTGGACGCCCAAACACTGGTGTCGTTTGGTTTTTTTTACCCAAAAAGTCCTAATATTGCGGTCCAATATGATGCTCTCCTCTTTGATCTAGAACTGCTTCATGTCACAAAGAGGGGACAGCAAGTGCTGAAGAATGAGTGACTGACTGTCAGTGTCTTTTGTGTTGTCATATTTTCAAAATCAATGTTATCACCATTTTATGTAGTTATACCTTGGCCTATGAACTTAATTGGTTTCCAGAAAGTGTGTGTAAGGTGAAAAGTGTGTATTCCAAACATTAATATCCCATAGGAAACCATTAAAATGAGAATAATCCATTCCCAGGTCCTCATAAAACACCATTTTTGACTAAATAAGCCTTAAAACTACACACACTATATATATATATATATATATATATATATATATATATATATATATATATATATATATATATATACAGAGAGAGAGAGAGAGAGAGAGAGAGAGAGAGAGAGAGAGAGAGAGCGCTAGCTAGCTCTCTATTTCAGTTACTTGCGGGTTGAGTGACCTCTGGCGCGTGTGGCTGCCGCTGCTCACCCGCAGAAAAAAATATCCTGTGACTGTAAAGTGTCCTTGAGAGTTTTGAAAGGCGCTTATAAATGGAATTTATTACGATTATTATTATCAAATGCTACTGGCACATGATGGATAAAGTTGAGTGGCCCAAGTTTCTGTCGATGTAGTCTTCTGACCTTTAACCCCATCCCCTGATCAGCTGACTGGTGATGAGGTTAAAGGTCAGAAGACGACTGCATGAACGGAAAATGTATTTGTAATGTATTATTATGATTATATTATTTGTTATTGTTTTTTTTTTAACTTCAAGATGGCGCCTGCCTTTCCTCCTGTATTTTGTTTTTCTACTTCTTCCTTTCCTTTCCTCGCATCACTTTGCTGCTGTGAAATGTAAATTTCTCCACTGCGAGACCAATGAAGTGTAATCCAATCCAATCCAAAGTCGACTTTTCTTCATTTGGCCTCGAATGTCTCCTAAAAATAACATGAAAACCAAAACGTGAATGTACAAACATCCAGTTGAGTTTGTTTTATTTTTTTCATGCTTATTATTAAAAAAATAGGACATGATGACAAAGTGAGAACATAAATAGAAGCGTGTTGTTTCATTTCACCTTTTTTTTACTTCCGTTTTGGTTAAAAGACAAAAATGTCACGAAGCAAATAAAAAAGGCAGCGGTGCGTTGAAAGCCACGTCGGGCAACCTCGACGACCTTTGCGACCTTTCCAAAAGATGATTGACATTTGGCAGCGCGTCCGTCATCAACGTGGAGAGCAAAGGCAAAAGCGTTTCTTTCTTTGCGTATTCTTTTTTTTCATTGAACTAAATGCTTCTCTCGCGTAGGATGCTTTGGCCACACTCTCGAGGTAACGCATCAGCAAAGGGAAGTTCAACCGAGCTGCTCCATCCCATAATATTCCGAGTGACTGTAAAGTGTCCTTGAGAGTTTTGAAAGGCGCTTAGAAATGGAATGGATTATTATAAAACGTAGCCAATGTCAAAGGTTGCCGAAGCCCCGCCCACTGAGGAAAAAAATAATCCGATTGGACGAGCGGCGCGCGAGGAGGCGCAATTCACCCAACCGCCACCAGGGGGCAAAAGGGGCTTTTGAGGCACAGCGGTCGGTTGGGAAAGAGGCGCCATCCAGCCAGCTAGCTAGCTAGCTAGCTAGCTAGTTAAATGTCGCAATTCAGAGTTAAATGTGTATGCGTTACTTCCGGGTGGAATAAACGCTGGCGCGTATGGCTGCCGCTGCTCACCCGCAGAAAGAATATCCTGTGACTGTAAAGTGTCCTTGAAAGGCGCTTATAAATGGAACGTATGATTATTATGATTCTGATTCTGATAAAAAGCGCGTGAAAAAGGCGGCAGGCAAACTTCTTCTTCTTTAGCAGGAAACGACGGAGCCGCCCGAGCGGGCGTCGTCGTCGCGCGCCGCCCGAAGCCTGAAGACGGGCGAGGCCTTGAGCAGGAAGTCGGCGGCGTCCCTGCGGCCCAGCTCCCGCAGCTTGAGCACCAGGACGCCCACCGTGCCGCCGGGTCGCCCCCCCCACTGGCGGAGGAGGGCGGCGGTCGGGCTGGGCGTCCCCTCGCCGCCCTCGGCGCCGCGATCGGCCACCAGCTCGCCCAGGCCCAAGCGGGCGGCCAGGAGGCGCCAGTCCTTGCCCAGCGGGTCGGGCGGGTCCAGCATGCGGCACAGCTTGCGGCGGGCGAGCGGCGCCACCTCGCCCGCGGGCACGTCGGAGCCCAGCGCGCCGCGCCGGTACACCTGCGGCGACACGGGAGTCGCGAGAGAACGCCACGGCCCCGCCCCCCCTCGGCGAAGGCCTACCTGGGCCGAGCCGAAGGCCAGGACGGCGCAGAAACTTTCGCGATATCCGGCCATGGTGTTGGTCAAGTGGGCGTGGCCCTGCAGCCGCGCCCTCAGGAAGTCTTTGGGCTGGTAGGCCATGACGGGGGCGTGGCCCTCGCGCAGCTGGCGGGGGCTCAGGTAGTACTTGGCGGTCAGCAGGCCCGGCAGGGTGGACGCCAGCAGGCCCTCGGCCACGCCGCACACGCCGTCCAGCAGGGCGGCGCACTCGGCCCGCCGGGATTCGGGCCCGCGCACTCGGATCTCCAGACCTTGGCCTCGGTTGACCAGGAGGACCGTCGCCTCCGCGCCGGACCGGCTCACCTGGGGGAGGGGTCAGCAACCACACGGGTTTTATTAGAAGAAGAAGAAGAATACGCAGATAGAAAGCTAGCTAGCTAGCTAGCAAGCTAATAGATAGCGAATAGCTAGAAAACCAGCCAGCCATATAGCTAATAGATATACAGATAGATAGCCTGCTAGCCGGCCAGATAGCTAGCTAGCCAGCTCATAAACTTTACAGTAACGGGAGTTTTTCTGAGGGCGAGCAGCGGCAGCCACACGGGGCGGCGTTCACTCAACCCAGAAGTAACTCAAATAGATAGAAAGTTAGCTCGTTAGCTAATAGATAACTCATAGATAGTTAGCTAGAAAGTTAAATAACTCAAATAGATAGAAAGCTAGCTCGCTAGCCAATAGCTAGCTTGCCAGAAAACCAGCCAGCCATATAGCTAATAGATATACAGATAGATAGCCTGCTAGCCGGCCAGATAGCTAGCTAGCCAGCTAATAAACTTTACAGTAACGGGAGTTTTTCTGAGGGCGGGCAGCGGCAGCCACACGGGGCGGCGTTCACTCAACCCAGAAGTAACTCAAATAGATAGAAAGTTAGCTTGTTAGCTAATAGATAACTCATAGATAGTGAGCTAGAAAGTTAAATAACTCAAATAGATAGAAAGCTAGCTCGCTAGCCAATAGCTAGCTTGCCAGAAAACCAGCCAGCCATATAGCTAATAGATATACAGATAGATAGCCTGCTAGCCAGCCAGCCAGATAAATAGATAGGCAGCTAATAAACTTTACAGTAACGGGAGTTTTTCTGAGGGCGAGCAGCGGCAGCCACACGGGGCGGCGTTCACTCAACCCAGAAGTAACTCAAATAGATAGAAAGTTAGCTCGTTAGCTAATAGATAACTCATAGATAGTTAGCTAGAAAGTTAAATAACTCAAATAGATAGAAAGCTAGCTCGCTAGCCAATAGATAGCTAATAGCTAGCTAGCTAGAAAACCAGCCAGCCATATAGCTAATAGATATACAGATAGATAGCCTGCTAGCCAGCCAGCCAGGTAAATAGATAGGCAGCTAATAAACTTTACAGTCACAGGATCAGTTTTTCCGTGGGTGAACAGCCGCCGCAGCGTTCACTCTACCCGGAAGTAACTCAAAAAGATAGAACAGATAGCTATCAGATTAACAGCGAGATAGCCAATAGATAGCTGGCTAGATAGCCAGCCAGCTAAATCGCTAGTTAGCCAGCCAGATAGCTCGCGAGCCAGCTAGATATCTGAGCTAGCCAGCTAATAAACTTTACAGTACCAGGAGTTTTTCTGCGGGTGAGCAGCGGCAGCCACACACGCCAGCGTTCACTCAACCCGGAAGTAACTCAAAAAGATAGGAAGTTAGCAAGCGAGCTAATAGATAGCTCTGAGGTAGCTAACTCGCTAGATAGCTATCTACCTAGCTAATAGATAGTAAATCGCTAGCTAGCTAGCTAGCTATCACTGTGGCCATTTACTGAAGGGTTCTGCCGTTTTCTAAAAAGAGGTTCTCTGTTTTTGGGAGCACGACGCTCACCTCGGCGCCGTCGGTCCACAGGTCAACGCGGTCCCGGTTCTGGTCCCGGCGGGGAGGCTCGGACCCCCAGCGCCGACTCCAGCGGCACAGGTTGACCTGCAGCTTGTGGAAGAAGCCGCAGGGGAAGGCGGCCAGATGCTCGGCGGGCACCAGTCGGACGCCGCCGCAGACGTCGCCGCCCGCGTCGGCGCCGTCGCGGCTCCAGCGGCGCGGCGGCCCGCCCGCCATGATGAGCGCCGGCACGTCCGCGGCGGCGGGGCGGGCGGGGTCGCGGGCGCACACGTCCATGGCGTCCAGGATCCGCAGCAGGTCGTCGGCGTGGCCGTCGGGCGCCAGGGCCCGCAGCTCCTCCGGCCCGTAGCGGCCCCTGTAATGGCGGATGGCCGGGGGGGCGTCGCCCGACAGCAGGCGGCCCAGGACGGCGCCGCACAGCCAGCGCGGCTCCAGCACGACCACGTCGCGCACCGTCTCGCTCTGGAGGAGGTGGATCTGCGGCACGGGGGGGGGGGGGAATTGGCGGTGATTGGCTGCGATTGGTGGCGATCGGGAGCAATTAATACTAATCCATTTGATTTCTAAGCGCCTTTCAAAACTCTCAAGGTCACTTTACAGTCACCGGATCAGTTTTTCCGTGGGTAAGCAGCGGCAGCGTTCAACCAAAATAGATAGAAAGTTAGCTAGCTAGCTAATAGATAACTAAAAGATAGCTAGGTAGCTAATCAATAACTCGATAGTTAGCTAGATAGTTGAATTACTCAAATAGGTAGAAAGTTAGCTAGCTAGCTAATAGATAACTAATCGATAGCTAGCGAGCTAATAGCTAACTCCTAGATAGTTGAATGAATAACTCAAATGGGTAGAAAGTTAGTTAGCTAGCTAATAGATAGCTAATAGCTAGCTAGCTAGCTAGCAATTGGCGGCGGCGGTCGGGCGGCGTCTGGTCCCACCCACCTCGCCCATGCTGTGCAGCTGCCGCGCCAAGCCGCGCAGGTGGCGCTCGCCGACCAGCGGGTTGATGTTGTCGCGGACGTCGCCGACGAATTGCTGCCAGGACATCAGCCGGTGGGGGCCGCCCGACTTGCGCCAGGCCGGCAGCGCCGCCAGCACGCGTTCCGCCAGCGCCGTCAAGGCGTCGCAGCTCTGCGGCGCCACGGGAGAGGGGGGGGTTAGGGTTAGGTGGAGGCGGAGGCGGTGGCGTCCGGTAGACGCGGCGTGCGGGGCCAACCTGGACGGCTCGCGCTCGCAGCTCCTGCAGGTGGCTCCTCAGCATCTTGACGTCTTTGGAGTTGGGGGCGCCGGCGTCCACCACAAACAGCCTGTCGCTGATCTGCACGTCGGCTCCGAACCTCAACCGGAACCACAACCAGATCCGCAATCAGAACCAGAACCAGAAAGTCTTTGATCATCCCACAAAGGGGACGGCGGGCAGGCATCCGGCGGCCATTTTGGCTAGCTGGCTAGATATTGGCTATCTAGCGAGCTATTAGCTATCCATTTGGCTAGCTATCTAGCTGGCTAGCTATTAGCTATGTATCAGCTAGCTTTCTATGTATTTGAGTTACTTCTGCCGCTATTCAACCTAGCTATCAAGCTAGCTAGCTATTTTCTATATAGCTAGCTACCTAGCGATCGATTTGCTATCTATTATCTGTCTAGTTGGCTATATATTGGCGATCTAGCGAGCTATTAGCTATCTATTTGGCTAGCTATCTAGCTGGCTAGCTATTAGCTATATATCAGTTAGCTTTCTATGTATTTGAGTTACTTCTGCCGCTGTTCAACCGAGCTATCAAGCTAGCTAGCTATTTTCTACATAGCTAGCTACCTAGCGATCGATTTGCTATCTATTATCTGTCCAGTTGGCTATATATTGGCGATCTAGCGAGCTATTAGCTATCCATTTTGCTAGCTATCTAGCTGGCTAGCTATTAGCTATGTATCAGCTAGCTTTCTATGTATTTGAGTTACTTCTGCCGCTATTCAACCTAGCTATCAAGCTAGCTAGCTATTTTCTATATAGCTAGCTACCTAGCGATCGATTTGCTATCTATTATCTGTCTAGTTGGCTATATATTGGCGATCTAGCGAGCTATTAGCTATCTATTTGGCTAGCTATCTAGCTGGCTAGCTATTAGCTATATATCAGCTAGCTTTCTATGTATTTGAGTTACTTCTGCCGCTGTTCAACCGAGCTATCAAGCTAGCTAGCTATTTTCTACATAGCTAGCTACCTAGCGATCGATTTGCTATCTATTATCTGTCCAGTTGGCTATATATTGGCGATTTAGCGAGCTATTAGCTATCCATTTTGCTAGCTATCTAGCTGGCTAGCTATTAGCTACATATTAGCTAGCTTTCTATGTATTTTCGATGTATTTGAGTTACTTCCCGGTTAAGTGAACACTAGCGCGTGTGGCTGCCGCAGCTCAACCTGGCTACCTAGCTAGCTATTTGCTATACAGCTGACCTGCTGCGAACTTCCTTGAGGAGCCCCGCCCCTTTCTCGTAGCAGAACTCTCCGGAGGGACTTCTGGGCAGGTCCGCCAGGTCGGCGTGGGTGGCCACCAGGACCACCGCCGGGGGCCGCGGGACCCCGCCGCCGAACGCTGCGAGGGGCCACAGGGTGATGAAATGGGGGGAGGGCGGGGGGGCGGGGCCAAAACCGAGGGACTCACGGATGCTCGGCGGCGGCGGCGCTAAGGCCTTTAGCGTGTTGAGCCAGTAGCTGACGTGGCCCAGTTGGCTCTCGTAGGGCTCCTCCAGGCTGAAGACCAGCAGGTGCAGGGCGGCGGGGTCGCCGCCCGCAAAGTGGTCGAAGGCGCAGCGGTACGCCGGGTGACCCGAAAACTCCCACGCGCTAAAATCGCCGACGCCTGCGAAAAAAAGCCGCGTGGGGTTTTGGTGGCGGCCCGGCGACGGCGGCGTCTCACCGTGGATGCTGACGTGCTGCACGTCGATGGCCCCGGTGGACTGCTCGCGGTCGCCGGGGGACGGCGCGGCGGCGGCGGCGGCGAAGGCCTCCGGGGCGCCCTTGGTCAGGCTGGGCTCGAACACCATGCTGCGACTGCGCACGCTCACGTTCTCCAGGCCGGCGTACAAGTCGCCGTTGCTCGCCGACGCTGAAAGAGGACGTTGATACCAAGCTAGCTATTTGCTATCTGGCCAACTGCCTAGCTACCTATCTATTTCCTATCTAGCTTTGTATGTATTTGAGTTACTTCCGGGTTGAGTGAATGCTGGCACGTATGGCTGCCGCTGCTCAACCTAGCTATCTGGCTAGCTAGCTACCTAGCTAGTATTTGCTATCGGACTAGCTACCTAGCTAGCTATCTATTTGCTATTTATTATCTGTCTAGCTGACTATATATTGGTGATCTAGCTAGCTATTAGCTGTGCATTTGGCTAGCTATGAGCTATATATTAGCTAGCTTTTTATGTATTTGAGTTACTTCCAGTTTGAGTGAACGCTGGCACACCCGACAGCCTAGCTATAACGTCGGGCAGCGGGCGGCGACTTACCGACGGGCGAGCCGGGGCGGCGGCAGGCTTGGGCGTGGCGGGCGGCGACGCGCCGGCGGCGGAAGAGGCTGCGCAGGAGGCCGCACTTGAGCGCCTCCAGCAGGGCGCTCTTGCCCGCCCCCTGCTGGCCGAACAGCTTGAGCTTGACGCGCGGCTGCGCCGTCGACGTGGGCCGCAACTGCTGGATCAGGGCTAGCCGCTGGTTGTCCTGCGGCGGCAAAGCACACACATAGCATTCGCCGACCGCTTTGCAAGCCCCTCCTTCAAGTTGGCAAAAATTAGATGACTATGAAAACAAAAATTAGCATCGCAAAGATAGTTCCGACAAAAAAAAATAGTGCCGTACTGATGAGATCAGAACGTAATTGACTAATAATTAATTGTAATTGGCTAACTATCTCTTTGCTATTTATCAGCAAACTATTTGGCTAACTATCTATGGCTAACTATCTACTAACAGGCTATCTAGCTAGCTATCAATTAGCTAGCTAGCTTTCGAGCCTTTCCTCTTTCATCTAGAACTGCTTCATGTCACAGAGGGTACAGCAAGTGCTGAAGAATGAATGACTGTGTCATTGTGTTGTCATTATTTGTTGCTAACTAGCTGGCTATCCATTTGCTATCTATTAGCACATGTAGCTATGAAGGTGGCTAATTATTAGCTATATGGCTATCTAGCTAACTGGTGATCTGTTTGCAATCTATTGGCTATCTGTCTAGCTAGCTAGCTATGTAGCTGGCTATCTATTAGCTATCTGTTAGCTCGCTTTCTATCTATTTCAGTAACTTCCGGGTTGAGTGAACGCTGGTGCGTGTGGCTGCCGCTGCTCACCCGCAGAAAAAAATATCCTGTGACTGTAAAGTGACCTTGAGACGCTTAGAAATCAAATGTATTATGATTATGATTATGATTACCTTTTTAAGCTTCCCCAACAGCGCCACCACATGGTGGTGTTGCTCCGCGGCCGCCAAATCCTCAGCGCTTTTGCCGTCCTGGATGGAAGGACAAAATGGCCGCTTGGATGGACTTTTTCATAACCCTGGCAACCCCCCCACGGCGGTTGAACTTACGCTGGTGACGGCTTCGGTGTTGGTGCCGCACAGGCACAGGTGGCGCACGGCTTCCAGGCCCCCGTTGGCGGCCGCCAGGTGGAGGGCGTTCCGGCCGTACTGCTCCCAAAATAAGAAGAAGAAGAAGAAGAAGAAGAAGAAGAAGAATACATTTCATTCATAAGATAGCTGATATATAGCTAATATTTACCCAGCTAGACAGATAATAGATACCAAATAGCTAGCTCGCTAGGAAGCTAGCCAGATAGCAAATAGCTAGCGAGGTAGCTAGGTTGACCAGCGGCAGCCACACGTGCCAGCGTTCACTCAACCCGGAAGTAACTCAAATAGATAGAAAGCTAGCTGATATATAGCTAATAGCTAGCCAGCTAGATAGCTAGCCAGATAGATAGCTAATAGCTAGCTAGAGAGCTAATATATATCCAGCTAGATGGATAATAGATAGCAAATAGATAGCTGGCAAGGTAGCTAGCTGTACAGCAAATAGCTATCTCGGTAGCTAGCTAGATAGCTAGGATGAGCAGAGGCAGCCACCCGCGCCAGCGTTCACTCAACCCGGAAGTCACGTCGCCCGACGACATCCCATCATGCGGCCTCACCTTGTTGGGCACGTCGACGGCGGCTCGGGCGGCGCAGAGGGCGGCGACGGCGTCCGCGTTTCCGTCCTTGGCGGCGATGTGCAGCGGCGTGTTGCCGTGGCGATCCGCCCGCTCCAACGGGCACCCTCGCGCCAGTAGGCAGTCCACCACCTCCAGTTGCCGCCGCCGCACGGCCAAATGCAGCGCCGTGCGCCCGTCCTGCGGAGCCAAATTAGAAGAATTATCATCATCATCATCAGATATTTCATTTCTAAGCACCTTTCAAAACTCTCAAGGTCACTTCACAGTCACAGGATCAGGTTTTTCTGTGGGTGAGCAGCGGCAGCCACACTCGTCAGCGTTCACTCAACCCGGAGGTAACCCAAATAGATAGAAAGCTAGCTAGCTATCTAAGAGTTAGCTAATAATCACTCAACCCAGAAGTAACTCAAATAGATAGAAAGCTAGCTAGCTAAGGGTTAGCTAATAATCACTCAACCTGGAAGTAACGCAAATAGCTAAAAGTGAGCTAAAATAGAGAGCTAGCTAGCTCAATAGCTAGACAACTAGAGAGTAAATAGAGAGCAAGATAGCTTGCTCGATAGCTAATAGCTAGATAGATAGCCAGCTAGATAACAAATAGAGAGCAAGCGAGCTCACCCAATAGCTAATAGTTAGGTAGATAGATAGCCAGCTAGATATCCAAGTGGTGTCTATTAGCTATCTATCGAGCCGGCTATCTAGCTAGCTACCTATTTGCTGTTTATTAGCTATCTAACTAACTAGCTGGCTAGCTATCTATCTATTTGCTGTCTATTAGCTATCTGACAAATTAGCTAGTTATCTCGCTAGCTATCTATTCACAATCTGTCTAGCTAGCTATCTAGATAGCTAGATATTAACTTGCTATTAGCTAGCTAGCTTCCGGGCTGAGTGAACGCTGGCGCGTGTGGCTGCCGCTGCTCACCCACAGTAAAAACTTGCCCTGTGACTGTAAAGTGACCTTGAGAGTTTTGAAAGGCGCTTAGAAATCAAATGGATTATTATTATTATTATTAAATAGAGAGATAGCTAGCTAGCTAGCTAGCTAGCTTCATCGATAGAAAGGACTGTGGTGCCGCTGACAAATATTCTTTTTTGGTCCTACCTTGTCGGCGGTCTCCATGTCGGCGCCGTGCTCGGCGAGGCACTGGACGATGTCGGCGTAACCGCGGGCGGAGGCGGTGAGGAGGGCGCTCTCGCCCTCGCGGTTCTTGGCGTCCACGCGGCAGCCGGCCCGGCACAGCGCCCGCGCCACCGCCGAGTAGCCGTGCCAGGCGGCGCAGTGCAACGCCGTCTCCTGCTCCTGGAGGGGGCGGTGGCTTGAAAAAAATGGCCGCCAGAAGCCGGCGCGTTCGTGAGGCCTCACCCCGTCGCTAAGGTCCGGGTCGGCGCCGGCGTCGCACAGGAAGGCCGCCGCTTCGGCGTTGCCGTAGCGCGCCGCCACGTGGAGGGCGCTCTCGCCCGACTGCAACCGACCAAAGCCAAGTCGCATTTGACGCCCGCCAGACGGCAACTGGCGACAATGAAGCTGAAATGTCGCCAACCTTATCTTGGACGTCCAGAGGGCAGTTGTTGGCGTGGAGGAATTCCAGAGTGTCCACGTGGCCGTGTCTCGCCGCGTAGTAGATGGCGTTGGCGCCGCTCTACCGGAACCACACACACACGCGCGCTCAAGATATATGCGGTGTCAACAGAGAAAATGGCTTCCATGGCAATTAGGAGCAAAGGTAGCCAAAAACATGGCCGACTTCTTCAAGCAACCAATCAGAAAGTTGACTGGCAGACGACGTGCAAAAATGTGTCGACTCAAGTGTCAGGGTTATTGTAACAGTCACTCCAATTCTAGGATATCTCGCTAGCTGTCTAGATAGCTATCTGGCTAGCTATCGATTAGCTATGAAGCTGGATGGCTAGCTCGCTATTTATCGGCTTGCTAGCTTTCTATCTATTTGAGTTACTTCCGGGTTGAGTGAACACTGGCGCGTGTGGCTGCCACTGCTCACCCACAAAAAAAACACATATCCTGTGACTGTCAAGTGACCTTGAGAGTTTTGAATGGCGCTTAGAAATGAAATGGATTATTATAATACATATGTTGTATGACATAAACATTGAATGCAGCGTAAGAAACCTTAGACTCTTAATTAGTTAGTTAATTCCTAAGTGATATGGATCTGGAGTTATATGATCTTGAAATGAGGGCCTTTGTGCAAAATACAACATTGCTTTCCGTAGCGCTTTCACAACAGCTGAAGCTGGAAGAAAGCGCTAACATGGACAAAAGGCAAATGCTGCCCTCTCGTGGAAGGGGAGAAACATTGCCAGAGGTCTGACCAGCGCTTTTATCGGCAGTCCTAGCATGAAAAAACAAAACGTAAACAAATTCCGGAATGGCGTTCCAGGTCATATTTTCAATTCCCGAATGAATTTGGGAATTTGTTGACTTCAACATGGCGGCCACACGAGTGGCTGCCTTTACAGCAGTTCCTGTATTTTGTTTTCGCTACTGTGAAATGTCCATTTCTCCACTGTCAGACAAATAAAGGCTCATCTCATCCTAATCTAATCTAATCTCATCAAACCTCATCTCGTATGATCTCATCGAATCTCATCTAATCTAGTTGAATATAATCAAGTCCCATCTCATCTAATCTCATCTAATTGAATATCATCAAATCTCATCTAATATAATCTCATTGAATCTCATCAAATCACATCTCATTTAATCTAATCTCATCTAATTGAATCTCATCAAATCTCATCTAATATAATATCAACAAATCTCATCTCATGTAATCTCATCTAATCTCTTTGAATCTAATCAAGTCTCATCTCATATCTAATCTAATCTCATTGAATATCATCAAATCTCATCTCATGTAATATCATCTAATTTTAGCAAATCTCATTGTATGTAATCTCCTCAAATGTCATCTAATCTAATCTCACCTAATTTAATCTCATTCAATCTCATCAAGTCTCATTTTATATAATCTCATAAATCATCTAATATCATCGAATCTCATCGAATATCATACAATCTAAATCTAATATAATCTAATCTAAACTCATCTAATCATTTGATTGAATGTCATTTTGTCTAATCTAATCTAATCTGATCGTATCTCATCTCATCTAATCCTATTTAATATCATCTCATATAATCTCATATATCATCTAATCTCATCAAATCTCATCGAATCTAAATCTAATATCATCTAACTGAATCTCATCAAATATCATCTGATCTAATCTCATCGAATTTGATCGAATCTCATTGAATCTAAATCTAATATCTAATCTAATCTCATCAAATCTGATCTCAGTGAATCTGATCAAATATGATTGAATCTCATTGAATCTCATTATGTCTAATGTAATCTCATCGAATCTAAATCTAATATCATCTAATTGAATCTCATCAAATGTCATCTGATTGAATTTCATCTCATCTCATGGAACGCCGGATGACTGGAAATCCACAAAAGGGTCGACGAAATGCAAGCAAAGAAATTGAGGAAGGATGCCAAGCGCTGACCTTGTCTCGCGCCCGCACGCAGGCCCCTTTGGCCACCAGCAGGCGGAGCGCGGCGACGCCGCCGCCGCCGCCGACGCCGGCGGCCACCAGCAGCGGCGGCGTGCCGCGCTTGTTGGCCTGGTTGACGTCGTAGCCGCTCAGCGAGTCCAGAAGATGGCGCAGGCCCGGGACGTTGTCGTCGTTGATGGCGTGGACGATGGCCTTCATCACAAACGAGTCCTCCTCGTCCTGGACCGCAAGGGGAGGCGGGGCGTGGGCGGGGTAAAAGTGGTCCCCGTTCGGGGGGGCGGAGCCCTACCAGCGTGTCATCACTGCGCGCCACGCTCACGTCGCTGCGGGACAGGAAGGAGCGCGACAGGCGCTGGCACAAGGAGATCAGGCGCACCGATTGCTGCAAAGGAACAAAGCCCATTGGAGCGCCAAACGGGGCGACGGGGAACCGGGCGACACCCGCGGACTGACTTTCCATTTTCTTCGGGCGGCAAACTTTTTCAACTTTTCCACGTTGACCGCCGACTCTTTCCTGCTCAGCGCCTGCTGCGTGTCTTTGGGCTGGTCGGGGAAAAGGAAGACCAAAATGAAGAGACGGCGGCGTTCGGGCGGCTGCTCCGGGCGAGGGGGGTCGGCGCGGGGTCGGTCACCTGGATCCAGGGGTGCCGCAGGCTGTCCTGAACGCTCATCCGCTTCCTGGCGAGGCAAAAGGCCATCCATCGGCTTTCAGAAACAAAAGGAGGCGGGCGAGGCGGGCGTACTTGGGGTCCTTGACCAGCAGCCGGGCGATGAAGTCTTTGGCCAGGGCGCTTGTTCCGGCCAAAAAGTCCTCGTCCAGCGCGTAGTCCACCGCCGACACGTTGGCCAGCGTCTCCTGCTTGTTGTCGCCCAGGAAGGGCGACGCGCCGCTCAGCCTGGTCGCCCGACGGCAAAAAAAGACAGCCCGTGAGAGGACGGGCGAGTCTGAGTGGGGGCAAACAAAGCGTGGCTGACTTACAGGATGTACGTGATGACGCCGACGCTCCTGCGGGGGGGGGGAAGAGGAAATTTTGATTGAGGTGCGGGTGTGGCGTGGCATCGGGCGTGGACGGGCGAGGGCATACCACATGTCGGCCTCCAAGCCCAGCGGCTCGTAGTTGACCACCTCGGGAGCTGCAAGGACAACCATTGCTTAGAAATGAAATGTATTATTATTATTATTATTATTTACTTCCATTTCGACCTTTGACCCCCCAAAGCCGCCGTGACTGAAATCGACCGTCTGCCCAATAAAACGCCCTTTTTCCAGACAAAAGTCGCCCCTTTGAAAATTCAGCCCCCGCAGCCCGTCTAGTTATGTAGCTGGCTATTTATTAGCTCTATGGCTGTCTAGCTAGTTAGCTAACTATCTATTTGCTATATATTGGCTATCTGTCTAGCTACTTGGCTATGTAGCTGGCTATATAGCCAATTAGCTAACTGTCTAGCTGGCTATCTACTTGCTATCTATTGGCTATATGTCTAGCTAGCTATGTAGCTGGCTATTTATTAGCTACATGGCTATCTAGCTAGTTAGCTAACTGTCTAGCTAGCTAGCTATGTAGCTGGCTATCTATTAGCTATATGGCTATCTTACTAGTGAGCTAACTCTGTAGCTGGCTATCAGACAGCTGGCTACCTATTTGTTATCTATTGGCTATGTGTCTAGCTAGCTAGCTATGTATCTGGCTATTTATAAGCTATATGGCTACCTAGCTAGTTAGCTAACTGTCTAGCTGGCTATCTGTTAGCTAGCTGGCTAGCTTGACTATAAAGTGACCTTGAGAGTTTTGAAAGGCGCTTAGAAATGAAATGTATTCTTCTTATGATTATTACTTTTGGGTTGATTGAAGGCTGGCGCATGTGGCTGCCGCTTCTCACCCGCACAATTATTTACAGTGAGACCTCAACTTACAAACACCTTATCTTACGAACTTTTCGTCTTAAGAACGTCAAATTTATGAAAATTAAACCTTATAATAAGCACTATTTTCATAATACACACCCACCACGGCCGGTCCATCAAGCACACGACCTTCAGATCTGTCGAAAGTGATCTTTGGCAGAAGCACACGACCGAACAGCGCTCCAGCCGGCGCTACGTTCCACACCCTCTCTCTGAATTCACACGTCCATCGCCTACTTGGAGCTTTTTGCAGATAATTTTACTATGATGGGACCGGAAAATAAACACCACAGGCTGGTGTTCAGCCTCAGTTCAAATGTGGTGCGTTACGATGAATAAATGGAAGAAACTACCAGCCGTGCACGTCTACTCTGCTCTGTTTGTTTGTCATCCAAGACTTGGGCTGCGTTCAGGTTCCAGAATAGCGCACGACTTCTTAAGACTCTAGGCTGTTTGGAAAGCATTGTCTAAGTGAATGAGCGGTGACAAACACTCGCCGACGTTTTTGCGTTGCTACACTTGAACGCACCCCCCTGTCAAGATGCGATAGAAGTGATTGTGATTGGCTAAAGGGGAGAGTCATGTGTCACGGTAAGCCAATCAGAGCTAGTGTTTTCACACACACCGGAACAGCGTGTCAATAGTCGCGCTAAATTGTCACGTGCGAGTTGACAGCTGGGGCGGGGCCGCCGCTCGCGACGCTTCAATTTCATTTCATTTCGACGAGTCACTGTCACCTCACAAGTGACATGTTTACGACCAAAGTGCATCGCTATGTCTTGTGCTCCAAAAGTTTGCTTTGAACGTGGTGATTATTAGACGCGAGTGTGCCATTTTATTCGCCCCGCCCACCTTCTTTTGTCGAGTTTTATTCTTTTTTTTTTATTCTCTCCATTATTTGATCTATTTGCTATCTATTAGCTGGATAGCTAGCAATCTAGCTGGCTATCTATTTAACGATCTAGCTATTTAACTAGATAGCTCTTAGCCATTTATTAGCTAGCTAACTCATTTTCTATCTATTTGAGTTACTTCCGGGTTGAGTGAACGCGGGTGCGTGTGGCTGCCGCTGCTCACCCACAGAAAAACTGATCCTGTGATTGTAAAGTGAACTTGAGTGTTTTGAAAGGCGCTTAGAAATTAAATGTATTATTATTATTATTATTCGGCGGACGTGTCCATCACCAGAAGGAGGGGGGCGTTTGATAGCTCATCAAGGACCATTTCGGGGGGCGGGTCAAGTTCAGTGGGCGACATTGTGGCGCGTGGTCACTTTCGGCGGGTCACTGACCGACAAACTCGGGCGTTCCAAAAATGTTCTTGAAGTCGTTGCCGACGTCCATCTTGTGCGCCAGGCCAAAGTCGATGAGCTTGATGCGCGGGTGCGGCGCCGAGCGGCTCAGCAGCATGATGTTCTCCGGCTGAAAAGGCACAACAGCCGGTTGGCGCCGGCGACACGCTTCATTTTTAACATTTATTTTGGGGTGGGCGGGTCCAAGAGCCTGTTACACATGGTGGAATCTCCCACGTTTGATTTGCTTTGGCGGGCCGAATTAAATGAGATGGCGGGCCGCATTTGGCCCTCGGGCCTCGGCATGGACACCAGTGTTATCAGGAAAGTTGATTTTTTTTTGCGGTTGGGTGTCCTATTGACACCCGTGTCAAATGTCGCCTCCAATATGGGATGCGGGCGTTACCTTGAGGTCAAAGTGGGCGATACCCTTGGAGTGCAGGTAGAAGACGCCGTCCAAGATCTGCTTGAGGAAGCGCGTGGCCTCCTCCTCACTCAGCGACTCTTTCTCCGCCAGGAAGTCAAAGAGCTCGCCGCCGGCCACGCTGAAAAAGGGACAACAAGTCGCCCTTGGGCGATGGACGTCGCCCTCCCACCTCGCCCCCCCCCCGCCCGGGCGCACTCACAGCTCCAGGATGAGGACCACGTCGGCCTTGCTCTCAAAGACCTCGTGCAGGGCGATGATGTTGGGGTGTCGGATGTCCTGCAGGATGTCCACCTCGCGCTGGATGTCCTCCCGGGTGACGCCGCGCCGGCTGGACTTGCTGCGCCGCTTCCTGATGAACTTGGCGGCGAACTCGTCGCCCGTGCTCCGCCGACGGCAGCGCCGGACCACCGCGAACTGCCCGCTGCCCACAAAGACGCAAAGCAATGCGAGGGGCACCCACACGCGCCAGCGTGCACTCAACCCGGAAGTAAATAGATAGAAAGCGCGCTAACCAGCTAGTGGATAGCTAATAGACAGCCAACCGATAGCTAGCTAGATAGCTAGCCACCTAGATAGTTATATAGCTAATAGCCAGCTAGCGAGATAGTTAGCTAATACACTGAATGATCCGATTAAATACACAGAGAGAAAGTTATCTAGCCAGCTAGTAGATAGCTAATAGACAGCCAACCGATAGCTAGCCAGCTAGATAGTTATATAGCTAATAGCCAGCTAGCGAGATAGTTAGCTAATACAATGAATGACCTGATTAAATACACAGAGAGAAAGTTATCTAGCCAGCTAGTAAATAGCCAAGATAGCTAGCTAGATATTGTTCGGAACTATCTTTATGATGCTATTTTGTGTTTTCATAGTCACCTAATTTTTGGCAACTTGCCCTGCCCAGAAAGTGGGGTTACTATAAAACTCTCTATTACGTGCTGGTCTCATCAGTACGGCACTAGTTAATTGTTCAGGACTATCTTTGCGATGCTAATTTAGTTTTTATAGTCTAATTTTTGCCAATTTTGAGGTGTGTTAGAAAGTGGTGTTGCTGGGTTTTAATCAGTGGCAGTTAAAAGAACTCCCGGCACCACCATTTTGTGTCAGGTCATTGTTTGTTTGACTCATGGTTTTGTTTGCTACTTTGGACCTTTCTCTTCGGATGACTTATTTTTGATGGAGATTTTGTTCCTGCGACCAATGCTGCTTCATTTTGTGTATTTGTGTGTCGTTAGCTAGCTAGCTAGATGGATGGCTATGTAGGTAATGGATAACTAGCTATTTAGCCAGCTAGCTGGCTCTCTCAATACCTATCTATTAGCTATCTATTGGCTAGCTAGCTAGCTAGATTTCTATCTATTTGAGTTACTTCCAGGTTGAGTGAACGTTGGTGCGTGTGGCTGCCACTGCTCACCCACAGAAAACTGATCCTGTGACTGTAAAGTGACCTTGAGAGTTTTGAAAGGCGCTTAGAAATCAAATGGATTATTATTATTATTATTTCGTTTTTCCTCTCTTCACTTGATTTTATTTATTTAGCTATCCAGCTATCTAGCTAGCTAGCTATGTAGGTAGCTATCTATTTGCTATCTATCAGCTGGCTATCTATTGACTATATAGCTAGCTATTTAACTAGCTAGCTGTTAGCTATCTATTAGCTAGCTAGCTCATTTTCTATCTATTTGAGTACTTCCGGGTTGAGTGAACGCTGGCGTGTGTGGCTGAAAATGACGCGAAGGTAACGCCGCTAATTTGGCTAACGAAGCCCCTCCCTCTTTTCTTGTGCTTTTTAACTCGGGTTGGAGGCTCAAATCAATAAATGGCCGCTCGTCACGAGCATTTGACCCTTTTTGACCCCCGAAAGTTGCAAATGGCGTCACGACGAGGCGCGTCTCGTCTGATTGACGTTTGTCCCAGCGGGAAAACTTGACGCCGTCACTTTTGACTTGATTGACGCACGTCGCCGCAAGGGTCGTCAAATGTTGAATCGTTATTTTATCACAATAAAATGGTGGTCAAATCTGAGTGATGTGTCGTTGGCGAACGAGCCCGTTCTCCTAACAAGAAAATGGCAGCCGACTCATTTTTGTCCTCTATTCAGTCTTGGGATAAAGCCACGCGATTGGTCAAGAACGCAGCAGTGAGGGGAGGTGGGGTTAAACATTAAAGAGACAGGAAGACAGAGAGAAAATGGGGAGAAAACAGTGACATATGGACTCGTTTCAACTTTGACTGCAAGGTTAAAATAACCCATCAATCAGGCTCCACAAACAAGCCATTCTGTACACTTGATGCAAAAAGCTATCAAGCCAGCTAAACAGAACACACTTGATGAGGAACTAGATAAAATTAAAGTGCGGCAACTTCACTCGGATATCGTCAAGAGGCAACCTGGATTTTCGTCATCCATTGATGATTTCAAGGCGAGCCACGGATGGTTCGAGAACTTGAAGCGTCGTACAGGGATTCAAAGTGTCTTTCGTCATGGTGAGGCAGCCAGTTGTGGCGATCAAGCTGCCAAAGCTTACAAGAAATCATTCCTCAAGATGGCGGAAGAAGAAGGCTACGTTCCTCATCAAGTGTTGAATGCTGATGAAAGCGGCCACTCCATTCCATCAAGCCATCAACGACCATCACAAAGGTCAATAAAATGACTTTATTACACTGGAATGTTTATTTATTTCATGACAATACCATAGCACATTTATTATACATAAAATACGGTCTATTTTGTGTAGTTTTAAGGCCCATTTAGTCGAAAATGATGTTTTATGGGGACCTGGGAACGGATTATTCTCATTTGAATGGTGTCCTATGGGAATTTATTTTTTGGAATAAACACTTTTCGCCTAACACACTGTCTCAGAACCAATGAAGTTTGTAAGGCAAGGTATCACTGTATTTACTGACTGTCAAATAATTGTGACACTTATTGGTGTGAAGTCGGCCATTTTTTTTTTGGATCAATTGAAGGATTGGAAGAATGCGCATCAAAACACCTTGGACGGCCAAAAACTGGTCCGTCTGTCCTCGTCCGATGACAACAAAGTGGAATGGCATCCTCCAATACTAGTACAGTGATACCTCAGCGTACAAACTTAATTGGTTCCCAGAAAATGTGTTCAAGGCAAAAAGTTCATCTTCCAAACATTTATTTCCCATAAGAAACCATTGAATTGAGAAAAATCCATTCCCAGGTCCCCATAAAACATCATTTTCGACTAAATAAGCGTTTAAACAACACAAAATACAGTGATATCTCAGCTTACAAACTTAATTAGTTCCCAGAAAGTGTGTGTAAGGCCAAAAGTTTGTCTGCCAAACATTTATTTCCCATAAGAAACCATTAAAATGTGAATAATGCGTTCCAAGGTCCCCATAAAACCCCATTTTCTACTAAATAAGCCTTAAAACTACACAAAATACCGTGATACCTCAGCTTACAAACTTAATTGATTCTCAGAAAGTGTGTGTAAGGCCAAAAGTTCGTCTGCCAAACATTTATTTCCCATAAGAAACCATTAAAATGCGAATAATCTGTTCCCAGGTCCCCATAAAACCTCATTTTCTACAAAATAAGCCTTAAAACTACACAAAATGAACCTTATTTTATGTATAATAAATGCGCTATTGTATTGTCATGAAATAAATAAACATTACAGTGCAATAAAGTTGTTTTATTGACCTTTGTGATGGCCGTTGATGGCTTGAAGTTGCCGTGCTTTCTGGGCAATAATACCCTCACTCACACTGTCCCCTGCTAGCTGCTTCTCGTTCATCCAAATCAACAGAAGTTTTTCAAGCTCTTCTATTGCCTGAGACAACACAGAAACACCCTTAGCCACACATAGCAATGGTGGACTTAGCATAATAGCAAACCCATAATACCCATAATAGCAAAAGTACTCCACTCGCTAGCAAACCAGGTCTGCACTCAAAGAAAGAGGTGAGCCCGGCTGAAAGGAAGGCCTTCAATGCAGGTCAGCGGGTGGCCGGCGTCGGCCGCTTTCTCGGATCTGCTTCCCAGACAATTGGGATTGTTACTTTTTTTCCCCCAGGATGGCATCATGTGTTCTCCTGCCCCCTGGTGGCCAAGTCGTGCACACCAAAACAGTATAAATTATACATTTTGTTATTCAGATTTGTCTTACTGAGGTGTGCTCAATGCTGTCTGTAGCTAACTAGCTGGCAATTAGCTATATAGCTATCCGGCTATATCTATTAGCAATATAGATATCTAGCTAGCTAGAAAGCTAGCTCCAGAACTATTATCTATCTGTTAGCTATCTATTAGCTAGCGTGTTAGCTTTCTATCTATTTGGGTTACTTCCGGGTTGAGAGAATGCTAGCACGTGTGGCTGCTGCTGCTGCTGCTTACCCACAAAAAACTTATCCTGTGACTATAAAGTGACCATGTGAGTTTTGAAAGGTGCTAATAAATGATTAGTTATGCGGCTACCTAGCTAGTTGTCTATCTATTGGCTATCAGAGCATTGTCATCAAATGGTGAGTAGTTTTACTTTGAATATTATTGTTGCCATTTTATATTTGAGTTAGTGCCGTATTTCCGGGTTGAGTGAACGCTGGCGCGTCTGGCTGCCGCTGCTCACCCGTAGGAAAAAATGTTCCAGGAAAGTGTCCGTGAGAGTTTTGAAAGGCGCTTATAAATACAATGTATTCATTCATTCATTTGTTGTCATGTGTTGAGGAATTACTAGTTAGCTTTCTATTTGAGTTACTTCCGGGTTGAGTGATTATTAGCTAACTCTTAGCTATCTATCTATTTGAGTTACTTCTGGGTTGAGTGATTATTAGCTAACTCTTAGCTAGGTAGCTAGCTTTCTATCTATTTGAGTTACTTCCGGGTTGAGTGATTATTAGCTAACTCCAAGCAAGCTTTCTATCTATTTGAGTTACTTCTGGGTTGAGTGATTATTAGCTAACTCTTAGCTAGGTAGCTAGCTTTCTATCTATTTGAGTTACTTCTGGGTTACGTGATTATTACCTATTATTACATACATACATATACACATTATTATTATTATTATTATTATTATTATTATTAAAAAATGACTGACACCCTTCGGTTGCGGGATGGATTTTGCAATGAAAAGCGCGAGTGACGACTCACCTGCCCAGCTCGTCTCCAATCTCGTACAAGTCTTCGACATTCTCTTGCTTGAAAACAGTCATGTTGCGGTCGCACTTGGACGGGGTGCCGGCTATTTCCTGGAAAAGGGGCGGCGGCGCGGGGCTCGTCACAGCCGCAACCCCCTCACCCCGCTCGGGCCACATTCGCCGGCGGCCCCCCCTCTTCCCATGTTCGGGCCTGGAAGAGCGGAAATCGGATGGAGCGGCTCTGTCAAGCTTGTCACGACTCCGACATTTGAAAACAATGGCGGGGACGTGACACTGCGAGATGATCGGGGGCGTTCAATGAAATCCCCGCTCGAAAAAGGCGACTCGTGAGCGGCTCTTCATTTGGGGCTTCCCGTCGCCATAGGAGACCCGAACGGCGGCGTCGCGGCGACACCCACCCCCCGCAACCCGCTTCTTTTTCTTCCAGCCGCGAGCCGAAGGCACTAGCGGGCAAATAACGTCTCGAAAGAGGCTCTCGTGACGCCCATTTTCCTCTTGAATTGAATCCCAAAATGGACGAGCGTCGCCCACGGTTGTCCGAATTGGAAGCTATCAGGTGCACTTGCCGGAGAAAGAAGACGCCGGGGAGGGGCCGAATGTCTTACCCCCGCTCGGGCGAGGTTTCGGCGGCTTTCCGCCTGGAGCTCGTGCCGCCGCCGCCGCCGACGACGACGACGCTCGCCCGCTCGTCGGCTCGCTCGCTCGGCAAGACGACGAAACGTCACCGCGGGAGGAAATCGACGTCCACGAAGCAAGAAGGCAGTCGGCGGCCGCAGCTGCGTTCACGTGTCGGTGGGAATTGACGCGCACATCCACGAGAGACTTTTTAAACAAAAATTTTAAAACCCGCTTAAATTCAATTTGAGCGTGATAATCTCTTTATTAATCAGTACAAATGTATGAGCGCACATACACGTGACGGTGAGGACCAAAAGGACGATTTGACGAGGGAAACGTCGAAGGTACGACTTTTTGGGTGCACCGCGAAGGCGGCATCGGTCAGTCTCAGACAACAGGAAGACAATCCGGTCCACCCGGCGGCCAATTGATTAGGTACCCGTCACACAGCTCAAACAAGCCTTGGACTCTGTTTAATTTTTAATGATGATTATTTATTAATTTGATATTTGCTGCTGTCATATGAATGAGGTGTACATTAGCTTGAGGCTGAAAGGCCTTTTGCCATCTCAGGTTACTTCAAGCAGACCAAGAAATACGATTCACTGACTTTTATTTGTATTCATTTATTATATAAGGTTGCAAGTCGTGGTATAAAAAAAATACAAAAAGATATTTGTGAAAAAAATCCCTCATTGTCCACAATAATGCGTATAAAATGATCAAATAATAATCATAATCATAATAATACATTTCATTTCATTTCTAAGCGCCTTTAAAAACTCTCAAGTCACAGGATCATTTTTTCCTGCGGGTGAGAAGCGGCAGCCACATGCGTCGGTGTTCACTCAACCCGGAAGTAACTCAAATAGATAGAAAGCTAGCCATCTAGCTAACTAGCCACACAGCCATATAGCTAACAAATAGCCAGCTATACAACTATCTAGCTAGACAGATAGCAATAGATAGCAAATAGATCGCCAGATAGACAGTTAGCTAATTAGCTAGATAGCCATATAGCTAACAAATAGCCAGCTATATAACTAGCTAGCTGAACAGATAGCCAACAGATAGCAAATAGATAGCCAGCTAGCTGGGTAGATAGCTAATAGATAGCCAGTTAGCGAGCTAATAGATGGTAAGATATTTAGCTAAAAGATAGCCAGCTAGCTGGATAGATAATAGATACACAGTTAACCAGCTGGCTGGATAGATAGCTAATAGATAGCCAGTCAGATATTTAACTAATAGCTAGCTAATAGATCGCCAGTTAGCTAGCTAGCTAATAGATAGTAAGATAGTTAGCTAATAGAAAGCCAGCTGGCTGTATAGATAATTAATAGATAGACAGCTAACCGGCTGGCTGGATAGATAGCTAATTGATAGCCAGGTAGCTACTAGATAGACAGTTAGCTAGCTAGATAGCCAGCTAGATAATAGATAGTAAGATAGTTAGCTAATAGATAGCCAGCTAGCTGGATAGCTAATAGATAGCCAGCCAGATAGCTAGCTAATAGATAGTAAGATAGTTAGCTAATAGATAGCTAATAGATAGCCAGCTAGCTGGATAGATAGCTAATAGATAGCCAGTCAGATAGCTAGCTAATAGATAGTAAGATAGTTAGCTAATAGATAGCTAATAGATAGCCAGCTAGCTGGATAGATAGCTAATAGATAGCCAGCCAGATAGCTAGCTATCTAGCAGATAGCTAATAGATAGACAGTTAGTAAGATAGTTAGCTAATAGATAGCTGATAGCCAGCTAGCTGGATAGATCGCTAATAAATAGCCAGCAAATAGAGCGCTGCGCGACATCCATGCAGATTTTATTTATTTTTTGTAAAATCCCAACTTTATTGAGGTGAAATGTAAACAGAATAATAATCATCAGGCATTTCATTTCTAAGCGCCTTTCAAAACTCTCAAGGACACTTTACAGTCACAGGATAATGTATGTTTACCTTTTGTAGCGTCATTAATGTTAGCTTCTTTTAGAATCTTTCTTTTGTAGCGTCCTAAATGTTGTTAGCTTCTTTTGAATCTTTCTTCTGGAGCTGAAGTTCCTTCCGTGCGTCTACTTTGGAAAACGATACGCAAATGCACGACCTTATAACGCGCGGGAAAGTCCGGAAGCACCAAGCAGGCTTCCGATTGGCTGCCGTGCTGAGTATGCAAATTGCCAAATGAACCGAACAAAGATTTCTAAATCGGAATCATTTAATTGTGATTTCTTCGAAATCTTCCTTGAAACGTTTGCTTTACTTCTTGAAGAAGTTGTCGGCTACCCAAGCGTAAAAGTTGCACGCCCCGGGCATCCGGGTAGGTGTTATTTCCGACACCGCCGTTAGCTATCGTAGCTCAGGCGTAGCCTTTTCTTTGCCTACGTCCTTTCTACGTCTATTCTTTAGCCGCGTGCGTCCTGGCTGAATTGTACACGAAATGAACTCTGACTGAGAACAATGCTAATGCTAATAAATGCATTCACGGGGGAACCAAAAGCTAGCTATTAGTGACTGTATCCTGTGACTGTAAAGTGACCTTGAGAGTTTTGAAAGGTGCTTAGGAATTAAACAATGATGATGATGATGATGATGATGATGATGATGATGATGTTTTACGGGGAGGTGTCACGAGGGGCGTCGCCGTACATTTGCAGCGAGGTCACCTCCACATCCTGGGCCTTGACGTAGCGGGCGCGCCCCGCCGGGCTGTAGCCGGCCGAGCGTCCCAGCGGGCTGAAGCCGGCGGCGCCGCGGCCCGCCTGGGCGAACGGCGAGGGGCGTGGCCTCCGCAGGAAGCGGCCCGACGTCACCAGGTCGCCGTAGCCCTGCGCGTGCGAGAAGGCGTAACCGGAACGCCGCGAGCTGGTGCGGCGCATTCGGGCGCGCCGCGGCGGCGGAGGAGGGGACGCTTTGGCCCGCCGGACCTCCGACATGACCTGCGGAGAGCGGCGGCGGCGCGTTGACGTAAAACGCGGCGAGCTGGACTCGACGGCGTGCGCCTTTACCTTGTCGTTGACGCTGGGGCGGAGCAAGATGGACAGGAAGCGATCGGTCGCCACCGGAAGGACGCACAAAATGGAGGTCAGCCCGACGCTGAACCAGACGGCGGGCTGGCTCAGCGCGTTCCTCGCCGTGCCTGAGCGGATGGGACACGGCGTGAAATGGCGGGCGGCGCTTTGAGAATTGCGCATGGCGGCGGCGGGCGTCCGTACTCGTGATGGAAATTGCGGCTCTTTTCAGACTCAAAAGATCCGGCTCTTTTGGCTCCCAAATGGCTCCGAAGTTTTTTTTTGTTGCTTAAATGTACAATGTAAAATTGTGTGAAAAACGAATTACTCATGTAAATATATATGTAATATTTTTATTTATATGACTTGATTTATATGTGTACAGAGTAGTGAGGGGAATTCCGGATCCTTTCAGAGAGCGGGTTCTTTTGGCTCAGCTCACTAAAACTATACGGCTCTTATGGCGACCAAATGGCTTCTCCTTAGTTTTATTGTTGCTTAAATTAACAAACTACCAAAAATCATGTAAAGTGATGTGAAAAACGAATTACTCATGTAAAAAATACACTATAGCAAATATGTCTATTTATATGGCTTTATTCATCTATTAGCTATATAGCTCTATAAGTAGCTAGCTATCTAGCTAGCTACCTGTTGGCTATCTACTAGCTGGCTAGCTAGCTAGCTTTCTTTCTGTGTATTTAATAGTGACATTCGGTGTATTAGCTAACTAACCATCTAGCTAGCTAGCTCTATTAAAAGTCAGAATTCTGAGTTAAATGTGTGTACACACGTTACTTCCAGGTTGAGTGAACGCTGGCACGTGTGTTTGCCGCTGCTCACCCGCAGAAAAAACCCATTGTTGTTCTTATCCTGTGTCCTTGAGAGTTTTGAAAGGGGCTTATGAATGAAGTGCATTTTTATAAAAAAAAAAAAAAGTCGGCTCCCATTTCCGGCTCTTTGTCAGGAGCCGGCTCCCTCGGTTCACTTCTAAGAGCCGGTTGGTTTGCGAACGACACGTGACTCGTCCGTACCCACGAAAGGGAAGGCGGAGGGCAGCGCCAGGAAGAGGCCGTCGCTGTACAAGGCGAAGGTGACGGCAAAGTACACGAGCAGGCTGCCCGCCACAAAGACCACGTTGACCGCCGTCCAATAGGACGTCTCCAGGCTTAGCTGCAAACAGCGCTCACGTCACCGGGGCGGCGACGGGCGTCAGAGAAGCGGCGGCGGCGGGCGCTACCTGGAGGGTGACGGCAAAGAGCAGGCAGGTCTGCGTGAGCGCGGCGAAGGACTGGCGGTCGGCCGGGTGCCGCCCGGCGGCGCCGTACGGGACCAAGAAGAGCACCAGCGAGCTGTAGCAGCTGTGCAAGGCGCAGCGCAAGATGGCCGCCTTGCTGAAGTGCAAGTTGAGCTGGCCCGACACGTACAGCTGAGGATGCTGCAGGCTCCAGGCGCCGTTCACGTCCTTCAACCGCCCCGCAAGGTCAACGCCGGTTGAAATTGCGGCGGCCAACCGACGGCCAACTCGCTCACCTGATCCAACAGGCTCATTCCCAGCACGGGCAACGCCGTGTACGCCAGATTGTACAGCGTGATGAAGAACTCGTCGTACACCGTCTGCAAAGGGGAAAACGGCTGTTGATTTGGATGAACGAAAAGCATCTGGCAGGGCACAGTGTGAGTGAGGGTATTATCGGCCGGAAAGCACGGCAACTTCACTCGGATATCGTCAAGAGGCAACGACATCAACCACCATCACAAAGGGCAATAAAACCACTTGATTATACAGTACAGTTTATTTCTTTAATGACAATACCATAGCACATTTATTATACAGAAAAATAGGGTATATCTTGTGTCGTTTTAAGGCTTATTAAGTAGAAAATGATGTTTTATGGGGACCCGGGAACGGATTATCCTAATTTTTAATGATTTCTTATGGGAAATTAATGTTTGGCAGACAAACTTTTCGCCTTACACACACTTTGTGGGTAGTAATTAAGTTCATAGGCGGAGGTATCACATTATTTTGTGTAGTTCAAAAGCTTATTTAGTAGAAAATGATGTTGGATGGGGACCTGTGACCGCATTAGTCTCATTTTAATGGTTTCTTATGGGAAATTAATGTTTGGAAGACAAACTTTTCTCCTCACACACACTTTCTGAGGACCAATTAAGTTCGTAAGCTGAGGTATCACGGTATTTTCTGTCGTTTCAAGACTTATTTAGTCGGAAATGATGTTTTATGGTGACCTGAGAACGGATTATTCTCATTTTTATGGTTTCCTATGGGAAATTAATGTTTGGCAGATGAACTTTTCGCCTTACACACTTTGTGGGTAGTAATTAAGTTTGTAAGCTGAGGTATCACAGTATTTTGTGTAGTTCAAAGACTTATTTAGTGGAAATGATGTTTTATGGTGACCTGAGAACGGATTATTCTCATTTTTATGGTTTCCTATGGGAAATTAATGTTTGACAGATGAACTTTTCGCCTTACACACACTTTCTGGGAACCAATTATGTTTGTAATCTGAGGTATCACTGTACCAAAAAAAAATGTAACATCCAATTGAACAAAAATAAAAATAAAAATGTGCTAAAAACAAATGAAATGAAATGAGCCAATGAAAAATTCATGCTAAAACTGACCAAAAAAAAATAATTAAATTCAAATTCATTAAAAATTCCAACCGAGTAAAAACACCAAAAGATGAATCAGGAATAAATTAACAAATTCCCTAATTTGTTTGGGTTTTGGTTTTTCTTGCTCGGGTGCCGATAAAGCGCTGGACATGGCCTCTGGCAATGTTTTTTTTTCTTTTCCACAAGGGGGCAGCTGTTGCTAAAGCGCTAGTGGCTGCCGCTGCTCACCCGCAGAAAAGCTTATCCTGTGACTGTATAGTGAGTGACCTTGAGAGTTTTGAAAGGCGCTTAGAAATGAAATTTATTATTATTATTTCATCACTTTGCTGCTGTGAAATGTAAATTTCTCCACTGTGAGACTAATAAAGGCATATCCAATCCAATTATTATTATTGTATTATCTGGCTGGCTACCTAGCTAGCTATCGGTTTTCTATCTATTAGTTATCTAACTAGCTAGCTAGCTAGCTATTAGAAGCGAGCTAACTTTCTATGTATTTGAGTTACATCCGGTTTGAGTCAACGCTGGCGCGTGTGGCTGCCGCTGCTCACAGCAAGTGTCAAAACGGGCGTATGACGAGTCTGACCTGCGCGGAGAAGCCGCAGAAGAAGGCGAACCAGAAGTGTAGCAAAGTAAAGGTGAAGTTCTTGTAGAAAAAGTAGCGCAGAAACTTGCACATGCGCAAGTAGGACCAGCGGCCGTGAACCAGCAGGAGGCGCTGCAGGAAGCGGAACTGCGCCAAGGAGTAGTCGCTGGACAGCACCGCCTGCATGCCCTCCTGGCCCGAGATGCCCACGCCGATGTGCGCCACTATGGGAGGGGGCGTGTCAAGGAGGAGCGCCAAGGCGGCCAATCGCAACGGGCCCACCTCTGATCATGCTGACGTCGTTGGCGCCGTCGCCGACGGCTAGCGTGACGGCGCGCTCGTACGTCTTGACCAGCTGCACCACCTGCGCCTTCTGCAGCGGCGTCACGCGGCAGCAGAGCACCGCCTTGCACATGCGCGCCGTGCGCACAAAGTCGAGCTCCAGGCCGCCGTCCAACGCCTGCGCCTGACAAGCGCAACAAAGGGCAAATTAAGCCCAGCGCAATCACATTCTCGCCGCCAAAAAGCGCAAGAATAACAAGTTATCATATTTCAACGTGTCATGCTGTTGGATGCAGAATTCAGACGTCTGTCACGAATAGCTACGTCTCCCGCCGGCAGTAAAGTAAAAGTAAATCCTTCTGGGTGCGAGCCTTCGTCCGCAGCGTCCGATCGCGCATCTCTGACAGGCGTACCAGACTGCGGCCGTTGATGACGAGGCCAAAGTCGCCGTCGGGGGTTCGGTCCCGATCGTCATCAGCGTCGGCTTTCATGGAGTGGCGCGCGTTCCTGAAAAACGGCGGCAAAAACGCGTCAAAAGCGGCGAAAATGCGGCGGGCCAAATGGGCGGCGGCGACCTGAGCTCCCGCCCGACGTCCTCCGGCGACGCGCCGCTAATGACGAAGACGTCGTTCATCTCATCGCTCAGCAGGTTGCACGAGTAGGCGATGTTTTCCGCCGTTTCTGCAACGCAAACGACGTTTTCATGTCACGAGAAGGTGCCAGCGAAAACGACACGCGTGGAAAGAAAACGGAAAAGAAATACAGTGAAACTCGCCTTACGAACTTTTCGCTTTACGAACTTTTTGCTTTACGAACGTGACATTTATCAACTTGGCATACAAACTACTTTTCGGGATACACACAGAGTGATGTGTTGTTCGCAAACGACCCCGTTCTCCTAACAAGAAAATGGCAGCCGACTTGATCTTGTCCTCTATTCCCCGCCCCCAGTCTTCGGTTAAAGCCACGTGATTGGTCAAGAATGCAGCAGTGGTGGGGGGGAGGTTAAACATTAAAGAGACATGCAAAACAGTGACATTTGGACTGGTTTCAACTTCGTACAGGGATTCATAGTGTCATCAAGCCATCAACGACCATCACAAAGGTCAATAAAACAACTTTATTATACAGTACAGTTTATTTCTTTCATTATAATACCATTGCACATATATTCTACATAAAATAAGGTATATTTTGTGTAGTTTTACGGATTATTCTCATTTTAATGGTTTCCTATGGGAAATTAATGTTTGGCAGATGAACATTTGGCCCTACACACATTTTCTGGGAAGCAATTATGTTCGTAAGCTGAGGTATCACTGAAACTTGACAAGATATCTGAATTGTCATCAACGAGCGGTTGGGCCGTCAGAGCTTGCAAGGCCTTCTCTGCTGGCCTAAAAAATTTTTGGAATCACAGACACTTGCAGCTGTGGATTGATTTAGACGTAGCACAACTGAAGGCCTACGAGTGACATGCACGGCCTGCCACTGTCATCAACAAGGCGTATTTGAAAAGGTGAGCAGTGGAGATAAAATCTCATCTAAGAAAAAGTGAAATCAATTGAGGAAAAGGAGGTTTGTTTGGAGGTTGATGGCTACCTTGCTTGTCGCCGGTCAGAACCCAGATTTTGATGTCGGCTTTGGACAAAAGCTCGATGGTCTGCGGGACGCCGTCCTGCAGCTTGTCTTCGATGGCTGTGGCCCCCAGAAGCTAAGCGGGCAGGCAAAATAATAATAATAACTATAATAATAATAATACATTTGATTTATAAGCGCCTTTCTAAACTGTCAAGGTCACTTTACAGTCAAAGGATCAGTTTTTCTGCAGGTGAGCAGCGGCAGTCACACGCGCCAGCGCTCACTCAACCCGGAATAACTCAAATAGATGGAAAGCTAGCTAGCTAATAGAAAGCTGGCCAGACAGCCAACAGATAGCCAATAGATACCAAACAGCTAGCCAGCTAGCTAGTTAGCTAACAAATAACCGCTGACAATCGCCATCCAGCGTGTTTCCTTTTGGATGAATAATTTTTAGCTAACTATCTAGCCAGCTACATAGCTAGTTATCTATCTCTCAACCCGGAAGTAACTCAAATAGATGGGAAGCTAGCTAGCTAATAGATAGCTAGGTAGATAGCTAGACAGCCAATAGAAAGCTAGACAGACACTCCAACTGGTAGCCAATAGATACCAAACAGCTAACCAGCTAGATAGTTAGCTAACAACGAAACGCTGACAATTGCCATCCAGCGAGTTTCGTTTTGGATGAATAATTGTTAGCTAACTATCTAGCCAGCTACATAGCTAACTATCTATCTCTCAACTCAGAAGTAACACAAATCGATATAAAATGAGCCAGCTAGCTAGCTAGCTAGCTAGACAGGCATCCAGCCAGATCGCGAATAGATAGCAAATAGCTAGCCAGCTAGATAGTTAGCTAACAACTAAACGCTGACAATCGCCCTCCAGCGTGTTTCCTTTTCGATGAATCATTGTTAGCGAACTATCTAGCCAGCTACATAGCTAGTTATCTCTCAACCCATAACACAAATCGATAGAAAATGAGCTAGCTCGCTAATAGATAGATAGCTAGCAAGCTTGCTATTAAGCTAATAGATAGACAGCTAGATAGCTAGACAGCCACCCAGCCAAATAGCTAATAGATAGCAAACAGCTAGCCAGCTAGATAGTTCGCTAACAACTAAACGCTGACAATCCCCATCCAGCGTGTTTCCTTTTGGATGAATAATTGTTAGCGAACTATCTAGCCAGCTACATAGCTATCTATCTATCTCTCAACCCGGAAGTAACACAAATCGATAGAAAACGAGCAAGCTAGCTAATAGATAGCTAACAGCTAGCTTGCTATTAAGCTGATAGCCAACTAGATAGCTAGACAGCCACCCAGCCAGATCGCTAATAGATAGCAAATAGCTAACCAGCTAGATAGTTAGCTAACAACTAAACGCTGACAATCGCCATCCAGCGTGTTTCCTTTTAGATGAATATTTTTTAGCTAACTATCTAGCCAGCTACATAGCTATCTATCTCTCAACCCAGAAGTAACTCAAATAGATGGGAAGCTAGCTAGCTAAAAGATAGCTAGGTAGATAGCTAGACAGCCATACAGCTGATAGATAGCTAGCTAGACAGCCAACAGATAGCCAATAGATAGCAAATAGCTAGCCAGCTAGATAGTTAGCTAACAACTTAACGCTGACAATCGCCATCCAGCGTGTTTCCTTTTGGATGAATAATGGTTAGCTAACTGTCAAGCCAGCTACATAGCTAGCTATCTATCCCTTAACCCGGAAGTAACACAAATCGATAGAAAACGAGGTATGTAGCTAATAGATAGCTAACAGCTAGCTTCTATTAAGCTAATAGATCGCCAGCTAGATAGCTAGAAAGCCACCCAGCCAGATAGCTAGATAGATTGATTGCAAATAGTTATCCAGCTAGAGATCTAGCTAAATGGCTAGCTAGATAGCTAGCTTGCTCTGAATGCGCTGAGGGGTTGACGGCAGGCGAGCGGGCGGCCTACCAGCAGGTCGCTCTCGATCTCCTCGTAGAGCCGCTCCAGGCGGGCCTCGCGCTCCTGCGGCGCCACGCTAGCCTCGTGGTGGCGCTGTTGCCACTCCAGGAAAAAGTCCTCGTCCAGGTCTTTGTAGGCCAGCGCCAGGGTCCGCAGGCCTTCCCCCGCAAACTCCTGCGGAGGGAGTCCACGTCAAGCCACTTTAGCGTTAGCGACCCCCCCACGACCGCTCTGACGTTGAGGTGCTGGGTGGTGACGTCCATCAGTTCGGTGCAGGAGCGGTCAAGCCTCTCGTAGATGACGGTGTCGGCCCCCTTGCAGTACAGCGACAGCTTCCCCTCGGGGCTGCGAACTGGTTTCCATCGGAAGGAGACACCGCGGTGAGTGAAAGACGCCCCCCCCCATCGCCTTATAAAACACTATCTCTTAGCTAGCTAGCTTTCTATCTATTTGAGTTACTTCTGGGTTGAGTGAACGCTGGCGCGTGTGGCTGCCGCTGCTCACCCGCAGAAAAAACGTCTGTGACTGTAAAGTTTATTAGCTGGCTATATAGCTGGCTCACGAGCTATCTGGCTGGCTAGCTAGCTATCTAGCTGGTGGGCTAACTAGCTTTCTGGCTGGATAGCAGGCTATCTTTCTGTATATCTATTAGCTATATGGCTGGCTAGTTTCCCAGCTAGCGATCTATTAGCTATCTATTAGCTAGCTAGCTACTTTGTATCTATTTGAGCAACTTCCGGGGTGAGTGAACGCTGGCGTGTGTGGCTGCCGCTGCTCACCCGCAGAAAAACCTCAGTGACTGTAAAGTTTATTAGCTGGCTAGCTAGCTATATAGCTGGATCGGGAGCTTTCTGTCTGGCTAGCTATCTATCTAGCTGGCTAACTAGCTTTCTGGCTAGCTAGCTATCTAGCTGGCTAACAAGCTTTCTGGCTGGCTAGCAGGCTATCTATCTGTATATTTATTAGCTATATGGCTGACTAGTTTTCTAGCTAGCTAGCTTTCTATCTATTTGATAGAAAGCTGGCGTGTGTGGCTCCCACTGCTCACCCGCAGGAAAACTACTACTGTGAATGTAAAGTTTATTAGCGAGCTATCTGGCTGGCTAGATAGCTATCTAGCTGGCTGGCTAACTTCTGGCAGGCTATCTATCTGTATATCTATTAGCTATATGGCTGGCTAGTTTTTGAGCTAGCGATCTATTAGCTAGCTAGCTACTTTCTATCTATTTGTGTGACTTCCGGTGGTGAGTGAACGCTGGCGCGTGTGGCTGCCGCTGCTCACCCACAGAAAAACTGATCCTGTGACTGTAAAGTGACCTTGAGAGTTTTGAAAGGCGCTTATAAATGAAATGGATTATGATGATGATAATTATTCTTACCGATGACGGACATCCTCTTGCGGACGTTGTTGAAATCCAAGATGGCCAAGAGTTTGTAAGTGCGCTGGCGGCCATTTTCCACCACCGAGATGCTGTCGGGGGTCCGCGAGCGGAACACAAAGCCAAAGTTCCTGGCGGCCGTCACCAGAGCGCCCTCGTCGGGCGACTGGGCCTGGTACGTGAGCTGGCCTGCAGAAAAGAGGAGGCCTTCAGTCGTGCTACGTCTCAATCAATCCACAGCCAGTGTCTGTGATTCTGATATTTTTAGGTCAGCAGAGAAGGCCTTGCGGGCCCTGACGGCCCACCACTTGTTGATGACAATTCTTGACAAGTTACAGTGATAATTCAGCTTACAAACTTAATTGATTCTCAGAAAGTGTGTGTAAGGCCAAATATTTGTGTGTGTCTGCCAAACATTTATTTCCCATTGGGAACAATTAAAAGGAGAATAATGTGTTCCCAGGTCTCCATAAAACATCATTTCCTGCTAAATAAGCCTTAGAACTACACAATACAGTGATACCCCATGTTACGAACTTAATTGATTCCCAGAAAGTGTGTGTGAGGCCAAAAGTGTGTCTGCCAAACATTAATTTCTCATAGGAAACCATTAAAATGAGAATAATCCGCTCCCAAAACATCATTTTCTACTGAATAAGCCTTAATACTACACATAAAAATACCTTATTTTATGTAAAATAAATGTGCTATTGTATTGTAACGAAAGAAATAAACTGTAGTGTATAATCAAGTCGTTTTATTTGATGGTTGTTGATGTAATTGTTTTCCAGAACCAATTAACTTAACACTAGCATGTGGCGGGGTTTTTTTCGCTCCCATAATAGCAAAAGTACTCCACTCGATAACAACCCACATCTGCACTCAAAGAAAAGCAGTCTCCCAGCCACGGTGGCGCTGCGTGGTTGGTTCGTCCGCCGACGGGAGAGCGAGTACCACCGCCGCCTCACCTTCCTTCCTCTCCTCCGCCATGACGGTGTGGCAGAGGGCCAGCAGTCGGAAGAAGGCCTGCACTTCGGGGACCTCCTGCCGGACCGCCTCGGCCAGGGAGGTGAAACGGGGGTCCACCAGCGGGTTGAAGGAGAAGTCGCCCGTCGTGGCGCGCTGCCGGCGGAGACGGGCGGCGTTGAAAAGATTGGTCGAGGCGCAAGTGCGGGCGACCACTCACCCCGTTGGCTTGGAGTCGCCGGCCTCCATCGCAGTCCGACACGTCGCCTGCAGACAAAGGGTTCGGCGGGCGTTCAGCGGGCGAGCCGGGCCAGGCCCCGCCTCCTCCCCGCACCCACCGTAGGCCTTGCCGTTGACGGAGCACCCGTTGAAGGTCATGACGTTCTGGGTGAGGGTGCCCGTCTTGTCGCTGAAGACGTACTTGATTTGTCCCAGCTCCTCGTTGAGGGTGGTGGTTCGCGCCTCGGCGGGCGTGTCGCTGGCGGCGTGGTACATCCGCCGGTCCCAGTCGATGTAGAAGCTGTTGCCCAGGCGGATCAACTCCACGCTAGTCGAGAGAGAACGCCACAACGTCACTTCCGGACCAGATCGCTTTGGCAAGATCGCCGTGAAAAAAAACGGACAAAATGGCGGCGACCAATCCACGGATGTAAATCCCGGCGTTCACTCAACACCAAAGTAACTCAAATAGATAGAAAGCTAGCTAGCTAATAGATAGCGAATGATTCTAGTAACAATAACACATTTCCTTTATAATCGCATTTAAAAACTTGTAAGGTCACCTTATAGTCACAGGATAAGTTAGCTAGGTAGCTATCTAGCTCGCTAATAGATAGCTAAGAATAATAATATTAACAATACATTTCCTTTATAATAGGGCCATTTTTTTTTTCCAGAATCAGAATCATCTTTATTGCCAAGTATGTAGAACACACAAGGAATTTGTCTCCGCCGCACTAGTATCATCATAAGACAAAATGGAGGCACTATCTCTATTTGGGTTAGTTTAAAGAGTTAATGGCGACAGGGGAAGAAGCTGTTGAAATGTCTGCTGGATTTGGTGCAGGTAGCGCCTGCCTGAGGGGAGTCGCTAGAAAAGGTGGTGGGCAGGGTGCGGAGGGTCCAGTCGGATTTTTCGCACCATTTGTATTCGATTGTTGCAGCGTGCAAGTCCTCCAGAGTGGTTAGGGCGCTGCCGATGATTTTTTGTTGGATTTTCTCCATTTTTGTGGACCAAACGGCGATGGAAGAACGGAGAAATGAAAAGCAGACCCCCTCCCCCCCTCTCCTCACCACGAAAACCGTGACCTTGGCCTGACCTGACGTAGAGCGAAATGGGCACCACCGTGTTGAGGATGATGACGTAAGACCAGAAGGTGAGAAAGGAGGAGAAGGCGGCGCGCTGGCCCGTTTCCTGCCGGGGCAGGAAACGGGCAAACGCCGAACCCTCGTTCAGCTCCCACCAGTAATTGCCCACCGCCAGGACGGCGCACATCAGCGCCAACAAGCCGAAGATCTGCAAAAGGGGGAACATTCAGGACACGCCTGCAAAATGGATGACTACCATTATCATCATCAGAATCGAGCGAGCGCCACTTGAACTTCTAAACGTGAAAACAAAAGTTGCGGAAGGAATGGGGAAACTTCCTGTTGCCCACGCCCATATTTGGGCATTAATAATCATCACACATTTAATTCATAAGCGCCTTTCAAAACTCTCAAGGTCACTTTACAGTCACAGGATCAATTTTTCTGAGGGTGAGCAGTGGCAGCCACATGCGCCAGCGTTCACTCAACTCAAAAATAGATAGAAAGCTAGCTAGCTAACAGATGGCAATATAGCTAATAGATAGCTAGCTAGCTAATATGTTTCCTGACTCAAATAGCGGGCTAGCTATCTATCTAGCTAAGAGCTAGATAGATAGATAGCGAGCTAGCAAATAGATAGCTAATAGACAGCTAGCTAGATAGCTAATAGATGGCTAGCTAGACGGCTAATAGATAGTTAGCTAATAATAATAAAATAATAATAATAATTTAAAACAGATTCTTATTTTACAGACAGTGTATTGTCGGTGTTTCAAATACCTGATATCAAGTAGACTTAATACAACTAATAATAATAATACATTTAATTTATAAGTGCCTTTCAAAACGCTCAAGGTCACTATACAGTCACAGGATAAGTATTTTCCTGTGGGTGAGCAGCGGCAGCCACATGCGCCAGCGTCCACTCAACCCGGAAGTAACTGAAACAGCTAGCTAGCTATTATTATTAATAGATAGCTAATCGATAGCTGGCTAGCTAATATCTATCTATCTATCTATCTATCTATCTATCTATCTATCTATCTATCTAGCTAGATAGCTAGCTAGCTAGTAGCCAGATAGATAGCTAATAGATAGATAGATAGCTATTAGATCCATAGCTAGACAGCTAATAGCTAGCTCGCCAGATAGCTAACTAGATAGCCAGCGAGAGAGCTAATAGCTAGCTAATAGATAGCCAGCTAAATAGGTAATAGATAGCTAGCTAGCTAGCTAGCTAGATAGATAGATAGATAGATAGATAAAGCGAAGGTGAAATGAGGCAAGCTATCTTTTGGGTGGCGAGTGTTTTTTGCGTCACTCACGCAGAGAACCAGGATGTTCATGAGGCGGTCCACGCTGGTCCTCTTGAAGGTGCTTTTGCCGCAGTTCTGCATCAACTTGGTTTCGGGACCTGCAGGGCGAAACAAGAAGGTCGGAGGAGCCTTGGAGCCTTCCGTCCATCCCAAAAAGCGGCGGCGTCCCTCACCTCCAAAGATCACCAGTCCGAAGCACCACTCGGTGTTCCTCAGGGCGCAGCCTCGCAACAGGATTTTTTCGTTGTCCAGGGCGTACTTCTGCCCCGCGTAGGCGAGCGTCCCGCCGAAGCGGTCCAGCCGGTTGTTGGGGGCCTCGCACAGGACGTGGCCTTGGCGACGCGGGGCGGGGGGACGGTGAGCCGGAGGTCAAGCGGGACGGCGTCCACGTTTGTCTCGTCCTACCGTTAAAGGCCGCCAACTTGCCGACGTCATCGCCCAGGTGGCCGGTCGCCGGCAGGGCCTGGCGGACCTTCAGGTTGGTCTCGCTTGGGAGGAGGACGAGGAGAAAAGTTGGGCCGAAATCAGGGTGGCAGCGAGAGCGAGAGCGAGAGCGAGACGGCTTACCCGTCCAGCTCCGCCGTCTCGATGTAGACCAAGTTGAGCGGTTCGCTGCTGGACAGCAGCAGAAGGTCGGCCTGAGCGAGGAACCCGTTTGAGGACAGGAAACATTTGCAAAGCCGTCTCCAAAGCGACCAATCGGAGGCTCACCGTGACAAACTGGTTGTTTTCCAGCTTGATGATGTCTCCCACCTGGACGTCCATCCACTTCTGGCTACGCAGTCTGGAAGGCGGGAGTCAAAAAACGGGTGTTAGCCGCGAGGGACAAACAAATCGAACCATCTAGCTATTTGCTGTCTATTAGCTATCTAACTAACTAGCTGGCTGGCTAGCTAGCTAGCTAGCTATTAGCTCTCTAACTAACTAGCTGGCTGGCTATATATTTGCTGGTTGACTAATTAGCGGGTTATCTAGCTAGCTGTCTATTGGCTATCTGTCTGTCTAGCTATCTATTTGCTGTCTATTAGCTATCTAACTAACTAGCTGGCTGGCTAGCTAGCTATCTATTTGCTGTCTATTAGCTATCTAACGAACTAGATGGCTAGCTGGATAGCTAGCTATTTGCTCTCTATTAGCTATCTAACTAACTAGCTGGCTATCTATCTATCTATTTATTTGCTGTCTATTAGCTATCTAACTAACTAGCTGGCTAGCTATCTATTTGCTGGTCGACTAATTAGCGGGTTATCTAGCTCGCTGTCTATTCGCTATCTGTCTGGCTAGCTATCTATTTGCTGTCTATTAGCTATCTAACTAACTAGCTGGCAAGCTAGCTAGCTATTTGCTGTTTATTAGCTATCTAACTAAAGAGCTAGCTACATTATCCAGCTAGCTGTCTCTTTGCTAACTGTCTAACTATCTATCTATTCGCTATCTATCTATTTGCTGTCTATTAGCTAACTAACTAACAAACTATCTATTTGCTGTCAATTAGCTGTCTAACTAACTAGCTGGCTAGCTAGCTATCTATTTGCTGTCTATTAGCTAGCTAACTAACTACCAGGCTAGCAAGCTATCTATTTGCTGTCTATTAGCTATCTGACTAATTAGCTGGTTATCTAGCGAGCTGTCTATTCACTATCTGACTAGCTAGATATTAACTAGCTTTTAGCTAGCTAGCTTCCGGGTTGAGTGAACGCTGGCGCGTGTGGCTGCTGCTGCTTACCCACAGAAAAACTCATCCTGTGACTGTAAAGTGACCTTGAAAGTTTTGAAAGGCGCTTAGAAATGAAATGTGTGATGATTATTAATGGGCAAATACGGGCGTGGGCAACAGGAAGTTTCCCCATTCCCTCCGCAACTTTTGTTTTCACGTTTAGAAGTTCAAGTGGCGCCCGCTCGGGAAGAGCGCGCCCGTTGTTTTCCTGGAATCCAAAGTCAGCAAACGGGCGCAAAGAAATACTTGCTTTCCATCCATGAGGACGTGGACTTTTCTGTTGTTGACTTGATTGTCACTTCGGTGGCGATTCTGCAAAAGCAAACAAACAAAAGTCAAGCGAAAAAAACGTGAACCCAAGAATCTGTGACGTTAGCCTATTTTATTTCCATTACATGTCTATTGGCGAGCTAGTTGGCTAGCTATCTATTAGCTATCTATTAGTGATCTAGCGAGCTAGCTATTAGCTATCTATCCAGATAGCTGGCAAGCTGATAGCTGGCTATCTAGCTATCTGGCTGGCTATCTATTCACTATCTATCCAGCTGGTTACCGGTTAGATATCTATTAGCTAGCTAGTTAGCTGGCTATCTATTAGTTATCTATTAGCTATTACCTAGCTAATTACCTAGCTAGCTATTACCTAGCTTCTTAGCTGGCTATATATTAGCTATCTATTAGTTAGCTAGCTGGCTAACTGTTTGATATCTATTAGCTAGCTATCTATTAGATATAAATTAGCTATCTGGCTATCTGTTATCTATCTATTAGCTAGCTAGCTGGCTGGCTATCTGTTAGCTATCTAATGGATAGCTAGCTTTCAATCTATTTGAGTTACTTCCAGGTTGAATGAACGCTGGCGCGTGTGGCTGCCGCTGCTCACCCACAGAAAAACTGATCTTGTGACTGTAAAGTGACCTTGAGAGTTTTGAAAGGCGCTTAGAAATGAAATGTATTATTATTATTATTATTATTATTATTATTATTGTTATTATTATTATTAGCCAGCCATTTGCTATCTGGATGGCTAGCTATCTAGCAAGCTACATCTATTCACTATCTAGCTGGCTGGCTATTTAGCTAGGTATCTATTGGCTAACGATTGGCTAGCTGGCTAGCTCTCTATCTATTTGAGTTACTTCCGGGTTGAGTGAACGCTGGCGCGTTTGGCTGCCACTACTCACCCACACAAAAAACGGATGCTGTGACTGTAAAGTGACCTTGAGAGTTTTGAAAGGCGCTTAGAAATTAAATTGATTATTATTATTATTATTATTATACAAATGAATATGGATGCATTGTATTTTGTACAGCTGGCCCAATTTCAAGCTCATATAACTCCAGACCCATATCACTTAGGAATTAACTTTTTTTTTCTGATGAAAGAAGAGAGTCGAAGGTTTCTCACGCCAAATTGAATGTTGATGTCGTCCTAAAAGTTGCTATTCTGTGGCTCCTGCAATTTAAGTGACAATGACAAAAACCCTGGCACTGGAGTGAACACATTTCTGCACATCGTCTGGCAGTGAAGGAGTTAAGCGTAAAAGGTTGCAAGGTCATCGCACGAGGGAAGCAGTTGAGTTACCGCGATTAGTTTGTCCAAAAAAAAGGGGAAACGAGCAGTGGCTTGTGAAATCGGGGGTGACGCAATCGGCCGCTTTGAGGGAATTCAGTCAACACCCGCATATCTGCCATGCGTGAGTTTAAGTCTATTGGGATCGTTTCACGTTGTACGCTCTGAAAAAAATCGACTCAAATCAGAGAAATGAAGGCGTACAAAGTGAACCCGCAAAACTAAATACACAGCTGTGAGAGTGTGCAATTCCGATATTTTTAGCCCAGCAGAGAAGGCCTTGCAGGCCCTGACGGCCCACCACTGGTTGATGACAATTCATACATCTTGACAAGCTTACAAACTTAATTGGTGTGTGTAAGGCCAAAAGTTCTTCGTTCTTCTGCTCGACCGTCATTTTCTTCAAGTTAACGCTAGCCTGTGGTGGGGTCTTTTTCTGTCCCATAATAGCAAAAGTACTCCACTTGATAACAAACCACATCTGCACTCAAAGAAAGTGGGTGTGGAAAACTCGTCTGCCAGCCACCGTAGCGCTTTTTGACCGTGTGGTTTGGTGTTCTTCCGCCAAAAACTAGTTCGTCAGCCAAGATTATATTCTAGCGAATGTAATTTTGGTGATGCGAAACGTTCGTAAACTGTAAACTTCTAATACGGTTTGCAGAGAAGGCGAAACCGGCGAAAGGCAAGCGGCGAAAGGCGGCTAAGGCGCTTACGATGTCATCGGTGGCATCCTTGGCGGCGGTGACGGACAGCACCAGCGCCAGCGGCACCACGGTGGTGAACCAGGACAGCGACGAGATCGCAGGAATCAACTGATGGAGAAAAATGGGGGAAGCGCCTACAAAATAAAAGTAGCCAAACGATGCGTACCTGCAGCACCAGCAGGAACAGGAAGTAGGCATTGGCTATCCTCTGGAACTGCTCAAAGAGGTTGAGAGGGAGGAAGGTGAAAAAGTTGTACTTGGACGTCTTGATGGCGTTCGTCTGCAACGGGGGGACGAGAAATCGATCACACGATTGATCATCAAAATCCCAACGCAGATTGCGACTGCATGAAATCAAGGCTATCAAAGTCCTTTTTTGCCGCGGGCGGGACACATTGTACGGTGATACCTCAGTTTACGGACTTAATTGGTTCCCAGAACGTGTAAGGCCAAAAGTTCGTCTGCCAAACATTTATTTCCCATAGGAAACCTTTAAAATGAGAATAATCCGTTCCCAGGTCCCCATAAAACATCATTTTCGGCGAACTAAGCCTTAAAACGACACAAAGTACAGTGATACCTCAGCTTGACAACTTCATTGGTTCCCATACAGTGTGTGTAAGGCCAAAAGTTCATTTGCCAAACATTCATTTCCCATAAGAAACCATAAAAATGAGAATAATCCGTTCCCAGGTCCCCATAAAACACCATTTTCTACGAAATAAGCCTTAAAGGACAACCGACGTCTATGGACAGGTTGTGTCCATAATTTGTAAAATGGCTTCAAATGACTTCTACTGAGCGTATTTTACTAAGATTCCACCGCATATAGCTATATTTAACATTTTAAGACTCGCGATGAATATTCAGGAAGTCTTATTTTGGAGTTGGTGATGAGTCCGTACGTGACGTCACTAAAGGAACGCCCCCCTGAAAAAAAGACACATTGCAGCAGTCCTTCCATCGTGTCAATGTATTTTGCTGTACTTGTTTGGTCTGGGGACCTCATGTTGCACCCAAAAGCCACCAGAAGAGGGCGTCCAAGCTCCATATAAGGGATTTATCAGCCTGTGGAAACGGCTTTTCTGGTGATCGTTTCTCCCCAATGTAGCCTCAAAATGGCACAAATAGATTCTTTAATCGATGTCAAACATGTATGCTTTCCTCTTCAGAACTATTTGAATCATATTCATAACTGGATGTGTAACAAGAAAGCATATTGTCCGAATCTGAAGCCATTGTTTTGGTTCTCCAGCAATGCAAGACGTCTTGGCGTGACGTCACGAACTGGGGGCGGGACTTTCTGAAAATGCCCAATTCGCAGCTCAATTTTTTGCAGATTTTGGACACTTTAAGTCATTTTGATTGGTGTTTTGCATTTGACTAAAAATATCATACTGCGTGTTTTGGGTATTTTAGATGCTATAAAACGTTTTTCTGGTGTCAGTTAAGAAACAAAAAAGTGACGTTGGTTGTCCTTTAAAACTACACAAAATATCAGAATCAGAATCAGAAAACCTTTATTCGTGCCACAATGGGGAAATTTGCAATACCGTACTTTATTTTCTATATAATAAATGTGCTATTGTTAGCTGGCTGGCTATCTATGAGCTATCTAGTGGCTAGCTGGCTGGCTATCTGTTAGCTAGTTGGCTGGCTGGCTATTTATTAGCTAGCTAGCTAGTTTTTTATTTACAGTAAAGTCTCGTTATATCGATATCGGATATATCGATAGTCCCGGTGATATCGATACTATTTCTATGCACGCACGGAGAAAATTACATGCAAACAGGGTCGGATATAGCGATAGTCCCGGTTATATCGATATTTTTTCGGACTCCCTTGAATATTGATATAACGAGACTTTACTGTATTTGAGGTATTCCGGGTTGAGTGAACTCTCAAGGTCACTTTACAGTCACTCGATCAGTTTTTCTGTGGGTGAGCAGCGGCAGCCACACACGCCAACGTTTACTCAACCCGGAATAAATCAGATAGAAAGCTAGCTAGCTAGCTATCCACTAGCCACCTGACCAGCCAGCCAGCTAGCCATTAACCATCCATTAGCTAGCCAGCTAGCTTTCGACCTATTGGAGTAGCTAATAGATAGCCAAGTAGCCAGGCAGACAGATAGCTAGCTAGATAGCTGCTGATGTCACCTATTATTTGACTGTTTTGTGTGGATTTTTACCAAATCCGACTTGAACGGACAGTGAGGACGGCGGAAAAAAAACAAAAACATTGTCACCGCCCTCCCTACTCTGGAGGACGTGCACACTGCAAGAATCCAAACAAGAGCGCGGAAAATGCCACTGAACCCTCCACACCCTGCACACCACCTTTTCCAGCGACAATAAAGATGATTCTGATTCTGATAATGACTGTGATTATGGTTTTCAAATGACAATATGAAATGTTGCTTTGGGCCCCGGGCCTTCACTTTGAGACCTGTGATTGAAATGAATGCGACCTTTGACACCGCGTGTGGAACCCCCCACCACCACCTTTTTTTGTTGTTGTTTGTTGTTTTTTTTTTTTTTGCGTGGGAATGTGGTGATGCGGACACTCACGGCATATTTGAAGGAGAGGTTGTATTCGCGGTCGTTGGCCCTCAGCTTCCTCTCCGGTTCTGCTGTCAAAGAACAGAAGCATCGCCAAGGCGGCCTTATTATTTACTTGCTATCTATTCGCTATCTAACTAGCTAGCTGGCTACCTAGCTAGCTATCTATTTGCTATCTATTCGCGATCTAACTCGCTAGCTGGCTATCTATTTGCTATCTATGCGCTATCTAACTAGCTGGCGGACTACCGAGCTCGATATCTATTTTCCATCTATTTGCTATCAATTCGCTATGTAACTAGCTGGCTGGCTATCTATTTGCTATCTATTCGTTATCTAACTAGCTAGCTGGCTATCTATTTGCTATCTAACTAGCTCGCTGGCTACCTAGCTAGTTATCTATTTGTTATCTATTCACGATCTAACGAGCTAGCTGGCTATCTATTTGTTATCTATTCACTGTATAACTAGCTGGCTGGCTGGCTACCTAGCTAGATATCTATTTGCGATCTATTTGCTATCTATTCACTATCTAACTAGCTAGCTGGCTATCTATTTGCTATCTATGCGTTATCTAACTAGCTGGCGGACTACCTAGTACCTAGCTAGATATCTATTTTCTATCTATTTGCTATCAATTCGCTATGTAACTAGCTAACTGGCTATGTATTTGCTATCTAACTAGCTCTCTGGCTACCTAGCTAGTTATCTATTTCCTATCTATTCACTATCTAACTAGCTGGCTGGCTACCTAGCTATCTATTTCCTAATTATTCGCGATCTAACTAGCTAGCTGGCTACCTAGCAAGCTATCTATTTCCTATCTAGTCGCTATCTAACTAGCTGGCTGCTACCTAGCTAGCTATCTATTTGCTATCTAACTAGCTACCTAGCTATCTATTCGCTATCTAACTAGCTAGCTGGCTATCTATTTGCTATGTATTTGCTATCTGGCTGGCTCGCTAGCTATCTATTAGCTATATGGCTATCTTGCTGACTAGATATTAGCTACCTTGAGCAGGCTTGCTCACTTTCTCTCTTTTTGAGGTACATCTGGGTTGAGTGAACGCTAGCGCGTGTGGCTGCCGCTGCTCACCCACAGGAAAACTGTAAAGTGTCCTTGAGAGTTTTGAAAAGCGCTTATAAATGAAATGTATTATTATTATTATGATTATGATTCTTATTGAACAAAGGACGACAAGAAGAAGAATGTGTTGTGTGGCAAATGAGAGTCTCCTGAAGCTGACCTTGCTCTTTCTTCCTGGCACAACGAAGGCCGAACGACGACATCTTGACTTCTTTGCTATCTGCTCTTCATCGTCTTCGTCGACGTCGTTGGCGTCTGTGGAGAACGAAGCAACGTGAACAAAGTCCCGTGTTTGGTGGGCAACCAGAATGCCAAAATTCTCATATCACTTTCATTTTTATGCCATGGTTCAAATATTGCATTTGTTGGTTGTAAAGTTGATGGAAGTTCATTCTTCAATATGTAGACATCGTGATGTTGTCAATGTGAACATAATACAGGGATACCTTGGCTTACCAACTTAATTGGCTACCAGAAAGTGTGTGTAAGGCAAAAGTGTGTATTCCAAACATTCATTTCCCATAAGAAACCATTAAAATGAGAATAATCCGTTCCCAGGTCCCCATAAAGAATCAGAATCAGAATCAGAATACCTTTATTCGTCCCGCAATGGGGAAATTTGCAGTCCACAGCAGCAATTGAAGAGGGATGGGGTTGGGGTGGGAGTGAAAGGATAGAAAACAAGATATTCTAAGCATAACAAAATAAAAATGTCAACTGTATACTGTGCAAATGTAGATGTGCAAAAACCGTTCTATAAACAAGACTGTACATAGTGCAGAATCAAGAGATGCATTTAGATATATTGCAACAACCCATATTTACAAGTGACCAGTTTTTTTGTTTTTGTTTTTTTTTTTTTTTTCACATGTGATCATTGGGAATTGTGAAGCCTGACAGCAGTCGGTAGGAACGAGCGGCGGTACCTCTCCTTCTTGCAGCGCGGGTGTAATAGTCTCTGGCTAAAGGAGCTACCCAGAGCTGTCAGGATGGGCAGGAGGGGGTGGGAGGGGCTGTCCGTCATAGCTTTTAGTTTAGCTAGCGTCCGTCTGTTGCCCACCTCCTCAAGAGAGTCCAGCGAGCAGCCCACGACAGAACTGGCCCGCTTGACAAAGCGCTCCAGTCTTTTTCTGTCCCGGGTGGTGATGCTGCCTGACCAGCAGACAATGCCATAGTGGATGGCTGATGCCACCACAGAGTCATAGAAAGTCTTTAGGAGTGACCCCTGAACTCCAAAAGACCTCAGTTTCCTGAGGAGGAAGAGGCGACTCTGTCCCTTTTTGATTAGGGCATCCGTGTTTGTTGTCCAGTCCAGTTTATTGTTGAGAGTAACACCCAGGTACTTGTAGGAGGTCACCCTCTCAATGTCCGAACCCTGGATGTTCAATGGTGCAGGTGACGATTGTTTCCTGCAGAAATCCACCACCAGCTCCTTGGTTTTGCCAGTGTTGATCTGGAGGTGATTCTGCTGGCACCAGTCCACAAAGTCCTTTGTCAGTCCCCTGTACTCCCTATCGTCTCCCTCTGTAATGAGGCCGACAATAGCTGAGTCGTCAGAGAACTTCTGAAGGTGGCAGGTTGGGGTGTTGTAGTTGAAGTCCGAGGTGTAGAGGGTGAAGAGGAATGGAGCCAGGACTGTTCCCTGCGGCGCTCCGGTGCTGCAGAGAAGCCTGTCCGACTCACAGTTCTTTACCCTCACGTACTGTGGCCTGTTTGTGAGGTAGTCTGTAATCCAGGATGTGAGGTGATGGTCGACTCCGGCATGCTGCAGCTTGTCCCCCAGTAGACTGGGCTGGATGGTGTTGAAGGCACTGGAGAAATCGAAGAATGTGATCCTCACCGTGCTCCCAGCATTCTCCAGGTGCAGCAACGCCGTATGGAGGAGGTAGATGATGGCATCCTCCACACCGATGCTGGGCTGGTAGGCAAACTGCAGCGGGTCCAGCGATGAGCTTGCCAGCGGTCGCAGGTGGGCGAGGACGAGTCTCTCCAGCGTCTTCATCAGGTGAGACGTCAGCGCCACCGGTCTGTAGCTGTTGAGCTCTTTGGGGTTGGCAATCTTGGGCACTGGGACCAGGCATGACGTTTTCCACAGCTGTGGAACTCTGCCCAGCTTCAGGCTCAGGTTGAACAAGTGCTGGACAATGTCACACAGCTGGTCGGAGCAGGTCTTGAGGAGTCGGGAACTGATGTCATCCGGACCTGCTGCCTTCCTCACCTTCATCCTCCTCAGTTGGTTCCTCACCTGCGCAGTTGTGACAGACAGGCAGGAACCAGGAGGCAGAGTGGCGGCTGAGGGTGTGGCAACGGTTGGGAGGGCAGATGTTGGTTGTGGAAAGCTGGTCGTGAGAGGGGGCAGGGAGGGTAAGGCCACAGTGAGAGTTGGTGCAGGTGCAGCTACAGGTGAAGTTGACGGTGGGCCGGGGGCGGCTGGCGTCTTGTCAAACCGATTGAAAAAGCGGTTGATTTCATCTGCCCAGTCCTTGTCTTTTTCGTTCAATGTCACTGGGCTTTTGTGGCCTGAGATGTTTTTCAGGCCCTTCCAGACACCAGCGACATTGCTGGCTTGCAGCTGCTCCTCCATTTTCATCCTGTAGGCCTTCTTCCCCTCTCTGATCTTCCTCCTCAGTTGGATCTGCACGGCCTTCAGTTCCTCTCTGTTGCCCGACACAAAAGCCCTTTTCTTCTCCTTCAGGAGGACTTTTATGTCGGGATTAATCCATGGTTTGTTGTTGGCAAAACACCGCACAGTCCTGGTGGGTACGGTGTTTTGTTCACAAAAGTTAATGTAGTCTGTGATGGTGTTGGTGAGTGAGTCAATGTCTTCCCCATGAATCTCAGTAAAGAGCTCCCACCTGGTTGAATCAAAACAGTCCCGCAGAGCTTCTTCAGCTTCTGTGGACCATCTTTTGATCGTGCGGGTCACAGCTGGTTGCCTCTGGACAAGGGGTTTGTACACAGGCTGGAGATAAACCATATTGTGGTCTGCTCTTCCGAGAGGGGGGAGGGGGGAGGGTTTGTATGCGTCCTTGGCGTTTGAATAAAATAGGTCCAATATGTTATTGTCTCTGGTGGCACAAGTTACATACTGTGTGAATGTTGGGAGGGAGAATTTCAGGGAAACGTGATTGAAGTCCCCTGAGATGATAAACAAGGCGTTGGGGGACTGGGTTTGCAGCTTGTTTACAACAGATATGAGGGCATCGGAGGCAGCGCCGCCATTTGCCGTAGGGGGAATGTACGTCGTCACGGCTATGACGTGTGAGAATTCCCGTGGCAGGTAACGCGGCCGGAGGCTAACGGCTAGCAGCTCGATGTCCCGAGTGCAAAGTTTTTCCTTCACCGTGATGTGCCCAGGATTGCACCATTTGTCATTCACAAATACAGCAATCCCCCCTCCTTTCTGCTTACCGCTGCCTTCATTTCTGTCCGCTCGTACGAGTTGGAAGCCCTCCAACTCTGCGTGGGCGTCCGGAGTGATTGCCGAAAGCCATGTCTCCGTGACGAGTAGCAAGCTGGCTTCCCGGTACTCCCTCTGATGTCGCGTTAGCGCCGCCAGCTCGTCCATTTTATTTGGGAGCGATCTCACGTTCCCCATGATGACGGACGGGAGAACGTGTCGGTATTTCCTCGTTCTTTTGCGGCGATCTTTCCCGGCCCGACATCCTCGTTTCCTCCTCTTCAATTCATCGGGGATGTCTGGTGCGGCGGCCGCTAGTCCGCTATTAGCCCGCCACGCTAGTAGCTGGTCTCGACTGTAAACAATGGGATTCCGCGTGCGCGTGGATTCCCCGTTCACAGGAGCGATGAAAAAGTAAAAAAATAACGGCGATGAGCAAAAGAAAAGATGCCCATCTCCTCTCCGTAGGTTTATGGAGCGAGATCAGGCAAAACAAAAACGGAAAAGTAAAGAAGTGAAAAAGTAGACAAGAAAGGGAAAGAGCTGCTGTGGAGGCAGCCACACAGGGGGGCGCCATTTAGTAAGGAGTTTAGATAAAACATCATTTTCAACTAAGTAAGCCTTAAACCTATACACAATATACCTTATTTTATGTATAATAAATGTGCTATGGTATTGTAATGAAATAAATAAACTGTACTGTATAATAAAGTTGTGATGTTGACCTTTGTGATGGTCGTTGGTGGCCTGATGGAATGGATAGCTTTTCGCATCAAGTGTGGGTTGGACATCTTAGAAGTTGTGATATTGCAACAGATGCAGACAGACGCACTAGAAACTTCATTCATAGCCGGTTCCCTTGCTTGTAGGTTCTCTTCAAATTGTTCCATCTTGAAGAATGATTCCTTGTCGGTGCTTTCTCTGCCATAATTTTACCTAGTTCCTCATCAATTGTGCTCTGTTTAGCTGGGTTTTGCATCAAATGTACAGATGACTTGTGCGGGTTATTTGTGGAGCCTGACTGATGGGATCTTTTAACCTTCCAGTCTACACTGGGTCCAAATTTCACTGTTTTCTATCCATTTTCTCACTATTTCACTTTTCTTTTTTTCACTTTTGTGTTTTTGTTTCAAGCTCTGTCATCTCCCTTTCGTGTGTGCGTTTTCTCACTCTCTCTCTCTGTCTGCATATCTCTTTAATGTTTAACCCCCTCCCCCACACTGCTGGGTTCTTGACCAATCACGTGGCTTTAACCGAAGACGCCATTTTGTTTTTTAGAGAACGGCCTCACTCTCTCTCTCTGTCTGTAACCCCGTAATCCAACGTCCCACTGTAGTCATTATTTTTTGACTTCAGATTTGAAAACTAGTTATTCATTATTTTGTTGTGTGCTCTGTATATAATATGTGGAGATGATGAAACATTTAGAAGGTTTCCCAAAATTCATAACGGCCCCCCCCAAGGGAAACCGTGAGAACGATGCGGCCCGCGACAAATATGTAGACAAATATGTGTTAGAGGGAAGGAAATGAGGAAGCAGGCAAAGATGGTTTGATTGTGGCCAAAGAAGCCCCGAAATGCCACTCAGACAATGAGTCGGCAGTCCCGTTATGAAATAAAAGCTAAAGAAGTAAGACAATAACAATAATAATCATAAAAAGTAAGAAATAAAAGCCAAAGAAGAAAATACACGAAACAATAATAAAAAAGTAAGAAATAAAAGCTAAAGAAGAAAATAAAAATAATAATAATAAAAAAGTAAGAAATACAAGCTAAAGAAGTAAGAAAATAAAAAAAATAAAAAAGTAAGAAATAAAAGCTAAAGAAGAAAATAAAAATAATAATAAAAAAGTAAGAAATACAAGCTAAAGAAGTAAGAAAATAAAAAAAAAGTAATAAAAAAGTAAGAAATACAAGCTAAAGAAGTAAGAAAATAAAAAAGTAATAAAAAAAGTAAGAAATACAAGCTAAAGAAGTAAGAAAATAAAAAAAATAAAAAAGTAAGAAATAAAAGCTAAAGAAGAAAATAAAAATAATAATAATAAAAAAGTAAGAAATACAAGCTAAAGAAGTAAGAAAATAAAAAAAGTAATAAAAAAGTAAGAAATACAAGCTAAAGAAGTAAGAAAATAAAAAAAATAAAAAAGTAAGAAATAAAAGCTAAAGAAGTAAGAAAATAAAAAAGTAAGAAATAAAAGCTAAAGAAGAAAATAAAAATAATAATAATAAAAAAGTAAGAAATACAAGCTAAAGAAGTAAGAAAATAAAAAAAAGTAATAAAAAAAGTAAGAAATACAAGCTAAAGAAGTAAGAAAATAAAAAAGTAAGAAATACAAGCTAAAGTAAGAAAATAAAAAAAATAAAAAAGTAAGAAATAAAAGCTAAAGAAGAAAATAAAAATAATAATAATAAAAAAGTAAGAAATAAAAGCTAAAGAAGTAAGAAAATAAATTTAAAAAATAATAAAAAAGTAAGAAATACAAGCTAAAGAAGTAAGAAAATAAAAAAGTAATAAAAAGTAAGAAATACAAGCTAAAGAAGTAAGAAAATAAAAAAAATAAAAAAGTAAGAAATAAAAGCTAAAGAAGAAAATAAAAATAATAATAATAAAAAAGTAAGAAATAAAAGCTAAAGAAGTAAGAAAATAAATTTAAAAAATAATAAAAAAGTAAGAAATACAAGCTAAAGAAGTAGGAAAATAAAAAAGTAATAAAAAGTAAGAAATACAAGCTAAAGAAGTAAGAAATCCGGCTCGGACACTGAGTATAGACGTTTTGTGGCCAAAGTAGCCCCGAAATCCCACTCTGACAAAGTTGAACCTGGGGACCCCCCCCCACCTCCTTATTTGATAAGTCATCCCAAATAAGTGCGAGCGTCGCACCGGTGGCATTCTTGCACGAAACAAAGGCCCGGCGTGACAGATAAGGCGGCGAGCAGACGACTGGATTTCCTCTGTTGTGTCTCCCAGCAAACGGAACCAAAGGCGGCGAACCGACCGCTTGGCGTCAATGAAAAGGAAAAGGTCTCTTCAGACTTCTTTGAAGGTGTGCCTTATATACATACAGTCATCCCTCGGATGAACTACGAACTTAATTGCTTCCCAGCTTCCCAGAGTGTGTAAGGCTAAAAGTGTGTATTCCAAAAAATAATTCCCCATAGGAAACCATTCAAATGAGAATAATCCGTTCCCAGGTCCCCAGAAAACATCATTTTCTAATTTTCTAAACCTTAAAACTACACAAAATAGACATTATTTTACGTATAATAAATGTGCTATGGTATTATAATGAAGGAAGTCCATCAGCATGAAACACTTGATGAGGAACGTAGCCTTCTTTCACCATCTTGAAGAATGATCCCTTGTAGGTGCTTTCTCTGCCATCATTTTACCTTGTTCCTCATCAAGTGTGTTCTGTTTAGCTGGTTTGATGGCTTTTTGCATCAAGTGTAGAAATGGCTTGGGCGGGTTGTTTGCGGAGCCTGATTGATGGGATCTTTTAACCTTGCAGACTACACTTTGCCTTTGAATTATCAAAGTTGAAACTCTCTCACTGTCGTCTGACTGTCTCTTTAATGTTTAAACCCCCCCCCAAAAAAAGTTCATATGCCAAGGTTACATTTTCATAAATGTAACCTTCGTAAACCGAAAAGTTCGTAAGCCAAACGGTTCGTAAAGCGAGATATCACCGTATATCATAATAATAATAATAATAATAATGATACATTTCATTTCTAAGCGCCTTTCAAAACTCTCAAGGTCACTTTACAGTCACAGGATAAGTTTCTGTCTGGGCGAGCAGCGGCAGCCACACACGCCAGCGTTCACTCAAGCCCGAAGTAACTCAAATAGATAGAAAGCTAGCTAGATAGCTATATAGCCAATACATAACTAGCCAGATAGCCGGCCGGGGAGCTAGATAACAAATAGCTAGCTAGCGAGAAGCCAGCTAGATAGCTGGATAGCTAGGTAAATCTTCTTCTTTTCCTTTTTGACTGAAAAAAAAATGACCATGTATAGAAAGGCGTTTTTGGGAAGATAACGCCCTGAAACGACACGCCGGGTGTCACCCGCATTGCAGAAAATTTCGTTCCGGCGGGTTTTCAAAGCAAGCGAATACGACGAAGAATACCGTAACAACTTGTGAAGCTCTTTCGAGACTATTTTGTCCTATCACAGCAGAGGTCTGGCACCGCCACCTCTGGACAGTAGGGATATATATAGGGCCGTAGCTACCGGCAAAATTTTAGTTCGCTGATGAAGCTTTTCGGATGAGAAGCAAAACGTCCGACGCCTCGAAAGAAGTCCAGATGACGGCTGGAGAAACCTTTCCATCGATGGACCACTCTTGTACCACTGAGAGCTTAAACGTTTGGTGCGGATCAAATCAAGTCTTTGGCGTTTGAGGAATGCCAGGATGTCTTTCCGGATGACTTTTGGATGGCGGCGCTTTTATCAAAGGCGACGGCTAATAATAGCAAGCAGGGGTCACCGAAGGTCGTCCCTTGCCAATTGTTGTACCTGCCCCCCTTCGAGCTGACGTGGCCGCCACGTGGGAACATCAGAATCAGAATCATCTTTGTTGCCAAATATGAAGAACAATCCAGGAATTTGTTTCCAGTAGAACACGTTGCACTAGTATCATCATTAAAAAAATGCTCCGAGGCACTATCCACTTCTGTTTGGCTTCCTGTTTAAAGAGTTAATGGTGACGGGGGGAGAAGCTGTTGAAATGTCTGCTGGATTTGGATAAGTAGCACCTGCTTCAGGGAAGTCGCTGGAAAATGTGGTGGTCAGGGTGCGCAGGGTCCAGTAGGATTTTACGCACCCTTTTTTCGATTGTTGCAGTGTGCAAGTCCTCCAGAGTGGGTAGGACGGTGACTATGTTTTTGTCCACCGTCCTCACTGTCCGTTGAAGTTGGATTTTGTCCATTTTTGCTTGGAAAAACTAGCGATAGTTGCGACGAGTTCAGAATAATAATCATAATAATAATAATAATAATAATAATACATTTTATTTCATAAGCGCCTTTCAAAACTCTCATAGTCACTTTACAGTCGCAGGATCAGTTTTTCTGTGGGTAAGCAGCGGCAGCCACACGCGCGAGCGTTCACTCAACCAGGAAGTAACTCAAATAGATAGAAAACGAGCTAGCTAGCTAACAGATAGCTAACAGTTAGCTAGTTAAATATCTAGCCAGATAGATAGCTATATAGCTAATAGATAGCCAGCTAGCTAGCCATGCAACTATTTGCGCTCGTACGAGTTGGAAGCCCTCCAACTCTGCGTGGGCGTCCGGAGTGAAAGAAGAAAATAAAAATAATAATAATAAAAAAGTAAGAAATAAAAGCTAAAGAAGTAAGAAAATAAATTTAAAAAATAATAAAAAAGTAAGAAATACAAGCTAAAGAAGTAGGAAAATAAAAAAGTAATAAAAAGTAAGAAATACAAGCTAAAGAAGTAAGAAATCCGGCTCGGACACTGAGTATAGACGTTTTGTGGCCAAAGTAGCCCCGAAATCCCACTCTGACAAAGTTGAACCTGGGGACCCCCCCCCACCTCCTTATTTGATAAGTCATCCCAAATAAGTGCGAGCGTCGCGCCGGTGGCATTCTTGCACGAAACAAAGGCCCGGCGTGACAGATAAGGCGGCGAGCAGACGACTGGATTTCCTCTGTTGTGTCTCCCAGCAAACGGAACCAAAGGCGGCTAACCGACCGCTTGGCGTCAATGAAAAGGAAAAGGTCTCTTCAGACTTCTTGGAAGGTGTGCCCTATATACATACAGTCATCCCTCGGATGAACTACGAACTTAATTGCTTCCCAGCTTCCCAGAGTGTGTAAGGCCAAAAGTGTGTATTCCAAAAATAATTCCCCATAGGAAACCATTCAAATGAGAATAATCCGTTCCCAGGTCCCCAGAAAACACAATTTTCTACTAAATAAGCCTTAAAACTACACAAAATAGACCTTATTTTACGTATAATAAATGTGCTATGGTATTATAATGAAGGAAGTCCATCAGCATGAAACACTTGATGAGGAACGTAACCTTCTTCTTTCACCATCTTGAAGAATGATCCCTTGTAGGTGCTTTCTCTGCCATCATTTTACCTTGTTCTTCATCAAGTGTGTTCTGTTTAGCTGGTTTGATGGCTTTTTGCATCAAGTGTAGAAATGGCTTGGGCGGGTTGTTTGCGGAGCCTGATTGATGGGATCTTTTAACCTTGCAGACTACACTTTGCCTTTGAATTATCAAAGTTGAAACTCTCTCACTGTCGTCTGACTGTCTCTTTAATGTTTAAACCCCCCCCCAAAAAAAGTTCATATGCCAAGGTTACATTTTCATAAATGTAACCTTCGTAAACCGAAAAGTTCGTAAGCCAAACGGTTCGTAAAGCGAGATATCACCGTATATCATAATAATAATAATAATAATAATGATAGATTTAATTTATAAGCGCCTTTCAAAACTCTCAAGGTCACTTTACAGTCACAGGATAAGTTTCTGTCTGGGCGAGCAGCGGCAGCCACACACGCCAGCGTTCACTCAAGCCCGAAGTAACTCAAATAGATAGAAAGCTAGCTAGATAGCTATATAGCCAATACATAACTAGCCAGATAGCCGGCCGGGGAGCTAGATAACAAATAGCTAGCTAGCGAGAAGCCAGCTAGATAGCTGGATAGCTAGGTAAATCTTCTTCTTTTCCTTTTTGACTGAAAAAAAAATGACCATGTATAGAAAGGCGTTTTTGGGAAGATAACGCCCTGAAACGACACGCCGGGTGTCACCCGCATTGCAGAAAATTTCGTTCCGGCGGGTTTTCAAAGCAAGCGAATACGACGAAGAATACCGTAACAACTTGTGAAGCTCTTTCGAGACTATTTTGTCCTATCACAGCAGAGGTCTGGCACCGCCACCTCTGGACAGTAGGGATATATATAGGGCCGTAGCTACCGGCAAAATTTTAGTTCGCTGATGAAGCTTTTCGGATGAGAAGCAAAACGTCCGACGCCTCGAAAGAAGTCCAGATGACGGCTGGAGAAACCTTTCCATCGATGGACCACTCTTGTACCACTGAGAGCTTAAACGTTTGGTGCGGATCAAATCAAGTCTTTGGCGTTTGAGGAATGCCAGGATGTCTTTCCGGATGACTTTTGGATGGCGGCGCTTTTATCAAAGGCGACGGCTAATAATAGCAAGCAGGGGTCACCGAAGGTCGTCCCTTGCCAATTGTTGTACCTGCCCCCCTTCGAGCTGACCGCCACGTGGGAACATCAGAATCAGAATCATCTTTGTTGCCAAATATGAAGAACAATCCAGGAATTTGTTTCCAGTAGAACACGTTGCACTAGTATCATCATTAAAAAAATGCTCCGAGGCACTATCCACTTCTGTTTGGCTTCCTGTTTAAAGAGTTAATGGTGACGGGGGGAGAAGCTGTTGAAATGTCTGCTGGATTTGGATAAGTAGCACCTGCTTCAGGGAAGTCGCTGGAAAATGTGGTGGTCAGGGTGCGCAGGGTCCAGTAGGATTTTACACACCCTTTTTTCGATTGTTGCAGTGTGCAAGTCCTCCAGAGTGGGTAGGACGGTGACTATGTTTTTGTCCACCGTCCTAACTGTCCGTTGAAGTTGGATTTTGTCCATTTTTGCTTGGAAAAACTAGCGATAGTTGCGACGAGTTCATAATAATAATCATAATAATAATAATAATAATAATACATTTTATTTCATAAGCGCCTTTCAAAACTCTCATAGTCACTTTACAGTCGCAGGATCAGTTTTTCTGTGGGTAAGCAGCGGCAGCCACACGCGCGAGCGTTCACTCAACCAGGAAGTAACTCAAATAGATAGAAAACGAGCTAGCTAGCTAACAGATAGCTAACAGTTAGCTAGTTAAATATCTAGCCAGATAGATAGCTATATAGCTAATAGATAGCCAGCTAATAGATGGCAACTAGATAGCTAGCTCGGTAATAAAATGAAGTGAAGAGAGGAAAAAAGAAATAAAAATAATAATACTAATAATTATAATAATACATTGAATTTATAAGCGCCTTTCAAAACTCTGAGGTCACTTTACAGTCGCAGTATCCGTTTTTCTGTGGGCGAGCAGTGGCAGCCACATGCACCAGCGTTCCCTCAACCCGGAATAAATTCAAATAGATGGAAAGCTAGCTAGCCAGCTAATAAATAACTAATGGATAGCCAGATAGCCAACAGCTATCCAGCTAAACAGCTAATAGCAAGCCAGCTAGAAGCTAGCCAGCCAGATAGCCTAAAAAGCACAAATATCTGGTGCTTGAAAATTCTTGGTTGGATCCACTAATTTAGCCTCAAGGTCATTTAGCCTCATTGGTTTCTCAGTTAGCAACATTAGCGAGACCGACTGACACCATTTTGTTTTGCCAAGCAGGCCACATTGTCGTTAGTTCCCGTTTCCAATCGAGGGCCGTTATGATTTTGGGGAAGTTTCATCCCCTCCACATACAGTGATGCCTTTGCTTATGAACTTAATTAGTTGCCACAAAGTGTGTGTGTGTGTGTGTGTGTAAGGCGAAAAGGGTGTATTCCAAACATTAATTTCCCATAGGAAACCATTAAAATGAGAATAATCCCTTCCCAGGATTTTCTACTAAATAAGCAGTCAAACTACACCCAGGTCCCATAAAACATCATTTTCGACGAGATAAGCCTTAAAACGAGACACAATATGCTTTATTTTATGTATAATAAATGTGCTATGGTCTTCTTCTTCTTTTCCTTTGGGCTTTTCCCTTCAGGGGTCGCCACAGCGAATCAATGTCTTCCATCTATCTCGGTTTTGTGCATCCTCTTCTCTCACACCAGCTACCTTCATATCCGCTTTGACCACATCCATAAACCTCCTCTTGGGTCTTCCTCTCGGTCTCCTGCCTGGCAGTTCAAGACTTAGCATCCATCTCCCGATATAGTCACTCTCCCTCCTCTGGACATCTGGTCCAAACCATCTCAGTCTGACTTTCTCTCCAAAGCCTCTAATCTGAGTTGTCCCTCTAATGTGCTCATTCCTGATCCTATCCAACCTGGTCACTCCCAAAGAGAACCTCAACATCTTCAGCTCTGCTACCTCCAGCTCTGCTTCCTGTCTTTTCTTCAGTGGCACTGTCTCCAGTCCAAACATCATGGCTGCTCTCACCACCATTTTATACACTTTTCCTTTCATCCTAGCTGAAAGCCTGACATCAACCATCACACCTGACATTTTTCTCCTAGCCTGCCTGGACACGCTTCTTCACCTCTTTTCCACAGTTGACCCCAAGTACTTCAAATCCTCCACCTTCTTTATCTCTTCTCCCTGTAGCATCACTCTTGCACTTGGATCCCTCTCATTCACACACATCTATTCCGTCTCGCTGCGACTGATCTTCATTCCTCTCCTTTCCAGGGCATATCTCCACATCTCTAGTTTCTCCGCCACCTGTTCCCTGTTCTCGCTACAGATCACAATGTCATCTGCAAACATCATGGTCCAAGGAGATTCTTGTCTAATATCATCTGTCAGCCTGTCCATCACCATAGCAAACAAGAAGGGGCTCAGAGCTGACCCCTGGTGGAGTCCCACCTCCACCTTGAATTCCTCAGTCACACCGACTGCACACCTCACAACTGTCCTACAGTCATGATACATGTCTTGCACGGCTCTGACATACTTTTCCGTCACTCCAGACTTCCTCGTGCAATGCCACAGCTCTTCTCTGGGCACCCTGTCATACGCTTTCTCCAGATCTACAAAGACACAATGCAATTCCTTCTGACCTTCTCTGTACTTAAGTGGTTTTATTGACCTTTGTGATGGTCGTTGATGGCTTGATGGAATGGATAGTTTTTTGCATCAAGTGTCTCAAGGAGCTCTGAGTTGGACGGACGGCGGAAAAAAATCTAAAAGATTATTGGCACCGCCCTAGCCACTCTCAAGAATCCAAACAAGGGCACGGAAAATCCTACTGGACCCTCTGCACCCTGCACACCACCTTTTCCAGCGACTCCCCTCAGGCAGGTGCTAACGATCCATGCACACCAAATACATTTACATCATTATTATTATTATTGATTTTGTCAAATCCTCCGTGACGTCAACAAAACAAAAAAAATGGTGTCGGTTGCCCTCTAAGGTCAAATCTAAGTTGTTCTTCGCCGGACCGGCCGGGCAGGAGGCCCAACTTTGAACATTTGGACTGAGGACCGCGCGCTAACGGCAACACCCGGCCAGCGCCGAACAATGGCCCTCTGAATAATTCACCTGACACCTCGGGCCTCCTCTCATCTTACCTGATTAAACGCCCGACCTTTGAATTGACCTCTGTGATCCAATGGATGGATTGGAGATCAAATGGACGACCTTTCCAAAGCTTTCTTGACCAAATCACCTGATTTCGGATTGGATCTTTCTTTTACAAAGGTTGAAGCCGAATGACTTCCACCAAAGAGCTTAAGTTTCAATGGCTTCCGCAAGGACTACAGGTAACATCCAACTTACAACCAGCTCGACTTACGACCACCCATACTTACGACCACGACCTCCAGACCCTATTTTTATTTTTTTTTATTCTACACCTGGCACCGCAACGCGCCAGCAGGTCGGCAACGTGTACGACAATTTTGGCCAGCCGGCCAGCATGTCGCACACTCGCACAGCAATCGGCCGTGTGATGTCACCAGAGGGGGGGGGGGGGGGTTGCCTCCGTCGTTGGAGTTTTTGGCTTCTGTCAATTTGTGTCAACTAGTATCAAATAGTAGTCTTGGTGCAACACACAACGATTCACCATTGCGTTATTTATGTCGTTTTCCTTCTAATTTCGCCATCAACAGGTTTTTTTAAGACGAAAAAAGTACCCAAAATGCATTGTGTGTCGCTTTCTCGGTCAGACTCAACCAAACAACAGCCTCTTCCGAGAACGTCGTTAAATACCGTTCCTTGCCAAAATGCCAATTTGACTCCTTGTTAGAAAAAAACAGGTAGGTACGCTACAGTTCGCTATATTCCACCGCCAGTGAAGCGAGCGCACTCTGTACTCATTTCTAAGCGCCTTTCAAAACTCTCAAGGTCACTTTACAGTCACAGGATCAGTTTTTTTTCTGTGGGTGAGCAGCGGCAGCCACACGCGCTAGCGTTCAATCAACCCGGACCTAACTCAAATAGATAGAAAGTTAGCCATCTAGCTAATAGATAGCCAATAGCCAGCGAGCGAGATAGCTAGCCAGCGAGCTAGATAGCTATATAGGTAGCCAGATAGCTAGATAGCTATATAGGTAGCCAGATAGCTAGATAGCTAATAGATAGCTAGGCAGCTGGGCAATATATTGAGCTAAAGACCTTTTAAGCTAGCTTTTGTAGCGCTAGCTAGATAGATATCTATATCTATGTATTTATCGATGTAGTATTACACGTTTCCCTCCATGCTGGTTCTTGAGATTTCCTAATGCGACAATGAGAAACTCTTTTTGCTACCACTACAGTTTATAAAGGTGAGTACGTTGTATTTTTATAACTCATAGAAGTAGTAGATTATATATTTTTCTCCATAACTGCCAAGTTTCAAGCAAAAAGAAGCGTTAGCATCAATATTTCTAGAGCTAGCAATTTTCTTTCCTTGTATTCAGTGACGGCCATTTTGGATTTCTGACGAAAATCTGCCTGCATTCGATGGTTGATATTTGCTCATTTCTATTTTTAACCTTTCTCGTGTTTTCTGTTCTTGTTTAGAATTCCAAAAGCTTTCCGATGGTACCTTACTCGTTAAGATCCTAATAATGTTGACATCACAGATGAATGTGAATTCTATTTTGGCCACGAATTCTTATGAAATCATTCCAAATTGTCTTTCGGCTTCCTTTTCCCCGATTGTGCCGCTTCCCGATGTGTGTTTTCGCATTGAACCAATCGCATTTCAGCCATCATTTGTGACCAGGGTCAAGAACGTAGCAGTGACGGGGCGGGGGTTTAAACATTAAAGAGACAGGGGGACGACAGAGAGAGAGAGTGAGAAAATGGATAGAACATAGTGACATTTGGACTCGTTTCAACTTTGATAGTTCAAAGGCACAGTGTAGACTGCAAGGTTAAAATATCCCATCAATCAGGCCCCACAAATAACACGCACAAGCCATCTGTACACCTGATGCAAAAAAGCGATCGACCCAGCTAAACAGAACACACTTGATGAGGAACAAGGTAAAATGATGGCAGAGAAAGCACCTCCAAGGGATCATTCCTCAAGATGGTGAAAGAAGAAGGCTACGTTCCTCATCAAGTGTTTAATGCTGATGAAAGCGGCCACTCCATTCCATCAAGCCAATCAACGACCATCACAAAGGTCAATAAAACCACTTTATTATATCGTACAGTTTATTTCTTTCATTATAATACCATAGTGTATTTATTATACATGAAATAAGGTACATTTTGTGTAGTTTTAAAGCTTAGGAAATGAGAAAATTATGTTTTATGGGGACCTGGGAACGGATTATTCTCATTTTAATGGTTTCCTATGGGAAATTAATTTTGGGGATACACACTTTTCGCCTTACACAGTCTGGGAACCAATTAAGTTCGTAAGCCAAGGTACCACTTATACATCCAATCCAATCCAATTATTTGAAAGCTATTTAAATTCACTTTAATAGGGTATTAGAAAATGTGTGATGAATGATTATTGAAACATTGTCAAATGAAAGTGAAATGAAGCGACGGAAAATGAGTCAGCGAGCACTTTACATCCAAGTCAAAATGTCCGTTTTCGCCGCTGAAGAAAAGGAGAAGCTGATTTTGTTCAACTTTCTTCTTGCTCGACTTTTAAGAATCAACCTCGACGTCGACTGAGCGGGGAGTGACCGGAGGTGTCGGTGTCGGGGCGACTTACCTCGATCGCCGAGCCGGGGAAGCACCGCCGATGGCGCCGGGGATGGAAGGACGTCGTCGAGCTCGGAGGAGCCACCGCGAAGGAATAAAAGTTTCCTTTCGGGGTCCGCTTCGACGTCCACAAGCTGGCCACCCTCCTCCTCCTTCTCCTCCTTCTTCTTCTTCTCTCGGCAAGTTGGGCCCTCCTCCGTTTCCTCCATTCCAACCACCGCCTCTCCGACAGCCCACCAAAAAAAGTCCCAAACTTGGACCAAATCATCGCGCTCGAGGTCGACAAATCTCGCGAGTTTTCCACTCGTAAAACGACGAGTATGACGTCACTGCAATCCCGGAAGGCGGGAAGTCCGATATGCCCTCCAGTAAACCATCTTCAGGATTTCCGTCTTGTAACTGGCGGGAATATTGTCATTGGTTGTTATGACAACAAAATATATAATTTATTTGGTCTTTGTTATTTTGTCAACGTTTCTATGTGAACCTTTGCATTTATGTTTTTCTTGAAATCGTCCCAAATACCTTATTTGGAATGTTTTGTCATGATCACTTCGTGTTTTGATGTGCGAGAGAATAATAATAATAATAATAATAATAATAATAATAATAATAATAATAATAATAATAATAATAATAATAATAATCATAATAAATTTATTGAAGCTCTCAAGGACACTTTACAGTGATAGACAAGCATTGATACAATAATAAATAAACTACAATTATAAATAGAAACAAGAGATATAGCTACACCCAAAATGCAATTTTCAATAGGTGGCTTTTGAGATGGGATTTGAAGGTGGGAAGAGGATCGATTTTACGAATGTTGAAGCTTGAGAGAGAAAAAATCAATATAAAGGATCAAATAGAAACGTTCAACACTTAAAATAAAAATACTAAATAAATTCTATATTTGGTTGTAATGGCAACCAATGGCAATATTCCCACCACTTAGACCGTCATTTTTTTTCCTGTGGGTGAGCAGCGGCAGCCACACGTGCCAGCATTCACTCAACCCGGAAATAACTCAAATATATAGAAAGCCAGCTAGCCAGGTAATAGATAGCTAATAGATAATAATAATAATAATAATAATAATAATAATAATAATAATAAGAAGAAGAAGAAGAAGAAGAAGAAGAAGAAGAAGAAGAATATTAGAAGAATATTACTAAGAATAGTAAATTTCATTTATAAGCACCGTTCTTGATAAGCATACAAAAATGCCTGTAGCTAATGCGCCAATAAATAACTAACTAACAGTCTTGTAAACGTATTATTATTATTATTATTATTATTATTATTATTATTATTATCTAGTTAGCTAGCTATTTATTAGTTATATAGCTATCTAGCTATTGGCTTTATATTAGCTAGCAAGCTTTCTATCTATTTCAGTAACTTCTGGGTTGAGTGTGGTTGCCGCTGCTCACCCACAGAAAAAAAACTTATCCTGTGACAGTGTAAAGTGACCTTGGGAGGTTTGAAAGGCGCTTAGAAATGAATGGATTGTTATTATTATTATTATTATTATTATTATTATTATTATTAGAAATAAAGGAATCGAAAAAAAAAAAAACATCGCGAGACATAAAAACACAATGACGTCACGCCATCTAGTGGCCAAGAGGAGAATCGTTGACGTGGGCTGGTTGGGGTGAACATTTCCCACATACGACTGTCGATTGATTGACACTGTCAGAGAAATAATAATAATAATAATAATAATAATAATAATAATAATAATAATAATAATAATAATAATAATAATAATAATACATGTCATTTATCAGCGCCTTTCAAAACTCAAGGACACTTTACAGTCCCAGGATATTATTTCTGCGGGTAACATAAAATAAAAACAAAGAAATGTAGAATGTGAATTTCCACCAAGATCTCTCGGATGGAAAGGTGGAGTGTGTCACTTGACCAAAAGATGGCGCTGTCACCGAAATTCTGACAATGACTTCCTTTTAGGGTTTTGGACTTTGACATTGACAGGGCGTCGTTAATCAAAAGCGAAATCAAAGGAAACGATTTTAAGTGACACTTTTTGTGTTTTATATCGCTCATGTATTGGAGTCATTTCGGGCGGACGTCACCATGCTTTGGTTTCTTGAACAGAAAACGCCACTTGGTCTTTTTTTATGGGAAATGTGTACATTACTTTGAAATAAATAAGACCTTTGAAGTCACCGGAAGTCTGTTGAAAATAAGAAAGGGCGGTTTAATGGGGTGGACTGAACGACAGGCCGTTGCTAAATAACATTTATGGAGCTGTATTTCAATGAGGAAGTTCGGCGTTCTTGGCCGTTAAAAAAAAGGGAAACGTAAAGATAATTATTATTATTTGTCCTTTTATTCGGCCATTGTATTGGATCAGTAGTGTGTCGACTTAATAGTAAACGGTGGAGAGAATAGGCAGTGGGGAAATGCGGAAATGGTCAAAAAAAGATCTTTCGACGCGGCCAAAGTTTGTAGAAAACGGCGAAGGGAAACGGGTACCTTTCCAGGAAAATCACGAAGGCGAAAATATTTCGACGGCGATTTCTTTTCGGCAGAAAATTGAAATTCGCGATCGGGTTTGAAAAGAAACTCTTTAAGTCCGCCGGGAGGGCGGTCCGACGGCCGGCGCGGCGGTGACGCGGCAGCATGCGATTGGCCGCCTTCCGCGAATGGAAATGAGCCGGGCGAAAGCGGTGACGTCATAGCGGCCTCCCTCCTCCCTCCCCCTCCCTCCGCCACCAAATGACAGTGAGCGAAACAAACATGGCGTCGTCGTCGGCGGCGGCGTTGAGCGGACGCGGCTTCCTGCCAACTTTGCTGCTCCTGGGCCACCTGTGGGGCGAGGCGGCGGGCGCCACGCGGATCCTCGGCATGCGGCTGGAGCGCAGCGACATGCCGGCCGGGACCACCGAGCGCGGCGTGATCCAGGTCACCGAGGGCAGCGACGTCTTGGTCCGGTTCTACGGGCTCCACTTGTTCCCCAACAGCTCGGCGCTCGTCCGCTTCACCGAGCTGTACGCCAGCGACGCGGAGGACGACGCCCTGGGCGCCGTGGAGGTGGCCCTCAACCGGACGTGCCCGGAGCACAGCAAGGACCTGGTGGTGAAGGGCGCCATGAACGTCAGCAACCGCAACACGGCCGGCCTGGCCAGCGTCGCCGTCAAGCAGCTCCGCAAGAGCGAGGTGGTCAAGGTGTTCGCCCTGTGCGTGCGGGACCCCCTGGACCCCCCGGACGAGTGGTCGCTGCTGGACGAGCGCGACGGCAGGATGCGGGTGGTGGAGGTCAAGAAGTCGCTGCTGCCCATTTGGCTTCAGGTGAGGCGAACTGCGACCCAAAAGACCGGGAAACGGACTGGAGGGCTTCGAGCCAAACTCAAATCGACCCTTTTGCTTTTGGCTCCAAAGTAGGACCGGGGGTGCTTTCTCTGAACTTTATTTTTACGGCCAAATCCTTTGTGACAAAATGGCCAACCGAGCAGTCCAAAATTATACAGGTAACATCCGACCGAGTGGTCGTAAGTTGAAATCCATTCAAAATGTTCAATCGAGACTCGGAGGCTAAATGCCACGCAAACTCCGCCTTCTCTGGTGCCATCACACGGTCGATTGCTGTGCGAGTGTGTTGTGTGACGTGCTGGTTGGCCAAAATTGTCGCGCGCGTTGCCGGCCTGCTAGCGCGTTGCGCTGCTAGGTGTAGAATTAAAATGTTAAAAATAGGGTCTTGTGGTCGTAAGTCGGATGTTACCTGTGCCAAAATGTGTCAAATTTTGTATGCAGCGATTAAAAAAAAAAATGTATACACAGGTAACATCCAACTTACGACCGAGTTCCGTTCCGACCAAACGGTTGTAAGTCAAAATGGTCGTAAGTGGAAATCGCTACTAGATAGCCGGCTAGCTAGACGAGAAAATGTCCGACGGCGGTGGCAAATCTAACGCGACCCCGGTCCCGCCCCCCCCCACTCCAGGTGATCCTGATCTCCTTCCTGCTGGTCCTGTCGGGCATGTTCAGCGGCCTGAACCTGGGCCTGATGGCCCTGGACCCCATGGAGCTGCGCATCGTGCAGAGCTGCGGCACGGACAAGGAGAAGAAGTACGCCCGCAAGATCGAGCCCATCCGGCGCCAGGGCAACTACCTGCTGTGCTCGCTGCTCCTGGGCAACGTCCTGGTCAACACCACGCTGACCATCCTGCTGGACGACCTGACCAAGTCGGGCGTGGGGGCGGTGGTGGCCTCCACCGTGGGCATCGTCATCTTCGGCGAGATCGTCCCCCAGGCGCTGTGCTCGCGCCACGGCCTGGCGGTGGGCGCCAACACCATCCTGGTCACCAAGCTCTTCATGCTCCTCACCTTCCCGCTGTCGTGGCCCATCAGCAAGCTGCTGGACTGCGCGCTGGGCCAGGAGATCGGCACGGTGTACAACCGCGAGAAGCTGGTGGAGATGCTGCGGGTGACGGAGCCCTACAACGACCTGGTCAAGGAGGAGCTCAACATGATCCAGGGGGCGCTGGAGCTGCGCACCAAGACGGTGGAGGACGTGATGACGCCGCTGGGCAACTGCTTCATGATCCGCAGCGAGGCCCTGCTGGACTTTGACACCATGTCGGAGATCATGGAGAGCGGCTACACCCGCATCCCCGTCTACGAGGGCGAGCGCTCCAACGTCGTCGACGTGCTCTTCGTCAAGGACTTGGCCTTCGTCGACCCCGACGACAGCACCACGCTCAAGACCATCACCAAGTTCTACAACCGCCCCGTGCACTTTGTCTTCCACGACACCAAGCTGGACTCCATGCTGGAGGAGTTCAAAAAAGGTCGGTTCCGCCCGGCGGGCGGGCGGGTGGGCGGAGCTTCCCGTCGGCTACGCCAAATTCGCGGACGCCGTCTTGGAAGGTCTCCAAGATGGCGGCCGAGCGCCTTTCTACAAATTGGTTAGCCGAGACGTGCCGGACGTGGAAACGTTGGCCGCGCTTTACACTTTGCAATGCTAACTGCTAACCGCTAACCTGAGCTGCCTGTCGACGCTCTGCTCAGCAAATGCGAGTCTCCCGTCAGTTTTGGGGGTGTCGCGTCACCGCGTGGCTCAAAACGCAAGATCGGCGCCAGAAACACAGCTCCCTTTCAACTTTGCGTCTTTTAGAATAATAATAATAAGAATAATAAAAAATAATAATAATAGGTTTCATGTATAAGCGCTTTTCTTCTTTTCTTTTCACTCTGTGGCAAAATTTCTGCCACTGCTTTCAAAGTCCCACCAAGAATGACAGTCAGCAAAACCAATTGTGCTTCTCTGGATTGGTTTTTTGCTAACGCCCCCCCCCCAGATAGTGGAAAGCAACAAGCTGGCTCGCTATCTATTAGCTATATAGCTATCTAGCTCACTGGCTATCTATTATCTATATACCTATCTAGCTATCCAGCTATCTATTAGCTATATAGCTATCTAGCTCACTGGCTATCTATTATCTATATACCTATCTAGCTGGCTATCTATCTATTAGCTATATAGCTATCTAGCTATCTGGCTCGCTGGCTATCTATATACCTATCTAGATGGCTATCTATCTATTAGCTATCTAGGTAGCTGGCTAACTATTATCTATATACCTATCTAGCTGGCTGTCTATCTATTAGCTATATAGCTATCTAGGTAGCTGGCTATCTATTATCTATATACCTATCTAGCTCACTGGCTATCTATTATCTATATACCTATCTAGCTATCTATTAGCTATCTAGCTAGCTGGCTATCTATTATCTATATACCTATCTAGCTGGCTATCTATTAGCTATATAGCTAACTGGCTATCTATTAGCTAGATAGCTATCTAGCTAGCTGGCTGTCTATTATCAATAGCTATCTGGCCAGTTAGCTGTAAAATGACCTTGAAAGGCGCTTATAAATGAAACATTATTATTATTATTGGTATTATTATGTATTATTATTATTATCAGCTTTTTTCATTTATTTGCTATTATTATTAGCTATCTATTAGTTAGCTAACTATCTACCGAGCTATCTTTTAGCTCTCAGAATCAGAAAACCTTTATTCGTCCCACAATGGGGAAATTTGCATCTATTAGCAAGCACGCTTTCTATCTATTTGAGTTACTTCCGGGTTGAGTGAACGCTGGCGCTTGAGGTTGTCGCTGCTCACCCACAGAAAAACAATATCCTGTGACCTTGAGAGTTTTGAAAGGTGCTTATAAATGAAACACATTATTATTATTATTATTATTAAACGGCCGCTTGTTGTTGCCTTAGTTGACCTCGGCGCTCGCACTCGTGCACTTCCTCTTGGCCTCCCCCGTGTCCGCCATCTTGGCTCAGGTCATCCTTAAAAGCGCGCTATTTCGCAACGAGGCTCGAGAGGAGTCACTTCCTGCCGGGTGTCAGTCACCCCTAAGCCCCTCCCCCGCTAGCTTGCCGCCGCCGCTGTTGTCGTGGCGGCGAGCCAACAAAAATCTCGGCGGTGCTTGTCGCTCCGGCGCGGCGGGAGGGTTTGACTACAAACACAGCGGGGGGCCACGCCGCCGCCTTGACTCGCGAGTTCAAGTCGTCCCGCGGCCGGGCTTTCAAGTCCAAACACCAGCGATGGCTGAACATATTGCAGATGACGCAAATCGGCCAGTTGAGCTTGCCGGTACGCCGAGTTCCGCGCGCCGCTGCCGGGCGTCGGTTGCCGCGGTGACGGGGTCCGGTTCGACTGGCGGGTGACCTTCCGAGACGGCAACCCCCCGCCGTTCGCCGTGATGAAAATTTCAGGCCGGCGGCGGGAAGTCGCGGCGGGAGGCGGCAAAGTTCAAGCGGCGCTACCTTCGCCTTGAAGGTCACGGCTGAGAAACATGGAGGCCGAAAATGGCCGATCGCGGCGTGCGAGCAAATTTGACACCCCCAAAAATCTCTTTCCTTATCTTTAAAACAAAAAACAACATTCAACCATTCAAAAATATGTATTTACTATCTATCTACTAGTATATCTAATAGATAGCTAGCTAGCTACTAGCTAGCTAGCTATAGATAGATAGATAGGTAGCCAGCTATCTATTATCTTTATAGCTATCGAGCTAGTTAGCAAGCTAGCTAGGTTTCCAACATGCCCTGTGACAGTAAAATGACCTTGAGAGTTTTGAAAGGCGCTTAGAAATGAAAATTATTATTGTTATTATTATTATTATTATTATCAGTTATGTTTTATTTATTTGTATTATTAGATATCTATTAGTTAGCTAGCTATCTACCACGCTACCTGTTATCTAGCAAGCTTTCTATCTATTTGAGTTACTTCCGGGTTGAGTGAACGCTGGCGCGTGTGGTTGCCGCTGCTCACCCACTGGAAAAAAAAACTTATCCTGTGACTGTAAAGTGACCTTGAGAGTTTTGAAAGGTGCTTAGAAATGAAACATATTATTATTATTATTTGCTAGCTAGCTCGCTATCTATTTGAGTTACTTCCAGGTTGATTGAACGCTGGCGCATGTGGTCGTAATGGCCACAAGTCCAAATGGTCGTAAGTTGAAATCCATTCAAAGTGTTGAATAGAGACTCGTAGGCTAAATGACTGGCAAACTCCTTCCCTCTGGTGCCATCACACGATCGATTGCTGTGCGAGTGTGTGACATGCTGGCTGGCCAAAATTGTCATACGCGTTGCATTGCCAGGCGTAGAATTAAAATGTTTAAAATAGGCTCTGGAGGTCGTGGTCGTAAGTTGAGCCGGTCGTAAGTTGGATGTCACCTGTATAAGTCACATTAGAAACATGATGTAAACAGTTTAACCAAATAAGCCATTGAAAAATGTCACGCCGATCAATCAATCTGTGGCTTGCTGATCAATCAACAGAATGTTTGTATTGCTATAACTTTATTCGAATTTGTCGCTTGACGTATTGTCGCTTTGCCGAAGCCGGTTTGGGCGCCCGCCTCGTCTTTGTTCAAACAACACGGCTGTGTGTGTGTGTGTGTGTGTGTGTGTGTGTGTGTGTGTGTGTGTGTGTGTGTGTGTGTGTGTGTGTGTGTGCGTGTGCGTGTGCGCGCGCGTGCGTGTGCGCGCGTGTGTGTATCTTTGGCGAGGCTCTTTTGTTGGTGTTTGCTCCAATCATTTCTCAAGTCTCCTTGACAGCTCGTCCTCCGTCACCTCTGCACTTTGACCCCAAGACCCCGCCCCCACCCACTCGCTCGCGCACAACGTGTCGCTCGCAAAACATTTTTTACTCTCTCTCGCCTTCTCGTTAGCCAACCCGCCGCTGATGACATCATCCGGGCGCACCTGAAACTCAAGCCCTGGCGCTTTGTCAAGCGGGCGTGTGCCTCTTCGTAATAATAATAAGAATAATAATAATAATACATATCATTTCTAAGCGGCTTTCAAAATTCTCAAGGTCACGTTACAGTCACAGGATGATTTTTTTTTTGTGGGTGAGCAGCGGCAGCCACACGCGCCCGCATTCACTCAAACCGGAAGTAACTCAAACAGATAGATTGCAAATGGAGAGATAGCTAGCTAGCTCCATAGCTAATAGCTAGATAGATAACTCGCCAGCTAGATAATAATAATACTAATACAAAACTCTCAAATAGAGAGCTAGCTAGCAAATTACCTAGATAGCTAATAGCTAGATAGATAGATATATAGATAGATGGATAGCAAATAGAGAGCTAGCTAGCTCGATACCTAATAGCTAAATAGATAGATATTTAATAGCTAGATAGCCAGCTAATAGCTAGATAGATAGCCAGCTAGATAGCAAGTAGAGAGCTAGCCAGATACCCAATAGATAGCAAGTAGCGAGCCAGCTAGATAGTTAGCTCATAACTAAACACTGACAATTGCCATCTAGCGTGTTTCCTTTTGGATGATTGTTAGCTAACTATATAGCCAGCTACAGAGTTAGCTAGTTATCTCTTGCTGCGTGCCATCAGGCTAACGGGTGACGATAACCACGGAGCGGGAAAGGCAACCCGGGTGTCAACCAGGAAAGGGTGCTCACGACAAAGCTGGCCACTCCATTTCCTTCAAAGAGGAATAGCGCCTCGTGAATAGCGCCATGCTAATAAAGCAAAATGGTCGCCGTCTTGTCAGGCGGGCGGCGTGTTCGCTTCGGCGCTAAGCTGCGGACGGCGTTGGCGCCTTTGCTTAGCTGGGGAGGAGAACACGGCACTAAAGTCAGCCTGGGACGAGTCGCTACATGTTAGCTACGCTCACCTGTGTGTGTGTGTGTGTGTGTCCGTTTGAAAGGCTCAGCGTAATGTGGGACTGACAGGCGTGCACGTACAGTGATACCTCAGCTTACGTTAGCTAACGAACATTAAATTGGCGGGAATATAATCTTGGCATACGAACCAGTTTTTGGCAGACGAACCAAACCACACGGTGGCTGGCGGACTAGTTTTCGTCACCTCTTTTTTTTTTAGTGCAGATGTGGTTTGTTATCGAGTGGAGTACTTTTGCTTTTTTTGGGAGCGAAAAAGACCCCACCACAGGCGAGTGTTACGCCGAATAAAACACAAAAGAAAATGACAGTCGAGCAGAAGAAAGAGATCATCTAAAAACACCAACCAGGTGTGCATCTGTGTGACTTAGCTGTCCCAGTAGCAGTATGCTAAGTTGCTACGTGTGGCTAAGGGTGTTTCTAAGATACGGTCAAAGCAATAGAAGAGAGTTGAAAAACCTGTTGATTTGGATGAATGAAAAGAAGCTAGCAGGGGACATTGTGAGTGAGGGTATTATCGCCCAGAAAGCACGGCAACTTCACTCGGATATCATCAAGAGGCAACTACTTCAATGACCATCACAAAGGTCAATAAAACAACTTCATTATACAGTACAGTGTATTTTTTTTCCATTACAATCCAGTAGCACATTTATTGTACGTAAAATAAGGTCTATTTTTGTGTAGTATTAAGGCTTATTTAGTAGAAAATTATGTTTTATGGGGACCTGGGAACGGATTATTCTCATTTGAATGGTTTCTTATGGCAAATAAGTGTTTGGGAGAATATGTTTTTGCCTTACACACAGTTTCTGGGAACCAATTAAGTTTGTAAGCTGATGTATCACTGTACTTTGTGCAGTTTTAAGGCCTATTAAGTCAAAAAGTACGTTTTATGGGGACCTGGAAACGGATTATTCTCATTGTAATGGTTTCCTGTGGGAAATTAATGTTTGGAATACACACTTTTCGCCTTACACACCCTTTCTGGGAACCGATTAAGTTTGTAAGCTGAGGTATCGCTGTACACGTGTTGGACTGTCCTGGACTGAAGATGTTTGCGAATGAGAGGCCCACTGCGGATGCGTTCAAAGCCCCTGGGATTTCCAGATTTCTCACTATTTTGCGGATGCAGCTTCTTCTGCCGCGAAAGGCGTTTTGTTGCTCAGCCCGAAATGTTGTTTTTTTGGCTCCTCGCCCCTAATTAGGCAAATCGCACCTGGCCATCGTGCAGAAGGTGAACAACGAGGGCGAGGGTGACCCCTTCTACGAGGTGCTCGGTCTGGTCACGCTGGAGGACGTCATCGAGGAGATCATCAAATCGGAGATTCTGGACGAGTCGGATCAATACAGTGAGTGGGCCGTCCGTCATGGCCGCCGTCATGGCCGCCCGTCATGGCCGCCGTCTGACTTTGCCTGCTTTTGATTAGCCGACAACCGAACCAGGAAGAAGGTGGCGCCCGACAAGAACAAGAGGGACTTTTCGGCCTTCAAGCACGAGAGCGAGTCCAAGGTGAAGATCTCGCCTCAGCTGCTGCTGGCGGCCCACCGCTTCCTGGCCACAGGTGGGCGTCGCCGTCCGTCGGATGGCGGATCTCGCCGGTTTACGGAGCGGGCGTTTGCGGGTGTTTTGCGCAGAGGTGGCCCTGTTCAGCCCGACTCAGATCTCGGACAAGGTTCTGTTGCGGATGCTGCGCCACCCGGACGTCGTCCAGGAGATCAAGTTCAACGAGAGCGACAAGCGCTCGCCGCAGAATTACGTCTACCAGAGGGGGAAATCCGTCGACTACTTCATCCTCATCTTGCAGGTCAAAAATTATTTCACAAAAAAGACACAAAAAAAGCCCAAAAGATTCTTTATAAAATATTTGTTTTATGCAATGTCAACTAAAAAACGACGTTATTATTATTATTATTAGTAGTAGTAGTAGTAGTAGTATTATAAAAAAGCCAAAAAAAAAACAAATAAAGATCCCCCAAAAAATGCCCGCAGAAAAATCCAAAAAACCAACAAAAGCAAATAAAAAGCCAAAAAAGCCAATAAAGGAAAAAAGAAAGCCAAAAAGCAACAAAAAAGCAGCAAAAAAGCAAATAAAAAGCCCCAAAAAGGCAATAAATCAAAAAATAGCCAAAATTTTAAAAAAAGCCCAAAAAAGCCAAAAAAAGCAACAAAAAAACAAATAAAAATCCCCAAAAAGTCAATGAAGCAAAGACAAAGAAAGCCAAACATTAAAAAAAGCCAAAAATGCCCCAAAAAAAGAAAAAGAAGCCAAAAAAAGCAACAAAAAAGCAAATAAAAAGCCCCAAAAAAGCCAATAAAGCACAAAAAAAAGGCACAACAAAAGGTTTCTTCAGATGGAAGCTTTTGCACACCGCCCGCCCGCATTGGCGAAATGGACGTGACGCAAGGGCGAGTGTGGCGCTGGCTGCCTTGCGTCTTGGATTTCATCAACTCTCCCAACTTTTCTTCTATTTTGTCCTTCCAAAGTCCGCTCGTCAATCATTGACTCGTTAGCCGAGGCCGCTAATTGACCCACTTTTCCTTCTATGACTCACAGAAAGGAGTTATTATTATTATTATTATTATAAAAAAACAAAGAAAACTAAATAATAGATAGCTAGATCGCCAGTAAGCCAGCCAGATAGCTAATAATAATAATAATAATAATACATTTGATTTCCAAGCGCCTTTCAAAACTTTCAAGGTCACTTTACAGTCACCGGATCAGTTTCTGTCGGTGAGCAGCAGCAACCACATGCGCCAGCGTTCACTCAACCCGGAAGTAACTGAAATAGAGAGATAGAAAGCTAGCTAGCTCGCTAATAGATAGCTAATAATACTAATAATAATATTTCATTTATAAGCGCCTTTCAAAACTCTCAAGGTCACTTTACAGTGACAGGATACAGTTTTTCTGTGGGTGAGCAGCGGCAGCCCCACGCGCCAGTTTTCACCCAACCTGGAAGTAACTGAAATTGATAGAAAGCTAGCTAGCTAGCTAGCTAATAGATAGCTAATAATAACAATAATCCATTTCATTTCTAAGGGCCTTTCAAAACTCTCATGGTCACTTTACAGTCATACGATAGCTAGCTAGCTAGATAGCCAAATAGCTAGCTACATAGCTAATATATAGTTATCTATTAACTAGCTAATAATAATCATGACAATAATACAAGAGAGAAATAAATAGATAGCAAATAGCTAGCTAGGTAGCCAGCTAGAAAGCCAGATTCAAAATGGCCCCCGAGAGGAAACGATGACTCCGCCCCCCATGATGGCCCCCCCGCCCCCAACCCACTTGACGTGTTTTTGTCCCCCTTCAGGGCCGAGTGGAAGTGGAGGCCGGCAACGAGAACATGAAGTTTGAGACGGGCCCCTTCTCCTACTACGGCATCATGGCTCTCAGCGCGCCCATGCTAGGTGAGTCGCGCTAAACTTTGTCCGCAGACGCAAAGTTAGCTCACATGAATGACAAACCACTTCAGTTCATTAGCATCCATTTGTCACTTTAAAGGACAACCGACACCGCCGGACAAGTTGGGCCCATAATTTGTAAAATCACTTCTAGCTACGGTGGATAATCATGCTATATTGTGTTTATTAGCTAGCTAGCTACGGCAGATAATCATGCTATATTGTGTTTATTTTTTGTGTTTATTAGCTAGTTAGCTAGCTACGGTATATAATCATGCTATATTGTGTTTATTAGCTAGCTAGCTAGCTAGCTACGGTAAAAATAATAATAGTAACTCATTCACTACCAGACGTACGGGGGTGTGTCCACTCCAGTGCCAGGGTTTTTGTCATTGTCACTTAAATTGCCGGACCCACAGAATAGTGACTTTTAGGACCACATCAACATTCAATTTGGCGTCAGAAACCTGAGACTCTCTTTTTTTCATCAGAAAAAAAGGTTGATTCCTAAGTGATATAGGTCTGGAGTTATGTGAGCTTGAAATGGGGGCAGATGTACAAAATACAATGCGGTACATGCATGTCGGTTTATATAGCGCTTTTAGCTGGCTAGCTCTTGGCTATATGACTATTAGCTATTTATTAGCTATCCATTATCTGGCTGGCTTGCTTTCTATCTATTTGAGTTACTTCCGGGATGAGTGAACGCTGGCACGTGTGGCTGCCGCTACTCACCCATAGAAAAAGTGACCTTGAGAGTTTTGAAAGGCGCTTGTAAATGAAACGTATTATTCTGATTGTTATCATTAGCTATCTATTAGCTAGCTAGCTTTCTATCTAGGAGTTGTTTTTTTGTTTGTATTTTATTTTTTGGAAGACGTGCTCACCTTGTTTGTGCGTTGCTATCACGGCGCCGCACCTTTTTGTCCTCCCCCGTCCTCCCCCACCCGGGTCACCCTTTGTACTTTTCTCCTCTCAGCGGCCGCCCCCCGGCCTCGCCGTCACTCCTTTAAGAGGTTTTCACTTTTGGCTTGGTTGCCAGGTAACCTCCGGCATGTCGGGGTCTCCTTAACACCGGAGGGGGAGGGGGGCGGGGTTAGCCTAGAAAGTCGCGGGAGAAAGCGTCCAAGTAGCACTAGCGGCTAACAAGGTAGCAGTCGACGTCATCACTCACCACCGCTCCCGATCCGAAATCCAAGTCCTGCTAACGAGCGAGCTAGCTAGCTCCAGGCTCACGGAACAAAAACCCAACGTAGAAAATAAAGCTCGGTGAATCCCTCCCATAGCTAGCTAGCTAGCTATTAGCTATTTTGAAAGGTGCTTATAAATGAAATGTATTACTATTATTATTATTATATGGCTATCTAGCTAGCTGTCTAGCATTCTATTAGCTCGTATCTAGCTTTCTATTTGCTATCTAGCTGGCTATCTATCTATCTTTCTATTTGCTATCAAGCTAGCTAGCTCTCCATTTGATATCGAGCTGGCTATCTTATCTATCTATCTAGCTAGCTTTTGGCTATCTATTAGCTTGTGAGCTAGCTTTCTATCTTTTTGATTTATTCCGGGTTGAGTGAACGCTGGCGCGTGTGGCTGCTGCTGCTCACCCACAGAAAAACTAATCCTGTGACTGTAAAGTGACCTTGAGACTTTTGAAAGGTGCTTAGAAATAAAATATGTATTTCTTCACTTCTTTTTATTTATTTAGCTATCCAGCTATCTATCTATCCATCTAGCTACCTAGCTAGCTATCTATTTGCGATCTATTAGCTGGCTATGTAGCTGGCTATATACTAGCTATATAGCTATCTAGCCTGCTAGCTATTTAACTAGCGAGCTATTCGCTATCTATTAGCAATCTAGCTAGCTTTTTATCTATTTGAGTCACTACTTCCGGGTGAAGTGAAGGCTAGCGCGTGTGGCTGCCGCTGCTCACCCACAGAAAAACTGATTCTGTGACTGAAAAGTGGCCTTGAGAGTTTTGAAAGGAGCTTATAAATGAAATTTATTATTATTATTATTATGAGCTATCTATTAGCTAGCTAGCTAGCTAGACTTGTATCTATTCCCGCTGCTCAGTCACAGAAAAACATCATCCTGTGACTGAAAAGTGACCTTGAGAGTTTTGAAAGGCGCTGATAAATGAAAAGGAGTCTTCTTTTTTTGCCATGACTCACCGAGGCCCCCTGCTGGACGGTTCTCGCTGCCGCGTCATCGGCTCTCGACCCACTTTGGGCGATACCCACCTCGGGCGCCATCTTTTGGCGGGACGAACGGCGTGAGAAGATGGCAGCGGCGGCTAAGCCCCGCCCCCCCAGCCCCTACAGCTTCCTCGTGTCCCAGCAGGTTGATTTTTGTGGTTTTTCGGGTGTCTTAACGCACGCCCCCTTTTTGTGCCCGGCCAGAGTTCCGCTCGCCGTCGCACCTGAGCGGGCTGAACCGCACGACGTCCCTGAGCGGCGCCGACCGGGCCGAGTCGCTGTTGGGCGGCGGCGGCGGCGGCAGCAGCGGCCAGCTCAACACGCAACTCAGCAGTCAGCTCAACTGCAGCACCGTCTACACGCCCGATTTCTACGTGCGGGCGCTCAGCGACCTGCAGTACGTCAAGGTACGTCTTTGGACCGCCGGGTGTCCAAGTGGAGGCCCGCGGGCCCAATCTGGGACCGTTATTTGTCACTGAGTCAGGAGTTAAAGTTCAGACAGAAAAACCTAACTAGTGAGCTAACTAGCGAGCTAGTTAGTGACCCGGAAGTAACTCAATAGATAGAAAGCTAGCTAGCTATCCGGGCAGCCAGCATGCTAGCCATTAACTATCTTAGCTAGCCAGCTGTTTTTGTATTTATTTGAGTAGCTAATAGATTGCTAATAATAGATAGAGAAAACTCTCAAGGTCACTTTAGTCACTGAATCAGTTTTTCTGTGGGTGAGCAGCGGCAGCCACACGCGCCAGCGTTCACTCAACACGGAATAGCTCAAATATATAGAAAGCTAGCTAGCTTATAAATATCCAGCTATATAGATTACTAAATAGATAGCTAATAGATAGCTAGCTCGATGGCTATATATTATATTATAGCTAATAGCTTGCTACATCGCTAGCTAGATAGCTAGGTAGTCATAACTAAGTAGCTAGCTAGAGAGAGTTAAACTAAATGAATGACAAGGGGAAAAATCTGCATTTAGTCTGAATATTTCTTGATTTATTTAGCTAGCTAACTAGCTAGCTATTTGCTATCTGCTGGCTGGCTGGCTATCTAGCTAGCTATCGATGAACTATATAGCTATCTAGCTGGCTATCTATTCGCTATATAGCTATCTATTAGCTATATCTCAGCTAGCTAGCTAGCTAGCTTTCTATCTATTTGAGTTACTTCCGGGTTGAGTAAACGCTGGCGCGTGTGGCTGCCGCTGCTCACCCACAGAAAAACTGATTCTGTGACTATAAAGTGACCTTGAGAGTTTTGATAGGTGCTTAGAAATGAAATGTATTATTATTATTATTATTATTATTGTTGTTGTTGTTGTCATTATATTATTATGATATTATTATTATTATTATTATTATTATTATTATTATATTATATTATATTGTTAATATTTTTATCATTATTATTGCCATTATTTTTGCCATTATTGCCACTATATTATTATTATTATTGTTATTTTAATATTATTTTAATGTAATTATTATATTTTATTTTGATATAATAATAATATTCATATATTATTATTATAATATTAATATTATTATATTATTCATATTATCCGTATTGTTATTATTTATATTATTATTATTGTGATTATTATGATGATGATTATGATATTATGATATTATTAATATTATATTATTATTATTATTATTATTATTATGACTTCTTTGTTATTATTTCTTAAAGAAGTGTGAGTGGAAGTCAAATGGCGAATGATTGACATTGCGTTCTAGATCAGCCGCTCGCAGTACCAGAACGGCCTGATGGCGTCGCGCCTGGACAGCACGCCACAGTCGCCGGTCAGCGTCCACCAGTCGCCCGCGCCGACGCCGCCCGACGCCGATGCCTCCGACGTGGCCCCGGGCGAGCTGGACTCAGAGGGCCCCTCGGAAAACGGGCCCGACGAGACGGCCGTGCTGCTTCTCAACCACCGCGGGCAGCCCGACCAAACTATCTAAACACCCGCCTTTTTCGTGTTTTTGACCCCGCCCCCCTCGCACGCTTGCACGCCGCCGCCAAAGAGACTCAGGGAGACCCCCGTCGCAAACCAAGGAAAAATCCAAAAATCACCCTCGTTCTGTCGTTTAGTTGGTGGACGTCGGGCGACAATCAGCGCCATGATGAATGGATGTCGCCATTTTGTGTCACAGGAACCAAAATGGAGGCGAGTTGACTCGAAGGGAACCAAAATGGAGGCGAGTTGACTCGAAGGGAAGCAAATTAAGTTTGTAGCGAGAAGGGAGGCGGGCCACGCCGCCCAAAGCAAGCCAAAGAATTCAAAGAATGACGTCGGAAGAGGGCGTCGTTGGTAACCCAGCTGGTCAGGAACACCCCTCCGCCATTTTAGTGCTACAAAATGGCGGCCGGCTGCGACCTTGATCTTCACAGGCACATCATGCTAAAAGTAAGAGCCGAGTAGTACGCCACCTTAAACCCCGCCCCCCCATCCATGAAAAATCAAGCGGTTATATTTTAAGCGGAATTAATTGATTTTCCAGATCGGGAAAATAAGGGAGTGGTTTGACCCCCCCAAAAAGTTATTTTGGAACCAAAGACAACATTTGGTGAGCTAAATTTGAGCGTTGCACCCATGACAGTTAGAATCCCAGATAACCCCGCCCCCCTCCGCAGTGAGAAGATGGAAACGTTTTGGACGGATGATTGACACTTTCCACAGTCCAGTTAGCAAAATCAAAGTGCATGCGTGCACTCTGATTGTCCTTTTTGCCTTCATAAAAAAGTTCAGGCGGAGCTAAGCTAGCTTGTGATGAATGGACAAGGATAGATGTGAGCTAGCTATCTAACTAGCTATCTAACTAGCTAACTAGCTAGCTATCTAGCTAGCTCGCTATCTAGCGAACTAGCTAGCTAACTAACTAGCCAGCTAACTTGCTAGGTAACTAGCTCACTAGTTGGCTAACTAACTAGCTAACGCTATCTAACCAGCTAACTAGCCAACTGACTACCTAACTAGTTAGTTAGCTATAACATTGGATAACTAGCTAGATAACTAGCCAGCTAACTACCTCACCAGTTGTCTCACTAACTAGCCAGCTAGCTAGCGAACAAGCCGGAAGCTCGCCATCTTGTCGGGTGAAATTTGTGTGCGCTTTCCCCTCGCCTAATCAAAAGTTGTTGTTTTTTTTTCCAGCTGGTCTTCTTGATCATTTTTGGAAATGATGGGGCTAGTAACGTTTTTGTTTCCGATGATTCACGTGAAATGTCACCTTTTTTTTTTCCTGTCACGCTATGAAGATTGGATCCAAATTGAGGAAAACAAACAAAAAAAAAACAAACAATCACGTCCGCCCCCCTTGTTTTGATGGAATTATTGACGGGAGCGTTTGTTTTGCTCACCTCCTCGGTTGAAAAGGTTGCGCTTGTTCTTTTGATCCAATTCGTCCTGTCAAATGGACGTCCTTTATTCTTGTTGTTGTTGTTGTTTTTTTTTTTGGGGGGGGGGGGGGGGGTGCTTCCAAATTTCCCTGGCGGCAACATTTGGGCGTTTTTTCGGTTCGTTTTGCGCTTTGATGAAAAGTTTTCTTCAGCCGTCGTCTGGACTTCTTTCAAGGTGTCTGACGTTTTGCTTCTCATCCAAGAGGCTTCATAAGCGAATTAAAATGTTTCTGGTAGCTCTGGCCCCATATATATATATATATATATATATATATATATATATATATATATATATATATATATATATATATATATATATATATATATATATATATATCCCTACAGTCCAGAGGTGGCAGTGCCAGACATCTGCTATGATAGGTCCCTGCTCGCAGGTTGGGGGGAGCAGAGGACTATTCTCTGAGGATCTAGCTAGCTATCTCGCTATCTATTTGCTATCTAGCTCCCTGGCCGGCAATCTAGCTAGCGATGTATTAGCTATATATCTATCTAGTTGGCTTGTTAGCTATCTAGATAGCTAGCTATTAGCTATCTATTGGCTATTTGAGTTAGTTCTGCCCCCCATGGTGATTTAGTGAGGGGTTTTGCTGTTTTATCAAAATAGCTTCCCCTTTCAAAGCATCTGTTTTCTTTGGCTAAGCTTGTAACCTCACTGTCGCCAGTGAGTGGTTGCTAGCTTTGAGGTGCTCACAATGTTGATCAAGTCTTTTTTTGAGAATTTGTTTAGTCTCCCCAATAATTGGATGTACCTTCATTTGTCTCGCAGTGGAGACGTTTCACAGCGGCAAAGTTATGAAAGGAAGAGGATAGGAAAGAAAGAAGTAGAAAAACAAAATACAGGAGCTGCTGGAAAGGCAACCACTCTCGCGGCGCCGTCTTGAAGGAACAAAAACAAATAATATGACAACACAGAGAGTCATTCATTCTCCAGCACTTGCTGTCCCCTCTTTGTGACATGAAGCAGTTCTAGATGAAAGAGGAGAGGATCAAAGCCTCCTTTTCAGCAGTGGATCAGGGACATCGTGGTGGAATGCGCACGTCGACTTCAAGCTAAATGTTGAAAGCAAACACGAAGCTGCCAAACGAAAAACAAAGTCATGTCCTCGGTTTGATAGCTACCAGCAACATTTTAGTTCGCTGGCGAAGCCTTTTGGATGACAAGCGAAACGTCCGACACCTTGAAAAAAAAATTCCAGATGACGGCTGAAGAAACCTTTTCACCGATGGACCACTCCTGTACCACTTAGAGCTTACACAGACGTTCGTTTTGCGCTGCACGTTTTCATCTTGAATACTGTCCATGCCAAAGACTTTGAGCGGCCGTCCTCAAACTGACCCCGCCGCGACCTCTGAAAGACGCTAAAAACAAACTCATTCTTGGAAAGGATGGACTTTCCCTTCCATATGCTAACAGGTGTGCGTGTGTCTTGAGCTAGCTAGCTTGTGATAAATGGATAAGGATAGATGACAAGTTAGCTAGCTAGCTAACCTGCTAGCTCATGATAAATGGATAAGGATAGATGACGAGCTAGCTAGCTAACTAATTAGCTGGCTAGCTACGGAACTCTTAATAATTGGTCAGGATAGATGACAAGCTCGCTAGCTAGCTAGCTGACTTGCTATAATAAATGAATAAGGATAGATTTTGAGCTAGCTATCTAGCTAACTTCCTAGCTTGTGATAAACGGATAAGGATAGATGGCGGGCTAGCTAGCTAGCTAACTAGTGTACGAGACATCGAAATAAACGTCTTACTAGATTGACACACACAGAGACGCACAGTATGCGTGCGCTTGTGTTTAAATAGAGACAAATATGTATCAGAATTGAAAATGTTCATATATCACGAGCTAGCTAGGTAGCTAGCTTGCTAGCTAGATCGTGATAAATGGATAGGGATAGATGGCAACCTAGCTAGTTAGCTCGCGAGCTAGCTAACTAGCCAGCGAACTGGCTAACTAGCTAGCTAGCTTGTGATAAATGGAGATGGATAGATGGCGATCTAGCTAGCTTGTGATAAATGGATAAGGATGAATGGCGAACTAGCTAGCTAGCTAACGGACTAGCTACCTAGCTAAATAGCGCTTGCGTTTAAATAGATACAAATATGTGTCAGACCTGAAAAAGAAGCGGACATTTGATTGTATGCTAGCTTCACAAATGCAGTCACACACACACACACACACACACACTTAATTTAATCACCCCTAAGTGTCACTTTACTTTATTTTGGGTTAGGGGAAGCATATATATCTAATTTTTATTTTATTTTGGTGGGGTGGGTGACAATTTGTTCCTCATAATGGCGTTAAATGAAAATCTCTCCATTTGTGTGTGCGCGTGTGTGTGTGTTTATTCATGGTTGCACTTTAAAAAGGAAAGCAGTATCTCGGGAACTTTTATTTTGTATTTTTGTTTTTTTTTTTTGGGGGGGGGGGGGTAACCCATGCAAGCAATCACTCGTTCAATCAACCCCGAATGCTTTCAATCAATTGATTCCACGTGCCTGTCAATCAGTTCATTCAGATTGTTTTTTATTTTTATTTTTTGGTACCTGAAAACACTGCCGAGGATCGTTGTCGTGTCGTTTTGGCCACGCCGGATCTGCCAGCGAGCGGAGGAAAAAAGAAATCAATCAATCAATCAATCAATAAATGTGGACTTTGCCGCAATCTTCAAATTCCAAATGAGCTTGTAAATAGTGTTTTTATAATTTAATTTTTTTTCATGATGAATGTTGTGAATAAACATGAGATCTATTTCTCTACGTCGGCCATCTTGGATCTTTTATTTTGTAGGATCCGCTTCTCAAACTGTGGTCGGCGGGCTGCCTCTTGTCCTCCGACAAGGGAAAAACTCAACCAAGCACCCAATACAATCTTTTACCCTAGCGTGTTTTATATATACAGTGATACCTCAACTTACGAACGCTTTAGCTAACGAACTTTTTGTTTTACGAACATTAAATTCGCGAGAATATAATCTTGGAATACAAACTAGTTTTCGGCGGATGAACACCAAACCCCACGGTCGAACAGCGCCACGGTGGCTGGCGGACTAGTTCTCCACACCCACTTTCTTTGAGTGCAGACGTGGTTTGTTATCGAGTGGAGTATTTTTGCTATTATGTGAGCAAAAAAGACCCCACCGCAGGCTAATTTTAAGCCGAAGAGGACACAAAAGAAAATGACGGTCGAGCAGAAGAAGGAAATCATCGAAAAACACCAACAAGGTGTGCGTTTGTGTGACTTAGCGTCCCACTACCAGTATGCTAAGTTGCTACGTGTGGCTAAGGGTTTGTCCGTGTTGTTTTATGGGGACCTGCAAACAGATTATTCTCATTTTAATGGTTTCTTATGGGAAATAAATGTTTGGAAGACTAACTTTTTGCCTTACACACACTTTCTGGGGACCAATTGAGTTCATATGCTGAGGTATCACTGGATTTTGGGTAGTTTTATGGCTTATTTAGTTGAAAATGATGTTTTATGGAGACCTGGGAACGAATTATTCTAATTTGAATGGTTTCCTATTGGAAATAAATGTTTGAAAGACGAACTTTCTGGGAACCAATTAAGTTCGTAAGCTGAGGTATCACTGTATTTTGTGTAGTTTTACATCTTATTTAGTAGGAAATGAAGTTTTATGGGGACCTGGGAATGGATTATTCTCATTTGAATGGTTTCCTATGGGAAATAAATGTTTGGAAGATGAACTTTCTGGGAACCAATTAAGTTCGTAAGCTGAGGTATCACTGTATTTTGTGTAGTTTTACACCTTATTTAGTAGGAAATGAAGTTTTATGGGGACCTGGGAACGGATTATTCTCATTTGAATGGTTTCCTATGGGAAATAAATGTTTGGAAGACGAACTTTTCGCCTCATACACACTTTCTGGGAACCAATTAAGTTCCTAAGCTGAGGCGTCACCGTATAGACATTTTTGTTTTTTTTAATTCCAGTGCGACACGATCCTACGGCGACTTCTGTTGTATTTTACTTTGAAGGGCGATGCGTTGTAGTTCCGAATGAGCCTTAATCAATAATGATCGCTTTTGTTCTTGAAATGTAACAACCACCACATTCCACTTTGAACGCTCACGACGTCAGCGTGGCGGATTTTTTTGGATCCCACGGCAATCACCCACCCACGCTTACCCGCGCCAGAGGCTCTTTCATCATCATCCTTTTTGTCGTTTGCACGCAAGACTGCTTTGACCCCGGAAAATTCCCCATCTCGGAAGAAAACACGTTCTTTCACTTCCTGGTCCCAGACTGGGCGTGGTCTCACCGGGAACCGCTTTCAACAGGAAGTAACTGCGATTTGAGAATCAGAATCAGAATCAGAATCAGAATCAGAATCATCTTTATTGCCAAGTATGTAGGACACACAAGGAATTTGTTTCCGGTAGAACACGCTGCACTAGTATCGTTGTCAAAAAAACTGCTAAGTGGCACTATACAGTTCCATTACAGAAGCGGGGAACACAAAAGGTGGAGCAACACATTTAGACAGATGGAATCCTCGTTTATTCAAGTGCGTTCTTGTCCGTGAGCTTTGGTGTCAGCGTTCACTCAACCCGGAATAACTCAAACTGATAGAAAGCTAGCTAGCTAATAGATAGCTAATAGATAGACAACTAGCTATATAACTCATCGATAGCCAGCCAGATAGCTATCTAGCCAGCCAGTTGACTAATAGATAGCTAATAGAAAGCTAATGGATAGCCAATAGATAGCTAACTAGACAACTAGCTATATAACTAATAGATAGCCAGCCAGATAGCTAGCTAGCCGGCCAGTTAGCTAATAGATTGCTAATAGAAAGCCAATAGATAGCCAGCTAGACAACTAACTATATAACTAATAGATAGCCAGCTAGATAGCTAGCTAGCTGGCCAGTTAACTAATAGATAGACAACTAGACAACTAGCTCTATAACTCATCGATAGCCAGCCAGATAGCTAGCTAGCCAGCCAGTGAACTAATAAATAGCAAATAGATTGCTAATACATAGCCAATAGATAGCCAGCTAGACAACTGGCAATATAACTAATAGATAGCCAGCCAGCTAGCTAGCTAGCCGGCCAGTTAGCTAAGAGATAGCTCATAGATAGCCAATAGAAATGTGGCTGCGTGTCGGCAGCCAAGAGCTGAAATGGCCGTAAAAGAAACGTGTCATGTGTAGCGTCGTTAGCGCAGCTGTCGCTGGCGAAATCGTCAAAGCGTCCGCGCTTGCGCAACCTCAAACGGACGCTCACGACGAGGAAGTACAAGAATTATTAGTATTGTTATTTGTGGAAGGCAACACTCAAGAAATATGATTTCAAAAATGACATTAAACTATTGGAGTTGAAAGGTCAACAACAACAAAAAAACAAAAAACATTTACATCCTTATCATTGAAAAAAATACAACTACAGTGATATCTTGCCTTACGAACTTATTTGGTTCCCAGAAAGTGTGTGTTAAGGCGAAAAGTGAGTAATCCAAACATTAATTTCCTATAGGAAACCATTAAAATGAAATTAATCCGTTCCCAGGTCCCCATATAACATCATTTTCGACTAAATAAGCCTTAAAACTACACAAAATACAGTCTTGCCTCAGTTTACAAACTAAATAGGTTCTCAGAAAGTGTGTGTGAGGCAAAAAGTTCGTCTTCCAAACATTTATGTCCCATCAGAAATTATTCAAAATGAGAATAATCCGTTCTCGGGTCCCCATAAAACTTCATTTTCTACTAAATAAGCCTGAAAACTACACAAAATACAGTGATACCTCAGCTTACGAATTTAATTGTTCCCCAGAATGTGTGTGCAAGGAGAAACGTTTGTCTTCCAAACATTTATTCCCCATAAGAAACCATTCAAATGAGAATAATCCGTTCCCAGGTCCCCATAAACCATAATTTTCTACTAAATAAGCCTTCAAACTACACAAAATAGACCTTATTTTATGTATTATAAATGTGCTATTGGATTGTAATGAAAGAAATAAACTGTACTATATAATAAAGTGGTTTTATTGCCCTTTGTGATGCTCGTTGATGTAGTTGCCAATTGATGATAGCCAAGTGAAGTTGCCGTGCTGTCTGGGCGATAATACCCTCACTCACACTGTCCCCTGCTAGCTGCTTTTCGTTCATCCAAATCAACAGAAGTTTTTCAACCTCTTCTATTGCCCGAGACCGTTGCTTTGACAACAAAGAAACACTCTTAGCCACACGTAGCAACGGTGGAGTTAGCGTACTGGTACTGGGACGCTAAGTCGCACACCTCGTTGGTGTTTTTCCATGATCTCTTTCGTAATTTTCTTTTGTGTCCTGTTTGGTTGAACACTAGCCTGCGGTGGGGTCTTTTTCGCTCCCATAATAGCAAAAGTACTACGCTCGATAACAAACCACATCTGCACTCAAAGAAAACTAGTCCGCCATCCACCGTGGCACCGTGTGGTTTGGGTCATCCGCCGAAAACTAGTTTTTATACCAAGATGATTCTTTAATGTTCGTAAGTCGAAGTTTGTTAGCTAAAGTGTTTGTAAGCTGTATGAGCAGATTGCGTTTGTTCAATCATATTTTCCAACAGGAAAAAGTCTGAATGTTGTTAGATGTGGGAAGAGATTAACTTTGCCCTTTATCTACTTATCTGGGTGTGCTTGTTTGTGTGCGTGTTAATGTGTATGTGCATGTGTATGTGTATGTGTATGTGTATGTGTATGTGTATGTGTGTGTGTGTGTATGTGTATGTGTATGTGTATGTGTGTGTGTGTATGTGTATGTGTATGTGTATGTGTATGTGTATGTGTATGTGTACGTGTATGTGTATGTGTGCACTTGTAAGACAAAGACCCCAACCATCCATTTTATGAGCCTACAATTTTGCGTCAATCGTAACGTGGCTCCGCCCCCCCGAACCCGCCCCTTTTTTTTGGTTTCATCATCCCACTCATTGACTTGAACAAGACAGGATTGCGTCACGGCGGCCGTGACGTCCCACTTCCTGCGGGGAAATTCCTCCAAAGGTGCATAAAAGCGCTCAGGTCTGAACACGCGAGCACAACCGCAACTGCAGCAACAGCAAAAAGAGCATCGCCAAGCGGAGAACGACAACGACTTACACGCACCAAGAGAAGGTAAAAACATGCACTTTTGATTTTAATCTTTGAGGGGCCATAAGCAGCAAAACGAAGATACTGAAAACCATTTTAGGTCAAAGTCTTCAAGAAACGCGGCCCGATTAACAATTAAAAGGTCTCGTTTGTGTGACTTAGCGTCCCAGTACCAGTACGCTAAGTCCACCATTGCTACGTGTGGCTAAGGGTGTTTCGATGAGGTTGAAAAACTTCTGTTGATTTGGATGAACGAAAAGCAGCTAGCAGGACACAGTGTGAGTGAGGGTATTGAAGCCCGGCAACTTCACTCGGATATCATCAAGATGCAACGACCATCCCAAAGGTCAATAAAACAACTTTATTAACACAGTTCAGATTTCTTTCATTACAATACAATAGCACATTTATTATACATAAATTAAGGTCTATTTTGTGCAGTTTTAAGGCTTATTTAGTCGAAAATTATGTTTTTATGGGGACCTGGGAACGCATTATTCTCATTTTAATGGTTTCCTATGGGAAATAAATATTCGGCAGATGAATTTTCACCTTACACACACTTTCTGGGAACCAATTAAGTTAGTGATCTGAGGCATCGCTGTGTTTTTGTGTAGTTTTAAGGCTTATTTCGTCGAAAATGATGTTTTATGGGGACCTGGAATCGGATTATTCTCATTGTAATGGTTTCCTATGGGAAATTAATGTTTGGAATACACACTTTTGGCCTTACACACACTTTCCGGGCACCAAATAAGTTTGTGAGCTGAGGTATCACTGTACGTATTTCCATTTTTTTCCTCCAAGAATATGATAAGGATATAAAATGTTTGTTGTTGTTTTTTTCAAGATGGCCGCCGAGACGACGAGATTGTCCATCATGCCGACAGGACGCAGCCTGGAGTTCTCCGGTCACCCGCCGAGCTTGAGGCAGCTGGTCAACCTGGTGGTGGCCGTGGACCGGTGGAAGGGCGGCCGAAACTTCCTGGACATCACCACGGACGACGTGTTGGAAGGTAAGCCCCGCCCAGGTCGCTACGGGGACCCTGGAACGGTCGCCGGATAGCCACTCGGCGACCAATCCGTCCGCGGTGACAAATCAAAAGCGGGACGAAGAACTCGGACAACCTTGCGGTGGGCCCAAAGAACTTGCTTGTCCAAGTCCAATATTTTCTGTCTCATTTCCTTGTCAGCGATGTACCTGCCCGAGGGGCGAACGCCGCGAAACCGCTTCATCCGGACGGGCCAGTACGAGTGCAGCGTTAGCGATAGCCAGAAGAAGAGTTTGGTGCTACTCGCGGACAGCCTGGAACTTCACGCCGTCACGCTGCAGGGAGGAAACAGCCACCGCCAAGGTTCGCCGCCGCCCGCACCCTCAGGGCGGTCGCCAAAGTAGCATTCGGGCGGCCGCCGTCCTCATACGGGAACACCAAAGGCGCAGCAGCACACGCAGACTGGCGGCGCCGTCTCAAAGTCAAAGTTAGCTTTATTGTCAAATATGCTAATATGCATGACATACAGCACAGATGAAATTAATGTCCTGTCGGCACTTATAGCTAGCTATCTAGCTGGCTAGCTAGCTATCTAACTGGCTGGCTAGCTTTCTAGCTGGCTCGCAAACTATCTGTCTGTATATGTATTAGCTATATAGCTATCTTGGCAATCTAGCAAGCTATCTATCTGTATATCTATTAGCTGGCTAGCTTCCCAACTAGCTATTAGCTATCTATTATTATTATTATTAGTATTATTATTATTATTATTATTATTATTATTATTATTATTATTATTATTATTATTATTATTATTATTATTATGTGGCTAAAAAAGACAGACAATGGACAACAACAGACAATAGATGTAATTTGTATGCAGCGTGTACTCAGAGTTCGGTGAGTGTGGCAGTGGGAAGGGGCAGGGGGGGCAGGGCTGGGAGGGAGTTGAGTCTCCTGACAGAAACCGTCTCACGTTGTCGCTTTTCGCCTTCGCAGTTCGCCTCAACGTGTCCACCTACGCGCAACCCCGACCCGGCGCCGAAGCCCGAGCGGTAGCCCTGGGCGTCAAGGGTACCGACCTGTACCTGTCGTGCCGGCAAGATGGCGACACGCCCGCCCTACGCCTGGAGTCGGTGGAGGACGGGCGGCGTTTGACGGGCGTGGCCTCGGACGGCGACATGCTGCGCTTCCTCTTCTACCGCCGCGACTCGGGCGTCAGCCTCAGCACGCTAGCGTCGGCCCGCTTCCCCAAATGGTTCGTCAGCACGGCCGAGGAGGACGACATGCCCGTGGAGATGTGCCGCGGCCCCGCCGCCGCCGCCGACCGCTACGTCGCCTTCCACATCCTCAGGCACAGCTAAAGAACTGACCGGGGAGGCCACAAAATGGCTGCTGACTGAGACCCCCAAAAAATTGCTTTTTTTTTCATTTGGTTGTAAGTCAAAATGGTCGTAAGTCGGATTTTACCTGTCCATCCATGCGAAAGCAAGCCTCACTATTTTCGACATGACCTCAACATGGGACGTGTGAATTTTTTTACGACCGTTTGGTTGTAAGTCAAAATGGTCGTAAGTCGGATTTTACCTGTCCATCCATGCGAAAGCAAGCCTCACTATTTCCGACATGACCTCACCGTGTGACAGATGAATTTTTTTGTACGACCGTTTGGTTGTAAGTCAAAATGGTCGTAAGTTGAGATCAATTTGAAATGTTGAACGGCAACTCCAAGTATCCAAACAACCCACGATTAACTTTTGTGGTTAATACACCACATTGTGCCAGGCGTAGAATTACAATTAAAAAAAATAGGGTCTGGCGGTCGTAAGTATGGTTGGTTGTAAGTTGCGCCGGTCGTAAGTAGAATGTTAGCTGTATTTGCAAAAGTATTTATGACATTATTTATCTTATTTATGTATTTATTTATTTATTTTATACAAATCTGTGTGCTTGTGTTTAGAATAAAGTGTTTGGGCAACTCGCTGTACGAACATATTTTAAACATCTTTTCTATTTCCTTACACATCGTTTTATTTTCTCAGACTTCCTGTCATGATGTCACATTCTATCCGTCTTTACATCGTTTTATTTTCTCAGACTTCCTGTCATGATGTCACATTCTATCCGTCTTTACATCGTTTTATTTTCTCAGACTTCCTGTCATGATGTCACATTCTCTCCGTCTTTACATCGTTTTATTTTCTCAGACTTCCTGTCATGATGTCACATTCTGTCCGTCTTTACATCGTTTTATTTTCTCAGACTTCCTGTCATGATGTCACATTCTATCCGTCTTTACATCGTTTTATTTTCTCAGACTTCCTGTCATGTTGTCACGTTCTGTCCGTCTTTATATCCTTTTATTTTCTCGGACTTCTGTTTTCTACCTGTACTTCCTGGTCATGACATCACGTCCTGAAGATTAAAGATTCTTTTTGTTTTTACTTTTGATTCCTGCTTCATTAATAATGACCCTAACATGACGTCCCTGATCCACTGCTGAATAGGACGTTTTGATCCTCTGCTCTTTCATCTAGAACTGCTACATGACACAAAGAGAGTACAGCAAGTGCTGAAGAATGAACGACTCTCTGTGTCTTTGTGTTGTCATATTATTTGTTATTATTATTATTATTATTATTATTATTATTATTATTATTATTATTATTATTATTATTATTATTATTATTATTATTATTATTATGATAATTGAGTTGATTTGTGCCAATCTTTGGCTTTTGGTGAACCGCCGCCAGGTGGCGACCGCGGGATGTCGTGGCTGCCTTCGCGGCTGTGAAAACGAACACGAAGAAAAAAAGGGGTGGGGGCGACTTCAATCGAAGAGGGACAAACGCGTGGAAGAAAGCTTGAAAAATCGCCCCAAAAAAGCAACATGAGCGGGTCACAAAATGAATTTTGTCGAGCGGAATCGCAAAACGAACCGCCACGGCGACGAAGCAACGAAGATTTGTCCACCCAAAGCCTCCAAGGTGCGTTCGTTCATCGTCTTTTCATCGCTCGTTGAAAACGTTTCCGGTGGCCAAAAAGGGGGAGGGGGACATCTTGGAATCATAGTAATCATCATACATTTGATTTCTAAGCGCCTTTCAAAACTCTCAAGGTCACTTTACAGTTACGGGATAATTTATTTCTGTGGGTGAGCAGCGGCAGCCACACGAGCCAGCGTTCACTCAACCTGGAAGTAACTCAAATAGATAGAAAGCTAGCTAGCTCGCTAATAGATAACTAGATAGCTAATAGATAGCTAGCTCTATAGATGGCTCAATAGATAGCTTTATAGCTGGCTCTATTGCTGGCTTTATAGCTGGCTCTATAGCTAGCTCAATAGCTAGCCCTATAGCTAGCTCGATAGCTAGCTAGCGAACGAAATAGCTAATAAGTAGCATATAGATAGCTAAATCCGGATCATTATGACAAAAGAAAACTGATGTCAAGTTGAATTGTGTTTTTGGTGACAAAAGTACTATTTTTATTGACAGATCGAAAATCACAATGTCATAATAATAATAATAATAATAATCAATTTCATTTTTCCGTCAATTGTGTGTTTTCGTTTGATCGCTCAGATTGTGATACTTTGTAAATTGTACTTTAAATTTACATTTGGAACACACAAAATGTCTTTAGCTAGCTGTCTATCAATTAGCGATGTATTGGCTATCTATTAGTTAGCTAGCTTTCTATCTATTTGAGTTACTTCCGGGTTGAATGAACGCTGGCGCGTGTGGCTGCCGCTGATCACCCACAGAAAAAACTTATCCTGTGACTGAAAAGTGACCTTGAAAGTTTTGAAAGGCGCTTAGAAATCAAATCTATTATTATTATTATTATTATTATTATTATTATTATTATTATTATTATTATAAAAGAAAAGGTGGCAAGTCCCAAAAAAGGATGGGGCTTGAGCTATCTAGCTATCTAGCTAGCTATCTAGCTCGTTTGTATACAAATACAAAATACAAAAAAAATACAACACAAAAAACTCATTTGGGAGTATTTTCTAGTCATGATGAACTGTCTTCTTCTTTTCCTTTTGGCTTTTCTCTTTAAGGGGTCGCTTTTATAATAATAATAATAATAATAATAATAATAATAATAATAATAATAATAATAATAATAAATCATTTGATTTCTCAGCGCCTTTCAAAACTCTCAATGTCACTTTAGAGTCACAGGATACATTTTCTGTGGGTGAGCAGCGAATAAATAGATAGAAAGCTAGCTAACCAGCTAATAGAAAGGTAACAGCCAACAGATAGCTAGCTAGATAGCTAACCATCTCGATAGTTATATAGCTAATAGCCAGCTAGATAGTCAGTCAGCTAATACAGTGAGTAGCTAGCTAATAGATAGCCAGCTCGCTGGATACATAGCTATTAGTAAGGCAGCTGGCTAGGTAGACATCTAATAGATAGCCAGTTAGCTAGTAGAAAGCTAACAGCCAACAGATAGCTAGCCATCTAGAAAGTTGTATAGCTAATAGTTTTTCACAAAAGTTTACATGATTTTTGGGAGTTAATTAATTTAAGCAACAAAAAAACAAACAAACTGAGGAGCCATTTGGGAGCCAGAAGAGCCGTATCATTTTGACTGAGCTGAGCCAAAAGAATCGGATCTCTGAAAAGAGTCGCAATTCTCATCACTACTCTGTACACATATAAATCAAGCCACATAAATAGAAATATTTTATATTTTTTACATCAGTAATTCGTTTTTCACATCATTTTATATGATTTTTGGTAGTTGATTAATTTAAGCAACAGAAAACAAACAAACTGAAGAGCCATTTGGGAGCCAAAAGAGCCGGGTCATTTTACTGAGCCTAGCCAAAAGAGCCGGATCTCTGAAAAGAGCCGCAATTCCCATCACTGATATTTACAGTACAAGGCTGCAGTTGTATTTTTTTTCACATGTGATTATTGCGAATCCTGCCAGCAGTTGGTAGGAATAGTCCCGCAATGGGGAACTTTGCAATCCACAGCAGCAATTTGAAAGGGGAGCAAAAAAACAAAGCAAGCGAGTCAAGTCGAGGTGAAGGTTACTTGTCGTCGGTTAGCGTCGCCACGAGGCGCCGTTGATTTTTCCAAACTCTCGCTCGTGCCCGGCAGGCGTCTGGCGGCCGACTGGACTTCCGCCGCCGCCCCGTGTGAAGGAGGAAGAGGCGGATCCTCGGAGCCCTCGCGTGAAAGAGGAAGACCACCCCCCGCCGCTCCTCATGGAGGTGGAGGAGGAGGAGCCACAACGCCTGCGCGTCAAAGAGGAGGAACACGAGTCCGACATCGGCGGCGGCGCCGGCGCCGAGGCGGGGGCGGCGCCGCGCGATCTCCTGGCGCCGCTGTCGGACAGCGACGACGCGGGCGACGGACCTTCGGGCGGCGCCGCCGCGGCGCCGAAAGGGCCCGCCGGAAAAGAGGCGGCGCAGCGGAGAACGTACGTCTGCTCGGTGTGCGCCAAAACCTTTTCCTACAAGCAACACATGACGACGCACATGAGGACGCACACGGGGGAAAGACCCTTCGCCTGCTCCACCTGCGGCAAAGCCTTCTCCCAGAAGCCGCATCTGAAGTCGCACCTGCGCACGCACACGGGCGAGAAACCCTACGTCTGCTCCTTTTGCGGGAAGCCCTTCTCCCAGAAGGAGAACATGGAGAATCACATGAGGGTCCACACGGGGGAGAGACCCCACGGCTGCTCGTTCTGCGGGAAACTCTTCGGCCAGAAGCCGCACCTGCTGGCGCACCAGAGGATGCACACGGGGGAGAAACCCTTCCCTTGCCCCTTTTGCGCCAAGGCCTTTGCCCGCAAGGAGCACGTGACGTCCCACTTGAAGATGCACACCGGGGAGAAACCTTACGGCTGCTCGCTGTGCGCCAAAGCCTTCTCCCACAGCTCCAATCTGGCGGCCCACGTGAAGACGCACTCGGCGGAGAAACCCCTGCGTTGTTCGCTGTGTCCTCAGTCTTTCATCCGGAAGAAGCAGCTGAACGCCCACATGAGAACGCACGCGGCCGACTGAGCCTCCGGTGAGACGCGCGCGACGCGCAGGTACTTTTCATCCATCGCATGTTTATTTCACCGATGGCTGATCGCTTGGAGAAAGAGAAAAACATTCATTGCTTGAAATAAACAAAATGAAACGCAACGACGTCAAGATTCCTTTGTGAAAGCATGAAGTAAAGGGCCACATTAAAGTAATAATAATAATAATAAGATTCATTTATAAGGCCTTTCAAAACTCAAGGTCACTTTACAGTCACGGGATAAGTTTCTTTGTGGGTGAGCAGCGGCAGCCAACCATGCCAACGTTGACTCAACCCGGAAGTACCTCAAATAGATAGAAAGCTTGCCAGATAGCTAGCTAACTAATAGATAGCTAATAATAACGAATAAATAGCTAATAATAATAATAATACTTTTCATTTATAAGCGCCTTTCAAAACTCTCAAGGTCATTTCACAGTTACAGCATAATTTTTTTGGTGGGTGAGCAGCGGCAGCCATATGCGCCAGTGTTCACTCAACCCAGAAGTAACTCATTTAGATAGAAAGCTAGCCATCTGGCTAATGTAATAATAATCCATTTAATTTCTAAGCGCCTTTCAAAACTCAAGGTCACTTCACAGTCACAGGATAAGTGGTTTTTTTTTGTGGGTGAGCAGCGGCAGCCACATATGCCAGCGTTCACTCAACCGGGAAGTTACTCAAATAGATAGAAAGCTAATAATTCTTGAAAGAAAAGACAAATTATTCATAATAATATAATGTAAACAGGGTGTTTTGCGTCACGTGTTGTTTTTTTCTTTCCCTGATCCACTGGTGAGAAGAACGCTTCGGTCCTATCTTCTTTCGTCTAGAACTGCTTCATGCAACTAATAGGGTGCACAAAGTGCTTAAAATGGAACGATTGTGTGACATTATTTGTTATTTAGGTTTTTGGTTGTTGTTTTGACTTCAAGATGAGAGACGGGCTGTCTTTCCAGCAGCTCCTGTATTTTGTTTTTCTACTTCTTCCTTTCCTTTCATCATTTTGTTGCTAAGAAATGTCAATTTCTCCACTGCCAGACGAATGAAGGCTAATTCAATACAATCCGTATCATTTGTAGTCCTGTTTCAAATAAGAAATGATCAAATGCTACCATGCTAACATTGTTAGCGCAGAGGTGTGGGGGCTTCCAATTCCAGCACTGGCCTCCCCGTGTGCTGTTTGCATGTTCTCTGATCCACTGCTGAAAAGGACGCTTTAATCCTCTCCTCTTTCATCAAGAAATGTTTCATGTCACAAAGAGGGTACAGCAAGTGCACAACAATGAATAACTTTGTATTTGTGTTGTCATATTATTATTATTATATATTATAGAAGTCAAGAAAAAAAATAGCAAATAATATAAAAACAACACAGACACATAGAGTCATTCATTCTTCAGAACTCCCTGTACCCTCTTTGTGACATGAAGCAGTTCTAGATGAAAGAGAAGAGGATCAAAACGTCCTTTTCAGCAGTGGCTCAGGGACGTCGTGGTGGAATGCGCACGTACGTCTACTACAAGCTAAATGTTGAAAGCAAACGCGCCGCTGTAGCATCCATTGAGCAAAACATTTATTGTGGAACACCGTGAAAACTAAAGGATTTAAATTGTTAAAACCATTGACTGTTTGACAATACCGATAATAAATATGTAAATTAATAACGTGTTGGGTGCACCTTAAGAGGAAGTAGATCAACTTTAATGACGTTATAAACTCGCTGGCGATTTCTCTGCGTCCGTTTTTCTACTTCCGTTTGGCACATCGAAACACGTGACACGGAACCGGAAGTGATCCATGACAAAATAAGGATTTGGAGAAAAAAACGTGAACGTAGAAACGTGAAAAACCTTTAGAAAACAAGATGACCAAATAAATGTTTTTTTTTCTGTCGTCATGGCAACCAACGACTCAATAATGGCGCCAGTTCCAATCCTTTTCATGAAAAGAAAAGCGGGTCAGCCCGCCATCTTCTTTTTCTACGTCATATCAGCTCGTGATGTGTCGTTCGCGAACGAGCCGGATCTCTGAAGTGAACGAAGAGAGCCACTTCCAAACAAGGAGCCGGAAATGGGAGCCGCCTTTTTTTCTCCTCTATTCCCCGCCCCCAGTCTTCGGTTAAAGCCGTACGTTATTGGTCAATATCCGTGGTAGAGGAAGTAGGGGAGAATTGTAGACAGGTGGACACGTTATCACATTATGCTGTTATTATTATTCAATGATGATATTTTTGACCAATTGGTATGATAGCATTATTAATATGAAAAGCAAATGAGTGACAGCTGATCATCAGACCAGAGTCACCACAGGGAAAGTCAAATGTAGCATTTGCTAACTCTGTGCACATAGAAAACAAGCCATATTAAAAAAATCATATGTGTTTTTTTAAATGAATAATTTGTTTTTCACATAAGTTAACATGATTTTGGTAGTTAATTAATTTAAGCAACAAACAAAGTGAGGAGTCATTTGGGAGCCGAAAAAGCCAGATCTTTTTAGTGAGCCGAGCCAAAAGAACCGGCTCTCTGTAAGGAGCCGCAATTCCCATACCTGGTGGCTACACTCCGGTCCGATAGGTGGCGCCCACACGCCGCTCTACCCTTCTGCGCACGCGCAACCTTTCAAGCTCAACCAGGAAGACGAACGTTCGCCTCGCTGTTCAAGTCCGAGCGACGGCACGGAACAAATCGCGTCATTTGCAACCGTTTAGCGTCACCGAAATGTTGCGAGAGTTGGTGATGGCGGCCGCCGACGAAATCTTGGATTTGTTCCAAAGCACCATCGCGTCGAGCGAGAGAAGAGAGCGAGCGACGCCGACGGCAACTGGAAGACTTTCGCAAGAATGCGGTCGGGATTCGAGGCGAAGGTCAGTCCGCGGCCGCCTTGGGGGAAGGCGTAAAGGGTACTACTTCCAAACGGGTCGTCCCAGAAGCTCTCCCGGTTCGGTTCTCTTTGTTGACCGCGGTCAAAACACCTCAGGCCGACGCCGGAGCCTCAAGACTCGGAAAAGAGACGCCGAGTAGACTGTAGTGATGTGTCGTTCGCGAACGAGCCGGTTCTTAGAAAATGAAGAGAGCCGGCTCCTAACAAGGAACCGGAAATGGGAGCCGACTTTTTACCCCTGATTTTCAGCCATTTTCAATTGTGGATGACAAAGGATTCAAACCCAAACAGGAATTTCCCCCATTGTTGGGCTATTAAAGACTTTCTGATTCTGAAAGGACTTTCTCAAATCATATACAGTGATACCTTGGCTTACGAACTTAATTGGCTCCCACACAGGGTGTGTAAGGCGAAAAGTGTGTATCCCAAAAGTTAATTTCCCATAGAAAACCATTAAAATTAGAATAATCCGTTCCCATTTTATGCTTTCTAATTTTCTAAGCCTTAAAACTACATAAAATGAACCTTATTTTATGTATCATAAATGTGCTATGATATTATAATGAAAGAAATAAACTGTACTGTATAATAAAGTGGTTTTATTGACCTTTGTGATGGTCGTTGATGGCTTGATGGAATGGAGTGGCCGCTTTCATCAGCATGAAACACTTGCTGAGGAACGTAGCCTTCTTCTTACACCATCTTGAGGAATGATCCCTTGTAGGTGCTTTCTATGCCATCATTTTACCTTGTTCCTCATCAAGTGTGTTCAGTTTAGCTGGGTTGATCGCTTTTTGCATCAAGTGGACAGATGACTTGTGCGGCTTGTTTGTGGAGCCTGATTGATGGGTTATTTTAACCTTTCAGTCTGCACTCTGCTTTTGAACTGTCTATCTAATTCTATCCACTTTCTCACCATTCCACTTTTGTTTTTTTTCACCTTTGTTTTTTTTTTGTTCTTTGCTATTATCTATCTATTAGCTGTCTAGCTATCTATTAGCTAGTAAGCTAGCTTTCTATCTTTTTGAGTTATTCCGGGTTGAGTGAACGCTGGCGCGTGTGGCTGCCGCTGCTCACCCACAGAAAAACTTCCTGTGTGTGATCCTGTGACTATAAAGTGACCTTGAGAGTTTTGAACGGCGCTTATAAATGACATGTATTAGTATTATTATTATAATAATTATTATTATTATTGCTTTGCTCACGTCCCGCAGATGTCAAGGACGACGATCCGCAGGCGACCCCCCCTCAAAGAAGTCCCAAAAGAGGTCGTGGTGTGGCCAAAGCCTCCCCGCGTGAAACAGGAAGCAGAAGAGTTTGCACTTCCTGCTTTCTACGCGAAGAGTGAAGACGAGTCCTCGTCGCCGCCGCCCACCTTCAAGGACCACCGGCGTACCCGCACCCGCTTTCAGCCGATGACCGACCTTCCGGAAAGTGGACTCTTGGCCGCAAGGAAACGTCGGAAACGTGCCAACGGGTTTTGAACAATCCTTGGTGCCTCGTGGGTACATGATGACACTTTTTTGTCCACTTTATAACGATTGTGTGGTTTTTAAACTTTTGAAGAGTATCACCTCGTATTATGTCTTTTTAGTGCACAACGTGTTTCCTGTGAACCAAATGCACATATGAAAATTCAACATCGATGAGAAGGTTTCTTCAGCCGTCATCTGTACAAATTTGAAGGTGTCGGATGTTTCGCCTCTTATCCAAGAAACTTTGTCAGCAAACTAAAGTTTAGTATTGGCCCTATATATACATCCCTTAAACCTCTTCATGCCTATTTAATTTTATTTTTTTTTTAATTCCATGCCTCAAGAGGCATGTAATTTTATTGTTGACGTTTTTCAAAAACGCTGCAAAATTTGGGATATTATGTCGTTATTTTCATTGTAGCTTTCCATAGTTTGATGCTATAGCATTGAAAGTGGTACCAAATGAAGGCTAATAAAATTTTCTTGAATATGGTGGTAAGCACAATAAAACACCTGTGTAAATTTTAGCTAATTTTAATGCACAAACAGCTGGGACACTACCAAAAAAAATCAGTTTGGTAGTATGATAGCATTGCACTGACACATATATTGCATAAGTAACTGTCAGATAGGATGTTACTAATACATATACAGTGAGACCTCAGCTTACGAATTTAATTGGTTCCCAGACAGTGTGTAAGCCAAAAAGTGTGTATCACAAAAAAAAATCCCATAAGAAACCATTAAAATGGGAATAATCCGTTCCCAGGTTTCCATAAAATATACTTTTCAACTAAATAAGCCTTAAAACTACACACAACATACCTTATTCTATGTATAATAAATGTGCTATTGTATTGTAATGAAAGAAATACACTGCACTGTATAATAAAGTCACTTTATTTACATTTGCGGTGGTCATTGATGGAATGGCGTTGGAGGTCCGAGGTCAAAAGGAATTGCTGTTTGGAAAGAGAGTCACATTCCATAAGGACTGTAATTAAAGAAATAAACTGCACAAAATAAAGTCGTAAACAAAGATTAGAAAGCAATGTTTAAAGATGTTTGTTTAGCGAATTACCCCAACATCTCCCCCCTGACGAACATATCTAACATCGGTGAAGGTGAACAGAAAGAAAAAAGAAAAGAAAATCACAAAATAGAACAATCACAATGGAAACAATCTCAATTTAAAGTCATGTCATTCGCCACAACAGTCAAATCTTCATGGCATCCTGGATGGCGATCGCCAGGACGATGAGGAGGAACGAAACTGCTTGCAGCATTTGTCGCAAGCAGGCCCCAGGGTGTGGCACGGATGAGATGGTGACTGGGAAAGAGGGTGTGATCTGTCAACGCGGCTCCAGTGACGTGCATCGGGAATCTTCTTGACGCACGATGTCCTCGCGAATCCAGATGAAGCTTGTGGCTGCGTATTTGCGTGGAACACGATCCGTCTTTGACATTGCCCAGATTATCAATTTGTATAAAACCATTTGTCAATCACTGTCCCAGAATTTTGGAGGCCAAATGTTGGCATGTCGCCACATTGCTTGGGTGGAGGACAGCCTTCCACAATTCTTTAGCACAAGTTGACATGGTCAGCAACATTATGGCAATCTGCGTAAATGGTCATCATACTGGCCTTTTGTCATTCAGTTGGAGGGCACCAGTTGACAGTCAGTTTCGCTTCTGCATAGGACATCCATCCGCGCAACCCAGCTTCATCTCCGGTCACCCTGGCACGGATGCACCAGGAGTTCTCCTGAAGAATCTCCTTCTCCCAATTCTGAAAGAAGCTGGTTAGCGTGGAGACCCTGTACAATATAATATTTGATTCCGCCTGAATCTCTGACTGACATCGGTGCCCACTCAACTTATCCGTCAATTTAATTCTTACCGGCGAGAAATTCCTTTAATGTGCACTGCATTCAATTCATAATAATAACGATAATTCATAATCAAATTAATCTCAACAGGTTACCCTGCCTTTTTAGTCGTAACTACAAACTACTACTGTACACAAAGGCAGCCAGAAGATAAATTAGCATTTGCGGCTGTCTTAATAAACGTTGGATTTCCGCCATCACATCTCCACAATGTTGAATATTTTTCGTACGATCAAGCCTAATTGTAACAATTCGTTGCTCGCTGGATGGTTGGATGAGAAATATTTGCAAAAAATAAAAAATGTCATGCATTTGAATAAATGCCAAACACTATACTTTTGGAAATCAAAATTATTCTCGATAGGAGCTCTGTCATCGATCCCAAATCATCAGTTGGGTGTGCCAACTCTAGTTGTGCGGGTGAATCCCACCAGCCGTTGCGGCTGCTCCTTTGTTGGATCTCCTATGACAATTGAAACAGAGATTAAATTTTGTTTCCAAAGACACCAAGAATCAAAATTCAGTTGGGATGAGACTGTGATTCAGCAGCGTCTTCCTAGAAAATCACAGGATGGGTGGATGCAAGTGGCTTGTGCATCCCACAGTTCATCAATTCGTCCTGCAAATGGAACAAATCTCAACAATTCTCTCACCATCTCCCAGCACTGTCTGCGAATTGTTTCGGTTCACCACATCATCTGCATAAAAGCATAATGAAAAAAGGTTAATCACAATATTTTGCAAATCAATCTTGTCCTCTTCAAATTAATTTATTCGCATAGAAACTAATAAAGGTGAATCTGATCAAATTCAATTTGTTATCATATATATGAATGAAATCATCTGTTCTTTGACTTCAGTGGATTAACAAATTGTCAGGTCAAAAATTATCAATACGCTTATTCACTGGGAACGGATTATTCTCAATCAATAAAGCTATCTTTCATGAAAACGGCTCATAATTTCAACGGGTTAATTTCTATTAAGTAATCAATTATCAGTGAATCCAGCAACATCTACCTTGCCAATTTCCATCCAATTCAAGATAAATGTTTCTGTCATTTAGCCTAATTCACTGACTATTTTATGTAATTCTTCCAAATGTTCCTGTCATTTACGAGAGGTCAACACCGTGGAATGTGGTGGGGGCCTCTGGGTGTTAAACCCCTCTTTCAAGACGGCGCCTGAGAATGGGTATCTCGAGAGATAACCGGGCGGAAACACCAAAATGTTGGATTATTTTGATTCGCCCAGTTTAATTTGCCTGACTATTTAATTCAGTTTTTGTTTCAAGTGGACGGTATTCGTCAAAAAGCTATGGGGAAAAACAGTGTTATGTCATTCATGAGGACGTCGAGCGAAGACGAAAGTCTCCTCGCTGCATGGTTGGACAGGTTTCCCAATGAGACAGGATAGTCGACTCCATGGGACCCGGTCGAGTCATCTTGTAATGACAAGGCAGCCTCTCGTCCTGTGGAGAAGAGAGGCCTAGGCGGCAGATCACATTCGGCAGGAACAATGCCTTTGCACAATACGTTCGTGAATGTTAAGCAACCCTGTATTAATTTTATTTTTGCTTATTAACCTATTCGCGAATGAATCAATTTGCCGATCTCAGAATGCGGCTGTGAATTCACCCCCACCCCCCTCTTACGGGCAGAGAAAGAAGGAAGAGGGAGTGTGCTGTCCACTTTCTCTGCTGGCAGACCACTCCCCCCCGGTCACATCTCGTCGCCGTCCTGGGCGCGCCCCGCCCCCCGTGTCACCTCCTCCGCTGCTCCCTGGAGACGGCCCCTCCCATCATCACGCACCTGGGTTCCCACAGTTGTTTGTCATTCCCTTGATTGTGCCTTCTGACTATATTTGCCGATCGAACTAGACCGTCTTCGTCGGAGTATTCTGAAAGCTACCGTCGCGACTTCCCTTCCGTCAGGTCTGCATTAATCTTTTGTCCTCACTCATCTCCACTGGTATAGTTTTTGCACATGTGTCTCAGTAAAGACTTTTCTTGTTTCACGAGTATCTGTCTCGCCGTGTACTTTGGATCCGAACTCCCCGCTTTCCCTCGTCACTTGAGTCCTGCCTCCAAGCCTCAAGAGACATAACATAATACTCCGACCACCTATGGATCCCGCCGGCGAAGACAGATTCCTCACCGCCCTCTCCATGCAAGCGGAGCGTTCGAGCCAGATGGCGCGAGCCATCGCGGAACTCCGCCAAGTCACCACTTCGCTGGCTCGAGACGGTCGAGACGAGCCTGGCAGCCCTCACAACCCAGGCCTCCCCGCCCGCGGGTGGGCACACGCTTCAGCTACCTAACCCATCGCGCTACGCAGGCGAGACTGGGCGTGCATGCACAAAAAGACGAGAGACAAAGAACACAAAGGGGAGACAAAAAGACACACACAAAGACGTCTCCCCCAAGCCCCCCCCTGTCCCCTGGACACTGAAACTCCCTGGGAAATCCCGTAGCAACGGCTAGCAGTGCTGACCACGCGCTCATGTTGGTGAATGCATTAATGTTACGGTAATCCACGATCTATTGCAGCTGCATTTAAATAAAAAAAGAACACATAATCCCCTGGGTCAAAATTAAAAAAAAATCTAATTTTTAAATTTCTTCCCAGTCCTCGCGCCCGAACTTCCATAACCTCATTCCCTTCTGAAGAATCCCCTCCTGGAACTTTCCCGGTCCAACATTGTGCATTAAAATTAGCTAAAATTTACACAGGTAATCACGTTTTATTGTGCTTACCACCATATTCAAGAAAGTTTTATTAGCCTTCATTTGGTCCCACTTTCAATGCTATAGTATCAAACTCTGGAAAGCTACAATGAAAATAAGGATGTCCTTAGTTTCCCAAATTTTGCAGCGTTTTTGAAAAACCTCCACAATAAAATAACATGGCTCTTGAGGTAGGCATAGTCAAGGTCCAAGATCACAATAACTGGTATATTTAGCTCATTTAGACCTTGGAGAATGGGAATAATGTCAGTTTCCATGTTTGAAGAAAAAGGTCAATTTTGAAGAGGTCTACGGGATATATATAGGGCCGAAACTACCAGTAAGACGAGTTTGCTGACAAAGCTTCTTGGATAAGAGGCGAAACGTCCGACACCTTCAAAGAAGTCCAGATGACGGCCTCATCGATGTTGAATTTTCATATGTGCATTTGGTTCACAGGAATCTCGTTGTGCACTATAAAGACATTTTAGCGGTGATACTCTTCAAAAGTTAAAAAAACTCACAATCGTTATAAAGTGTACAAAAAAGTGCCATCATGTACTCACGAGGCACCAAGGATTGTTCAAATCAATGAATCGCAAATTGATATGGATCATATCAAATCACATCATCTTTGACAACGATCAATTCTCATATCATCTGAGATCCACAAAATGAAGCTATTTAATGACACTCAAGACAAATGATAAAGTCCTGAGAAGCTGAAATCAGACGGATATGTTGAAGGAATGCTTTGGATCCCATTTTAATGCCTGAACCAGAGTCCTTATTAAAGCACATTTGCTGATGCCATAAAATAGCGCTGACGTCACCGTGTATCAAATAAAGTCTGTGGGTGATTCTTCCTCCATGTTCAATGGAAAAATCTTGATCCCTCAGTTTACAAACTTAATTGGTTCCATTAAAGTGTGTGTAAGGTGAAAAGTTCATCTGCCAAACATTTATTTCCCATAAGAAACCATTAAAATGAGAATAATCCCTTGCTGGGTCTCCATAAAAGATCATTTTCTACCAAATAAGCCTTAACACGACACAAAATATAGTGATACCTCAGTTTACAAACTTAATTGGTTCCATTAAAGTGTGTGTAAGGTGAAAAGTTCATCTGCCAAACATTTATCTCCCATAAATGTACTCCCATATACTCCCATTTATCTCCCTTTCAAAACTCTCAAGGACACTTTACAGTCACAGGATTATTTTTTTGTGTGCAGGTGAGCAGCGGCAGCCATTAGCACCAGCGTTCACTCTCCCCGGAAGTAACACAGCAGCAAAGTTATGAAAAGAAAAAAAACTAAATAACAACTAATATGGCAATTCAAAGACACAGAGAATTAATCATTCTTCAGCACTTGCTGTGCCCTATTTGTGACATGAAGCGGTTCTAGATGAAAGAGCAGAGGATCAAAGCGTCCTTTTCAGCAGTGGATCACGGACGTCATGGTGGAATGTGCACGTCTACTACAAGCTAAATGTTGAAAGCAAACTCACTCACACTGTCCGCTGCTAGCTGCTTTTTGTTAATCCAAATCAACAGAAGTTTTTCAACCTCTTCTATTGCCTCAGACCGCTGCTTAGACAACACAGGAACACCCTTAGCCACACGTAGCAATGGTCAACTTAGCGTACTGGGAGGCTAAGTCACACAAACGCACACCTCGTTTGTGTTTCTTAATGATCTTCTTCTGCTTGATCTTAATTTTCTTTCATGTCTTCTTCGGCTTAACGCTAGCCTGTAGTGGGGTCTTTTTTGGTCCCATAATCGCAAAAGTACTCCACTCGATAACAAACCACATCCGCACTCAAAGAAAGGGGGTGACGAAAACTACCGTAATTTCCGGACTATAAGCCGCGACTTTTGTCAAAAGCTTTCAACGATGCGGCCAATTTATATATTTTTTTTCTAACAGCCACCATGTGGCGCTCAAGCACTAAACTTAAGAGTGAGTGTCAGAGATATGACTGTCAGACACTGTGGACAGAGACTCGGAACCAGAAAGATTGTCACTACTGCCGGCAGGAAACGCAGTAATCCATGACACACGTCTGAATTCTGCAGCCCTCTGCCAGGCTATTTATTGAGAGTACATGCAAATTAAAGTGATATATTAGTAAAACCGTTTTATTGATTAGAATACCACGCCCCTGGAACGTTCTGAGTGGAAACAACCTGTAAGCTGTAATATACATAAAATAAGGTCTATTTTGCGTCGTTTTAAGGCTTATTTTGTAGAAAATGATGTATTATGGGGACCCGGGAACCGATTATTCTCATTTTAATGGTTTCTTATGGGAAATTAATGTTCGGCAGACAAACTTTTGCCCTTACACACACTTTCTGGGAACCAATGAAGTTCGTGAGCAGAGTCATCACTGTACTTGGCAGGTATGCTTTGATGAGATTACTTCCGAAATTTCCACTCATTTTGTTTTTTTTCATGACAAAAGTGACCTTGAGAGTTTTGAAAGGCGCTTATAAATCAAATTATCATTATTATTATTATATCAAACATGTCCAAAGTCCGGCCTGGGGGCCAAATGCGGCCCGTGGTCAATTTTCTTCCGGCCCGCAGCCTCCGTCATAAAATCAATCATGTCTGGCAATCATGTAGAATGAATCCATTGAGCAGTAGCACTGTTACCTCTGTATGCTAAGTGCTGCCATCTAGAGGTCAATTAGGAACAGTATATTAATAATCATAATAATAATCTTTTCCTTTCGGCTTTTTCCTTCAAGGGGTCGCCACAGTATACTACTACTACTAATAATAATCATCATCATCCATTTCATTTCTAAGCCCCTTTCAAAACTCTCAAGGACACCCGCAGTCGTTCTCTTCAGCTTCCTCTTTCATGCGGGGAGGCTTTGGCCACTCGCAGTCGTTCTCTTCAGCTTCCTCTTTCACGCGGGGAGGCTTTGGCCACTCGACGACTTCTTTGAGGGGGTTCGCGTGCGGATCGTCGTCCTTGACATCTGCAGGATGTGAGCAGAGCAAAAATATTAAAAATAGTAATAATCCATTTCATTTCTAAGCACCTTTCAAAACTCTCAAGGTCACTTTACAGTCACAGGATATTTTTTCTGCGGGTAAGCAGGGGCAGCCACACACGCTAGCGTTCACCCAACCCGGAAGTTACATAAAGTAAAAAAAAAATATATCTCTAATTGACCAAATAAGGCCCCCAATTTTCTAAAAATGGCGATTTTCAATTTTAAGAAATCGTAAATGGTGACAAATCTATTAAAAAAAAAAGATTACTTCTTGGTCAACTGTGAAGAAAAAGTTCATTAAAGTGTTGAAAAAAGTGAAGTTCAGTGAATAGTCAATTTGAGTTTTCAATGTCAACTCAATTTTGAGATGCATGTTTCACATGTTTTTTTTTACTTTATGTTAAGTGAACGCTGGCGCGTGTGGCTACCGCTGCTCACCCAAAGAAAAACTTATCCTGTGACTGTAAAGTGTCCTTGAGAGTTTTGAAAGATGCTTATAAATGAAATTGATTATTCTTATTCTTATTATCTAGATGGCTAGCTAGAAGCTATCTATTACTATCTAAATAGCCATCTAGCTGGCGATCTATTAGCTATCTGGCGGGCTTGCTTGCTAGCTATTATCTATTAGCTGACTAGCTCGTTTTCAATCTATTTGAGTTACTTCCAGGTTGAGAGAACGCCGGCGCGTGTGGCTGCCGCTGCTCACCCACAGACAAACACATCATGTGACTGTAAAGTGTCCTTGAGAGTTTTGAAAGATGCTTATCAATTAAATGGATTATTATTATGATGATAATGATGATGATGATGATTATTATCTAGATAGCTAGCTAGAAGCTATCTGGCTAGCCATGTAGCTGGCTATCGATTAGCTACATGGCTGGCTAGCATCGATTCTATTAGCTGACTAGCTCGTTTTCAATCTATTTGAGTTACTTCCGGGTTGAGAGAACGCGGGCGCGTGTGGCTGCCGCTGTTCACCCACAGAAAAACTTATCCCGTGACTGTAAAGTGACCTTGAGGGTTTTGAAAGACGCTTATAAATGAAATGTATTATTATTATTATGATGACAAGAAATAACAATCAGACACTCCACTCGAGGGATCGCTGAGCGCCGGTCGCTGCGTGCGGTTTACTTGCCGGCGTGGTGCGTGCGGACGTGCGAATCCAAATTGGACTTCTGGGCGCAGCTTTTGCCGCACACTCGGCAAGCGAAGGCTTTTTCTCCGCTGTGCGTCCTCATGTGGAGCTCCACGTGTTCCTTCCGAGAAAACGTCTCGCCGCAAACTGAGCAGCAAAAGGGTTTTTCCCCCGGGTGCGCCCGCATGTGCTTGTCCAGGCTTTTTTCTCCTTGAAAGGTGGCGCTGCAAAGGGAGCAGGCGAAGGGTTTCTTTGTGGCGTGGGTCTGCATGTGCCTTTCCAGGTGTTGCTTGGCGGAGAAGGTGGCGTCGCAAACGGAACATCCGAAGGGTTTTTCTCCGCTGTGCGTCCTCATGTGGACCACCATGTTTCCCTTCAGAGAAAAGGCCTTGCCGCAAACAGAGCAGCAAAAGGGTTTTTCTCCCGTGTGGCTTTTCATGTGTGTCATCAAGTGGGAATTGCAAGGGAACCTTTTACCGCAAACCGAGCAACAAAGGTGGTTTTCTCCCGTGTGGCTTCTCACGTGTCTCTTCAAGTCGGAATTGTAAATGAACTTTTTACTGCAAACCGAGCAGCAAAAGGGTTTTTCTCCCGTGTGGCTTCTCAGGTGGATCATCAAGTGGGAAGGGCAAGGGAACTTTTTACCGCAACAGGAGCAGCAGAAACGCTCCTTGGGGGCGGGACACTTTTGGGGTTTGCAGGAGCTTTTCTTGCCGGGGATCATTTTTGGAGACGTTTCGTCCTCGCCTTGCCTGTCAGCGTTGTCGTCGTTCGAGATTGGCGGCAGGTGGTCGTCTGGCGACGACCAATCAGAGCATTCGGGCGCTTCGTCTTCACCCGCTTTGCCTTTCGGGCGGGTGCCGGTCGGGACCGACGCGCTTACATCGGCCTTTTCCTCCTTCACTAAAGATTTTAATACACAAAAAAATATACAAAATCTGATTGTTTTTTTTTTTTTTTACATTTTTTGATCGTAAATCGTGCCAAGAATTGAGCCGCAGCAAACGTTTTTTTCGCCTGCGACGTCACAGCCGCGATGTTTTTTGACTACATGTCATTACCTTCACATTCGCCGGCGCTCCCCAAAGCTTCTTCTGTGCGAAGCCCCGAGGTGGGCGTCCAGCGGCGATCTTCACTCGGACCGCCGGGATGAAGCCACTCGAGTGGTGGAAGTCGGTCGTCGACACTCTCCTCGAAGACGCCATCTTGCGGCAAACTGCTGACAACGGTCTCCTCCTCTTCCTTTTTAATCTGGGGATACTCCATCGCGGAGCTTTCCGATTTTATATCAGGACCTTCTCCCTGACCACCGATTAGCTGATTGACATCTGTGGGGACACAAGCAGGACGTCATTCACACATTTAGAAAATCATGGAAGGGCAAAAGGGGGTAGAGTGCAACATTTTCCTCTCAACCGCAAAACAAACATTTATCCAAGAGCACGGCGCGAGAGGAAGTCACTGCCACGTGACGCCAAAGCGGCGTTCCATTGGCTGAAAGCTAAATCTAAGATGGCGGCCGTCCGGTAGTGTTCTTTGACCGCTCAAATGAAAGTGCGGCGAATCGACGTCTTCCGATTAGTGATGGGAATTACGGCTCTTTTCAGAGAGCCGGTTCTTTTGGTTCAGCTCACTAAAACGATCTGGCTCTTATGGCTCCCAAATGGTTCCTCGGTTTGTTTGTTTTTTTTTTTTTTTTGCTTAAATTAATTAACTACCAAAAATCACGTAAAATGATGTGAAAAACGAATTACTCGTGTAAAAAATACACTATAACATCCATCCATACATTTACCGTAGCGCTTCTTCCTCATTAGGGTCGCTGGGGGTGCTGGAGCCTATCTCAGCTGTCTATAGGCACGAGGCAGGGGACACCCTGAATTGGTTGCCAGCCAATCGCAGGGCACACGAAGACGTACAACAGTCCGGCTCCCGTTTCCGGCTCTCTTCGTTCACTTCAGAGATCCGTCTCGTTCGCGAACAACGCATCACTACTTCCGATACACATTCAAGATGGCGGCCTTTCAACGGTCTTGCTAGCTTTTCCGTTCAAATGAAATCGCGACCAATTGACGTCTTCCGATTGAAATTCGTGTGTTCGGCGTCTCGTGCGACCCGGGAATGTGCGCGGATAGGCCAAAATATAACCAGGCGACTGTAGGCGTCCGTTTTAACAAAATTTAGCGTGAGCGTCGTCATTAACACCCTTCCCGCCGAATCGAGCGCCGCGAATGCCGAATCCAAGTATGGCGGACAAACCTTCGACTCGTATCACAATCCGGGTCTTGCAAAGCGCCTCCAGTTGTCGGTGTCGCTCGCTCTCCTCCCTCGCTCGACAAAGTTGCTCCTCGTACGAAGCCACGGTCGTTTGGAAGAGTCCGAAGATTTCGTCGGCGGTCGCAAGCAGCCTTTACCTCACCAACTCTTTCAAAATGTCCACGACTTGAGGTTCTTTCTGCTTTTGAGAGGGAAGCGACGTCTGGTCTCGTATTGTTGACGTCGCGTTTAGACCGAGAGCGCCTTGATCCGCCTCATCCCCTGCGGGAACACGTGTGGGGCTCCGCCATATTGCGAGTGGCGGATCTGCCCGGTGGTGTTGCTCAGCTTGTGGGAGGCCGTTTTCTCAAAGGCAAAACTTGAATCAGTCACACGTGTATGGCCGCTCAATATGTTGCAAGGGCCAAGTAGTCTTTTATGATGGACGCACGAGGGAATAGAATGAACAAAAGGACACATTTTTAAGTTTGAAATGTGGTGTGATTGTTGACAAGATCAGTGGCGCTGGGCGATGACGTCAGGAGGAGGCGCCAAGGACCAGCGGGGAGGGGGGGGGGGGTGACTGGGGAAAAGGCATTGCATTGGAGGCAAAATAAAAGTTACCCACGTTAATGGAACAGCTGGACTCACATGTGCCTTATTTGACAACACGACAGAAAAACTACATTAATGACATACAAAACAAAGTTTTGGAACTCCTGTGTTCATTTGCTCGTTGATTATGTTCCCACCTGGCAAGCACGTATTTGTAAGCTCCTACTTTGACATACGTGCCAACTTTTGAAACCAGAGAAGCCGAGTAATGCGCGGGTGTCCAGGTGCCGCAGGCCCTGGTCGGTCCACGACAAACATTACAGGTACCAGTGTCTGAAACTCATGACAAAAGTTAGCGGACACCCGGGCAGACAACTCTGAAAAGTTGCCTGCCCCATTTTTCACAACTTAAAACACAATAAGATGACTAATCACTATGCAAATTTCCAAACGAACGTTTGTTTGGCAATACGTCTGTGTAAGCTCTCAGTGGTACAGGAGTGGTCCATCCACCCTCCTAGTTTATGTTGTAAAGGGTGGTTAGAATGGAAAAGTAAGTATTGGTCAGTGTGCGTAGCCTTCCTAAAGACTTGTGTTTTTAGCGCTCTGTCCTCTTTTACAATCCAAGAAGGCTAGTTGGTTCTCTTGAATGTCCTCACGAGTAAATTTAATGTTGATGTCTACAGAGTTGAGGTGATCTGTGAAGGATTGAATTTCTTGTTTCTTAATGATGACAAAAGTATCGTCCACATATCTAAACCAGTGTCTAGGTTTTGTCCCTGGGAAGGATGTGAGGGCCTGTTTCTCCATCTCTTCCATTTCGTTTCCGCTTGTTTGGCAATTTGCATACTCTGCACGGCAGCCAATCAGAAGCCTGTTTCGTGCTTCGGACTATACCGTGACTGAAAAGTGTACTTGAAAGTGTTGAAAGCTAAGAAAGAGGAGTCCGCGTGGCTTGTAGCGGTTTGCTTTATTGAATAAAACAAACGTTTGATTTGAAAATAATCGTTTTCTTTTTCCTTGAAGTTGTCGGCCACCAGGGCAGAGACATTTTAAAACTTGTACGCACGACGTAAAAGTTGTACGCCCCGGGCCTCCGGGCAGACGTTACTTCAAACACTGCAGTTACCTAAAATGAAGCTAAAAACACCACCATTGATCAATGTTGATCAAATCAATGTCAAAGATGTATCGATGAGAAGGTTTCTTCAGCCGTCAGCTGTAATTTTTGAAGGTGTCGGACGTTTCACTCCTCATCCAAGAGGCTTCGTCAGCCACCAACAGCGTCAAAGATGTGTGTATATATATATATATATATATATATATATATATATATATACAGTAAAGTCTGGTTATATCGATATTCAAGGGAGTCCGAAAAAATATCGATATAACCGGGACTATCGATATATCCGATATCGATATAACGAGACTTTACTGTATATACAAATACACATTTCAACTTGTCAATCGTGAAAATTGAATTGGAATGCAGTGGAGAAATTGACATTTCACAGCAGCAAGGTGATGAACGGAAGATGAAAGGAATGAAAGAAGTAGAAAAACAAAATACTCGAGCTGCCGCAAAGGCAGCCACTGTCGCGGCACCATCTTGAAGTCAAAAGACTGCTTAGGCAACATAGGCTTAGTTATGCTGATGAGGTGATAACAGGGCAAATTGAGCAATCAGGCCAGTCATCAGTCAGGACAATAGAAGTAATCAGTGGAGCCGCAGGGATTAGTCCTCTGCTCCCCCCAACCTGAGAGCAGGAACCAATGTTCGCAGAGTCCGGCACCGCCACGTCTGGACAGTAGGGATATATATATAGGGCCGAAACTACCAGTAAGACTTTAGTATGCTGACGAAGCTTCTTGGATAAGAAGCAAAACGTCCGACACCTTCAAAGAAGTACATGACGACTGAAGAAACCTTTTCATCGATGGACAATTCCTGTAGGACTGAGAGCTTACACAGACACAAAAAGACACACAATCATTGTAAAGTGTACAAAAAAGTGCCATCATGTACTCACATGGTACCAAGGATTGTTCAAATCAATGACTCGCAAATTGATATGAATCATATCAAATCACATCATCTTTGACAACGATCAATTCTCATATCATCTGAGATCCACAAAATGAAGCTATTTAATGACACTCAAGACAAATAAGTCAAAACAAGTCCTGAGAAGCTGAAATCAGACGGATATGTTGAAGGAATGCTTTGGATCCCATTTTAATGCCTGAACCAGAGTCCTTATTAAAGCACATTTGCTGATGCCATAAAATAGCGCTGACGTCACCGTGTATCAAATAAAGTCTGTGGGTGATTCTTCCTCCATGTTCAATGGAAAAATCTTGATCCCTCAGTTTACGAACTTAATTGGATCCCAGAAAGCGTGTGTAAGGCGAAAAGTTCATATGCCAAACATTTATTTCCCATAAGAAACCATTAAAATGACAATAATCCGTTCCCGGGTCCCCATAAAAGATCATTTCCTACTAAATAAGACTTAAGACTACACAAATTATAGTGATCCCTCAGTTTACAAACTTAATTGGATCCCAGAAAGCGTGTGTAAGGCGAAAAGTTCATATGCCAAACATTTATTTCCCATAAGAAACCATTAAAATGACAATAATCTGTTCCCGGGTCCCCATAAAAGATCATTTCCTACTAAATAAGACTTAAGACTACACAAATTATAGTGATCCCTCAGTTTACAAACTTAATTGGTTCCATTAAAGTGTGTGTAAGGTGAAAAGTTCATCTGCCAAACATTTATTTCCTATAAGAAACCATTTAAAATGAGAATAATCTGTTCCCGGGTCCCCATAAAACATAATTTTCTACTAAATAAGCCTTAAAACTACACAAATATATACCTTTCTATGTATAATATATGTGTTATTGTATTGTCATTAAAGAAATAAACTGTACAACATAAGTCACACCAATGCACACCTTGTTTGTGTTTCTTGATGATCTCATTCTACTGCTTGATCTTAATTTTCTTTGTCTTCTTCGGCTTAACGCTAGACTGTAGTGGGGTTTTTTTTTTGGTCCCATAATAGCAAAAGTACTCCACTCGATAACAAACCACATGCGCACTCAAAGAAAGGGGGTGACGAAAATTACCGTAATTTCCGGACTATAAGCCGCGACTTTTGTCACAAGCTTTCAACCCTGCGGTTTATGCAACGATGGGGCCAATTTATACTTTTTTTTTTCTAACAGCCACCATGGGCCACTCAAGCACTAAACGCACGGAAGCACTGAAGGAGACTCGGAACCAGAAAGATTGTCCCTACTGCCGGCAGGACACGTAGTCATCCATGACACACGTCTGAATTCTGCGGCCCTCTGCCAAGCTATTTATTGAGTGTACATGCAAATTAAAGTGATGCATGAGTAAAACATAGTTTTCTTGATTATAATACCACGCCTCTGGACGTTCTGAGCACCAACAGCTGTAAAACATTGACTCTTGGATGAACTGATAAATTTGTAACCTGGCTAATGAGCTCTTCCTGTGCAGGATGTTCAAGTCGTAAATAACTTCGATGATAAAGAGTTTCCCAAGTCCTAAATTCTGTGAAGCTGACAGTTTAACTTGCTGTGTCTGTTGACCTGATTGACCCCAGGTTGTCTGTGCTTCACTTGTTGAGTCACAAGTGTTGACTAAGCATCTAATAGTATGAAACTTTTAAATCTGATAACTTCTTATTTTCCATCATGGTGAATATCTGTGCCGAGGTAGACGCAACTTCATGTAACTACGCGTGTGAATTGTGCATTTAAAGTGGCCCCTCCGAGTTGAATCGGAGGCTTGGATAAGCGGCGAGAAATCTTTGACGCCAAGAGCAACTTCGCTAACGTGTCTCAGTGACTTGCTATGATTTTGTACCAGACCTGTTAGCCAGTGCTAACGTGTTACTGCCTCGCCGTGTTACTACCGTCATGCACGCTGTGTTGCAGCTGCGTAACAGGCACTGTTTTGAAAGAAAAGTGAAGGTATATTATGAAAACTTTTTTTTTATAAACATGTACAAATGTACAAAATGGTTTGTCCTTTAAAAATGTACTGGGTGAGGCTTATAATCAGGTGCGCTCTGTAGTCCGGAAAATTGCTACCATCCTTCAGCACAAGGAAGCTATTAAGGCTGTTTCTGTGTTGTCTAAGCAACGGTCTCAGGCAATAGAAGAGGTTGAAAAACTTCTGTTGATTTGGATGGACGAAAAGCAGCTAGCAGGGGACAGTGTGAGTGAGGGTATTATCGCCCAGAAAGCACGGCAACTTCACTCAGGTGTCATCAAGAGGCAACGACCATCACAAAGGTCAATAAAACCACTTTATTATAAAGTACGAGTATATTTATTTCATCAGAATCCAACATTTATTCTACGTAAAATAAAGTCTATTTTTCGTAGTTTTAAGGCTTATTTAATAGAAAATGATGTTTTATGGGGACCTGGGAACAGATTATTCTCATGTTAATGGTTTCTTATGGGAAATTATATGGTACAGCAGGGGTGCTCACACTTTTTCAGCATACAAGATACTTATAAAAACAACCAAGTGAAAATGATGTACCCACGACAAAAATGCAAAACAATTATTTTCAAATGTTTTAAGGATTCTTTGTATGTGCAATGTATGTTGATGTACCTTGCATCAATGAATAAGCCAATATTGCACAACACACATAATAACTACATATACATAACATAATAAATAACTATGAACATTTTTTTGTAATTACCTGAGTTTACTTTGATGACTTGCACTGAATTGAATCAGCCAGGGATGCATCGTCCGTACAGTAGCTGCTGACAGCCAGCTTCAAGCACATTTCCAAATAAATGTTCATCATTCATGGTGGAACGCTATTTGGACTTAATGATCTTCATGTAGGAAAAGGCCGACTCACATAAATAAGTGGAGCCGAATAATGCAGTCAAGGAGGTAGCACATGTCCTCATGTTGGGGTACTTTTCCTGTGTGAGTAAGTTACAGAACTGTCCAGGAGCCGTGAGAACACTCACAATCTCCGATGTCTTTCCACATTTGCTGGGTTAAATCCTCAGCCGTGGCTTCACAGCGCCGTCCGTGTAACTGTATGTCTTGACAGCTGCAGAGCTTTGATTGAAGATAATATCTCTGAACAAGGAGTCAGCTGCTTCAACGAATGCTTCTTTTACCATCTCTCCGTCTTGGAAGGACTTACTTATTGTTTTTAACGATGGCGTGTCTCACGGGGAACGATGCTTCAGTTGGCGGCTTTCGCTTTTGAAGTATGTTGAGTGAAAAATGAGCGCTGTCCGGACAACTGGGATTTTAGTTCGGCCACCGTTCTCTTGCTCAGCTGGCTTTTCGGCGGGAAGTCAATGTCGCATTTTCCATGAAGAGTCCGAAAATGCCGCTCCACATTTTCCCATTCCGTATGAAAGTAATACGTTTTGCCCCCTTACTTGGTCAAGCTTTCTCACTCATTTTGAACACCATATGTTTTAGCAAGGGCTTAAAACCTGAGGTAATTCGCTGACTAGCTTTTAAATTTTCCTGCGTTTAGCGCCGTTGTTTACGTATGCACGGCAACCTAAAAGTAAAAATTCAGTTCTGAATGGTTGCCCTGTATGTCAATCAAGTGACGGGACGTTTGATAGGCTGACAAATGTTTTTTTTTTTTTACATCATGCTGCGATCGACCAGTACTACCTCCGCAATCGACCGGTAAATCGCGATCGACGTAATGAGCACCCCTGCAGTACAGTATATTTATTGAATTAGAATCCAATAGCACATTTATTATATGTAAAATAAGGTCTATTTTGCGTCGTCTTAAGGCTTATTTTGTAGAAAATGATGTTTTATGGGGACCTGGGAACCGATTATTCTCATTTTAATGGTTTCTTATGGGAAATTAATGTTCAGCAGAGAAACTTTTGGCCTTACACACACTTTCTGGGAACCAATGAAGTTTGTGAACTGAGTTATCACTGTACTTGGCAGGTACGCTTTGACGAGATTACTTCCGAAATTTCCACTCATTTTGTTTTTTTCATGACAAAACTGACCTTGAGTTTTGAAAGGCGCTTATAAATCAAATGTATTTTTATTATTATATGTCCAAAGTCCGGCCTGGGGGCCAAATGCGGCCCATGGTCAATTTTCTTCCGGCCCGCAGCCTCCGTCATAAAATCAATCATGTCTGGCAAGCATGTAGAATGAATCCATTGAGCAGTAGCACTGTTACCTCTGTATGCTAAGTGCTGCCATCTAGAGGTCAATTAGGAACAGTATATTAATATTAATAATCATACTACTACTACTACTACTACCAATAATAATAATAATATTTTCCTTTCGGCTTTTCCCTTCAAGGGGTCACCACAGTATAATACTAATAATACTACTACTACTAATAATAATAATAATACTAATAATACTCATAATAATAATCACAATAATAATAATAATAATCCATTTCATTTCAAAGCCCCTTTCAAAACTTTCAAGGACACTCGCAGTCGGCCTCTTCAGCTTCCTCTTTCACGCGGGGAAGCTTTGGCCACTCCACGACCTCTTTCGGGACTTCTTTGAGGGGGGTCGCCTGCGGATCGTCGTCCTTGACATCTGCAGGACGTGAGCAAAGCAATAACATTAATAATAATAATAATAATCCATTTCATTTCTAAACGCATTTCGAAACTCTCAAGGTCACTTGACAGGAACAGGATATTTTTTTTATGCGGGTAAGCAGCGGCAGCCACACGCGCTAGCGTTCACCCAACCCGGAAGTTACATAAAGTAAAAAAAAATCTGTAATTGACCAAATGAGGCCCCCGATTTTCTAAAAATGGAGATTTTCAATTGAAAAAAAAAATCGTACATGGTGACAAATCTAAAAAAAAAAAAAAAAAGATTATTTCTTGGTCAACTGCCGCTGCTCACCCGCAGAAAAACCTATCCTGTGATTGTAAAGTGTCCTTGAGATTTTTGAAAGACGCTGATCAGATGGCTAGCCAGAAGGTATTGATTAGCTATCTGGCTAGCTATTTAGCTGGCTATGTATTAGCTATCTGGCTGGCTAGCTTGCTAGCCATTATCTATCTATTAGCCGACAAGCTCGCTTTCAATCTATGAGTTACTTCCGGGTGGAGAGAATGCGTGTGGCTGCCGCTGCTCACCCTCAGAAAAACTTATCCTGTGACTATAAAGTGACCTTGAGAGTTTTGTATTATTATTATTATTAAAAGAAATAACAATAAGACACTTCATTCGAGGGATCGCCGAGCGCTGCGTGCGGTTTACTTGCCGGCGTGGTGCGTGCATACGTGCGAATCCAAATTGGACTTCTGGGCGCAGCTTTTGCCGCACACTCGGCAGGCGAAGGCTTTTTCTCCGGTGTGCGTCCTCATGTGGAGCGCCACGTGTTCCTTCCGAGAAAACGTCTCGCCGCAAACTGAGCAGCAAAAGGGTTTTTCCCCCGGGTGCGCTAGCATGTGGTTGTCCAGGCTTTGCTTTCCATGAAAGGTGGCGCTGCAAAGGGAGCAGGCGAAGGGTTTCTCTCTGGTGTGGGTCCACTGGTGCCTTTCCAGGTTGTATTTTCGATAAAAAGTAGCGCTGCAAAAGGAGCAGACGAAGGGTTTCTTTGTGGCGTGGATCTGCACGTGCCTTTCCAGGCTGCCCTTGTGAGAAAAGGCAGTTCTGCACAAAGAGCAGGTGAAAGGTTTCTCTCTGGCGTGGATCTGCATGTGCGTTATCAGGTGTTGCTTGGCGGAAAAGGTGCCGTCGCAAACGGCACATCGGAAGGGCTTTTCGCCCGTGTGGGTCCTCATGTGGACCACCATGTTTCCCTTCTGAGAAAAGCCCTTGCCGCAAAGCAGGCAGCAAAAGGGTTTTTCTCCCGTGTGGCTTTTCACGTGTCTCATCAAGTAGACTTTGCATGTGAACTTTTTGCCGCAAACCGAGCAGCAAAAGGGTTTTTCTCCCGTGTGGCTTTTCACGTGTCTCATCAAGTAGGCCTTGCAAGTGAACTTTTTAGCGCAATAGGAGCAGCAGAAACGCTCCTTGGGGGAGGGACACTTTTGGGGTACGCGGGACCTTTTCTCGCCGGGGACCATTTTCGGAGAGCCAGGGCACTTTTCATCCTCGCCTTGCCTGTCAGCGTTGTCCGAGATTGGCGCCAGGAGGTCGTGTGGCGACGACCAATCAGAGCATTCGGGCGCTTCGTCTTCACCCGCTTTGCTTTTCGGGCGGGCGCCGGTCAGGACCGACGCGCTCACATCGGCCTTTTCCTCCTTCACTAGGTTTGATCCTGAAACGTGCCAAGAATTGAGCTGCGGGAAACGTTTTTTTTGCGCCTGCGACGTCACAGCCGCCATGTTTTTTGACTACATGTCATTACCTTCATAATCGTCGGCGCTCCCCAAAGCTTCTTCTGTGCGAAGCCCCGAGGTGGGCGTCCAGCGGCGATCTTCACTCGGACCGCCGGGATGAAGCTTTGACCACTCGAGTGGTGGAAGTCCGTCGTCGACACTCTCCTCGGAGACGCCATCTTGCGGCAAACTGCTGACATCGGCCTCCTCCTCCTCCTCCTCCTCTTCCTTTTTAACGTGGGGGACTTGTGGATACTCCAAAGCGGAGCTTCCCGATTTCACGTCAGGAACTTCTTCCTTTCGACCGATTAGCTGATTCACATCTGCGGGGACACAAGCAGGAAGTAATTCACACCTTTAGAAAATGATGGAGCGTCATTGCCACGTGACACCAAAGCGGCGTTCCAATTGGCTGAAAGCTAACTCTAAGATGGCAGCCGTCCAGAGGTGTTGTTTGTACATTCAAATGAAACTGCAGCGAATCGACGTCTTCCGATTAGCGATGGGAATTCCGGCTCACTAAAACGATCGGCTTTTATGGCTCCTCAGTTGGTTTGTTTTTTGCTTAAATTAACTACCTAAAATCATATGAAAAATAAATTACTCATGTAAAAAAAACACTAACAAATATTTTTTATTTATATGTGCACACAAGTGACTTTTGGCTTGGCTCACACAAAAATACGTCTCTTTTGGCTCCCCAGTTTTTTTGTTGTTGATTAAATTAATTAACTACCAAAAATCATGTAAAATTATATGAAAAACGAATTACTCATGTAAAAAATACACTATATCAAATATTTGTATTTATATGGCTTTATTTATACGTGCACACTAGTGATGGGAATTCCGGCTCCTTTCATAGAGCCGGTTCTGTTTGCCCCCCTCCCTCCGGTATCACCTCATCAGCATTGCGAAAGTTGCCTAACCTGTTTTGCCTAAGCAGGCTATTGTATGAACGATCCAAATTGAACCACACCCCACCAGACCGGTTTAGTGAAGGCTTTAGTTGTTTTCTGAAAATCGCTTTTACTCCCCTTTCAACCCATCTATGTTCTTTCACTAAGCGACTACTAAATCCTTCATTAAACCGGTTTGGTGGGGTGAAGTTCAACTTGGATCGTTCATACAATAGCCTGCTTAGGCAACATAGGATTAGTAATACTGATACTGGTCGAAGTGATGCAATCAGGCCAGTCGTTAGTCAGAACAATCGGAACAATCAGTGGAGCTGCACAGAGTAGTCCTCGGCTCCCCTCAACCTGAGAGCAAGGACCTATCATAGTAGAGTTCGGCACCGCTATGTCTGGACAGTAGGGATATATATAGGTTAGTTTATATATAAACTACCAGTAAGACTTTAGTTTGCTGACAAAGTTTCTTGGATAAGAAGCGAAACGTCCGACATCTTCAAAGAAGTACAGATGACGGCTGAAAAAAACCTTTTCAGCGATGGACCACTCCTGTACGACTGAGAGATTACACAGACGTATCATACCAACTAGTAAAAAATATAAGAATTTAATAATAATAAGAACATAATGTGATCATTACCACCTCCCCTTCTCCTCACTACTGCATATCTGTAATTCTCTCATCCCTCCTCTACCAATCACGTGCGGCTTTAACCGAAGACTGAGGGTGGGGAATAGAGGACAAAAACAAGTCGACTCCTTCGATGAGAAGGTTTCTTCAGCCATCATCTGTACAAAAGTGAAGGTTTCGGACGTTTCGCCTCCTATCCAAGAGACTTCGTCAGCGAACTAAAGTCTGACTGGTCGTATCGGCCCCATTTATATATCCCTAATGTCCAGACATGGTGGCGCCGGACACAGCTATGATAGGTCCCTACTCTCAGGTTGGGGGGGGCAGAGGACCCCTCCCTGTGGCCCCACTGATTGTTCCTACATTCCTGACTAACAACTGGCCTATTTCCCCCACTCCCCCCGGTATCACCTCATCAGCATAACGACCCTCATCAGCACTACGAAAGTTGCCTAACCTGTTTTGCCTAAGCAAGCTATTGTATGAACGATCCAAATTGAACCTCACACCACCAGACCGGTTTAATGAGGGATTTTGTTGTTTTATAAGAATCGCCTCTTTTACCCCCCTTTCAAACCATCTATGTTCTTTCGCTAAGATTTTAACCTCATTGTCGTCAAATGAGTGGTTGCTAGCTTTTAGGTGCAAATGTACTGCCGATTGAGGTCCACTAGTATTATCCCTGCGATGTTGATAAAGTCTTTTTTTGAGAGTTTGTTGAGTCTCCCCAATGTACTGCTCTTTACAATTTTCATTCTTACAATGTATGGAATAAACTACATTACTTTGTTTTTCTTTTGGTAGTCTATCTTTTGGATGCACTCATTTTTGCCTTAACGTGTTTATCGGTTTGAAATAAGTAGGAATTTTATGTTGCCAAAGGACTCCTTGTAATTTTTCAGAAACTCCTGCAATGTACGGTACTGCTACTCCTCTCCTTTTTGAATCTTGAGAATTATTGGTTTCGTTCGCTATTCTTTCTTTCTGACATTTGTTGAATGACCACTGAGGGTACCCACAGTTAGTGAGTGCTCTCCTGATATGTTTTGACTCCTTTTCTCTACCTTCAGTGCTAGTTGCTATTAGTTTAGCCCTATGCTGGAGGGTTCTGATAACTCCTAGTTTATGTTGTAAAGGGTGGTTAGAGTCAAAAAGTAAGTATTGGTCAGTGTGCGTAGCCTTCCTAAAGACTTGTGTTTTTAGCGCTCTGCCCTCTTTTATAATTACTTTACAATCCAAGAAGGCTAGTTGGTTCTCTTTAATGTCCTCACGAGTAAATTTAATGTTGAAGTCTACAGAGTTGAGGATTGAATTTCTTGTTTCTTAATTATGACAAAAGTATCGTCCACATATCTAAACCAGTGTCTAGGTTTAGTCCCTGGGAAGGATGTGAGGGCCCATGTCTGGACATTAGGGATATATAAATGGGGCCGATACGACCAGTCAGACTTTAGTTCGGCCTCTTGGATAGGAGGCGAAACGTCCGAAACCTTCACTTTTGTAGATGACGGCTGAAGAAACCTTCTCATCGATGGACCACTCCTGTACGACTGAAAGCTTACACAGAAGTCGACTCCTTGTTAGCCGGCTCTCTTCGTTTACTTTAAGAGATCCGGCTCGTTCGTGAACGACACATCACTACTTCCGATTCACATTCAAGATGGCGACCGTTCAACGGTCTTGTTAGCTTTTCTGTTCAAATGAAAGTGCAGCGAATCGACTTCTTCCGATTCAAATTCGCGTGTTCGGCGTCTCGTGCGGCCCGGGAATGAGCGGGGATAGGCCAAAATATAACCAGAAGACTGTAGGCTTCTGTTTCAACTAAATTTAGCGGTAGCTTCGTCTTTAACGCCTCGACCGCCGAATCGAGCGCCGCGAATGCCGAATCCAAATATGGCGGACAAACCTTCGACTCGTATCACAATCCGGGTCTTGCAAACCGCCTCCAGTTGTCGTCGGTGTCGCTCGCTCTCCTCCCTCGCCCGACAAAGTTGCTCCTCGTAAGAAGCCACGGTCGTTTGGAACAGTCCGAAGATTTCGTCGGCGGCCGCAAGCAGCCTTTCCCTCACCAACTCTTTCAACATGTCGTCGACAACTCGAGGTTCTTTCTGGTTTTGGGCTCGAAGCGGCGTCTGCTCGCCTAAATCTGGTCTCGTATTGGTGACGTCATATCGAAACGCGCGAGAATCGCGAGACCGCCTTGATCCGCCACACCGATCCGGTAACACGTGTGACGCTCCGCCATGTTGCGAGTGGCGGCACTGCCCGGTGTTGTTGCTCAGCTTGTGGGAGGCCGTTTTCTCAAAGGCAAACTCGAATCAGTCACACGTGTATGGCCGCTCAATATGTTGCAAGAGGCAAGTAGTCTTTTATTGATTATATCCCCACCTGGCGGGCACGTACTTGCAAGCTCCTACTTTGACATACGTGCTAACTTTTGAAACCAGAAAAGCTGAGTAATGCGCCGCGGGGTCGAGGTGCAACAGGCCCTGGTCCGTCGAGGACTTTGTCCTGGTCAGGGGCTCTAGCCAAACGCTTTTTGACATTACAAGTACTTTAAGGACAACCAACACCATTTTTTTGTTTCCTAACTGACCAGAGAAACGTTTTATAGCACCTAAAATACCCAAAACATGCAGTACGTCTGCATAAGCTCACAGTCGTACAGGAGTGGTCCATCGATGAGAAGGTTTCTTCAGCCGTCATCTGTACTTTTTGAAGGTGTACGACGTTTCGCCTCCCATCCAGGAGGCTTCGACAGCGAACTCAAGTCTTACTGGTAGTATCGGCCCTATTTATCTATTCCTAATGTCCAGACATGGCGGCGCCGGACACAGCTATGATAGGTCCCTATTCTCAGGTTGGGGGGAGCAGAGGACCACTCCCTGCGGCCCCACCGATTGTTCCTACATTCCTGACTAACGACTGGCCTGTTTGCCCCACCCCCTCCGGTATCACCTCATCAGCATTACGGATGTTGCCTAACCTGTTTTGCTTAAGCAGGCTATTATATGAACGATCCAAATTGAACCTCACCCCACCAGACCGATTTAATGAAGGATTTAGTTGTTTTATGAGAATCGCTCCTTTTACTCCCCTTTCAAACCATCTATGTTCTTTCGCTAAGATTTTAACCTCATTGTCGTCAAATGAGTGGTTGCTAGCTTTTAGGTGCAAATGTCCCCATTGTGGGACGAATAAAGGTTTTTTTTCTGATAAAAACATGCAGGTTGATATTTTTAGTCAAATGAAAAACACAAATAAAAAATGACTTAAACTCTCCCAAAACTACTTCAAAATGATCTGAGAAAGTTTCATTTTGTTCTAAATAAGCCATAAAACTACACAAAATACAGTGATACTGTAGCCGTTGAGGAAAGCGCACACACGACTGAAAGTGGAGACGTGTTTATTGCAACGTGGATCGAACTCAAACAGAAAATGCGGTGATATATATGGAACATAAACCCGCCCCCTCCTGTGCACCTGTTGGGTGAAATGCCTGGTCCTAGTGCCCGCCACAATACCTTAGTTTGCGAACTTAATTGGCTCCCAGAAAGTGTGTGTAAGGTGAAAAGTTCATCAGCCAAACATTTATTTCCCAAAAGAAACCATTAAAATGAAAATAATCCTTGTACTAAGTTCATCCTGTCTACTTGATATCTAATTTAAAGCATGTCAGGTATTTGAACGCCTACACTGTCTGTAAGTAAAGAATCTGCTTTAAAATAAAATAAAATATGAAAATAATCCGTTCCCGGGTCCCCATAAAAGATCATTTTCGACTAAATAAGCCTTAAAACCACACAAAATATAGTGATACCTCAGTTTACGAACTTAATTGGCTCCCAGAAAGTGTGTGTAAGGTGAAAAGTTCGTCTGCCAAACATTTATTTCCCATAAGAAACCATTAAAATGAGAATAATCCGTTCCCGGGTCCCCATAAAAGATAATTTTCTGCTAAATAAGCCTTAAAACTACACAAAATATAGTGATACATCAGTTTATAAACTTAATTGGCACCCAGAAAGTGTGTGTAAGGTGAAAAGTTTTTCTGACAAACATTCATTTCCCATAAGAAACCATGAACATGAGAGTAATCTGTTCCCAGGTCCCCATAAAAGATCCTTTTCTACTAAACAAGCCTTAAAACTACACAAATATATACCTTTTTATGCGTATAATAAATGCGCTATTGTATTGGTGTTAAAGAAATAAACTGTACCATATAAAAAAGTGGTTTTACTGACGTTTGTAATGTTCGTTGTCAATGGATGATGAACTTCCAGGTTGCCTCTTGATGATATCCAAGTAATAATTATAATAATAATCCATTTCATTTCTAAGCGCCTTCCAAAACTCTCAAGGACACTTTACAGTCACATGATTTTTTTTTTGTGTACAGGTGAGCAGCGGCAGCCATTCGCGCCAGCGTTCACTCTCCCCGGAAGTAACACAGCAGCAAAGTTATGAAAGGAAAGAAAGAAAAAATAACCTAAATAACAAAGAATATGACAACACAAAGACACAGAGTCATTCATTCTTCAGCACTTGCTGTACCCTCTTTGTGACATGAAGCAGTTCTAGATGAAGAAGGAGAGGCTCAAAGCGTCCTTTTCAGCAGTGGATCATGGACGTCATGGTGGAATGTGCATTTCTACTACAAGCTAAATGTTGAAAGCAAACACGAAGCTGGAGCATCAGTTGACGTTGACAATTGTAAAAATGTTCACGTCAATTTTGGTGACCAAGTGAAGTTGCCTTGCTTTCTTGGCAATAATACCCTCACTCACACTATCCCCTGCTAGCTGCTTTTCGTTAATCCAAATCAACAGAAGTTTTTCAACATCTTCAATTGCCTGAGACCGTTGCTTAGACAACACAGGAACACCCTTTGCCACACGTAGCAATGGTCAACTTAGCGTACTGGGAGACTAAGTCACACAAACGCACACCTCGTTTGTGTTTCTTAATGATCTTCTTCTGCTTGATCTTAATTTTCTTTCATGTCTTCTTCGAATTAATGCTAGCCTGTAGTGGGGTCTTTTTGGTCCCGTAATAGCAAAAGTACTCCACTCGATAACAAACCACATGCGCACTCAAAGAAAGGGGGTGACGAAAACCACCGTAACTTCCGGACTATAAGCCGCGACTTTTGTCACAATCTTTCAACGATGCGGCCAATTTATTTATTTTTTTCCTAACAGCCACCGTGTGGCGCTCAAGCACTAAACTTAAGAGTGAGTGTCAGAGATATGACTGTCAGACACTGTGGACAGAGACTCGGAACCAGAAAGATTGTCCTTACTTCTGGCAGGAAACATAGTCATCCATGACACACGTCTGAATTCTGCGGCCCTCTGCCAAGCTATTTATTGAGAGGACATGCAAATTAAAGTGATGCATTAGTAAAACATAGTTTTCTTGATTATAATACCACGCCTCTGGACGTTCTGAGCACCAACAGCTGTAAAACATTGACTCTTGGATGAACTGATAAATTTGTAACCTGGCTAATGAGCTCTTCCTGTGCAGGATGTTCAAGTCGTAAATAACTTCGGTGATTAAGAGTTTCCCAAGTTCTAAATTCTGTGAAGCTGACAGTTTAACTTGCTGTGTCTGTTGACCCGATTGACCCCAGGTTGTCTGTGCTTCAATTGTGTATTGAGTCACAAGTGTTGACTAAGCATCTAACAGCATGATTATATGTTTTCGTGACCTAAAGCGTTCGCAGTCGACCATTGCTACCATCTTTCATAACTAGGAAGCTATTAAGGGTGTTTCTGTGTCGTCTCAGTAACGGTCTCAGGCAATAGAAGAGGTTGACAAACTTCTGTTGATTTGGATGGACGAAAAGCAGCTAGCAGGGGACAGTGTGAGTGAGGGTATGATCGCCCAGAAAGCACAGCAACTTCACTCAGATGTCATCAAGAGGCAGCGACATCAACGACCATCACAAAGGTCAATAAAACGACTTGATTATACAGTATGAGGATATTTATTTAATTAGAATCCAATAGCACATTTATTATACATGAAATAAGGTCGATTTTGAGTAGTTTTAAGGCTTATAGCCACTGTATATCGTCCCCCGAAACCACATCGTGACTTTTTAAAAGACTTCTCAGCCGTCCTCACACACCTCTCCACTCTGTCACCAAATATTAGTATCCTGGGGGACTTCAACATACACATTGACAATTCCACCCATCCCCTCACCAAAGACTTCATTTCCTCACTGGAGAGTTTTGGCTTGCATCAATTCTCTGATTTCCCCACGCATATAAAAGGGCATTCCCTGGACTTGATATTAGTGGACACGATACTAGTGCTGCGTGTTCTACCGGAAACAAATTCCTTGTGTGTTCTACATACTTGGCAATAAAGATGATTCCGATTCTGATTCTGATTGATATGCTGCTGTGGTTTTACCCCCGCCAACTGCACAGCAAATGAACTACCTGTAACGGACCATTTCCTTGTCTCATTTAACGTTCCCATCACACTCTCTCTCCCCAAGCCACCCCGCATCATCACTTATCGGAACGTCAAACACATCGACACTGTTTCCCTCACTGCAATGGCTGCCACCCTCAATCCGGACTACAACTCCCCCCCGATGAACTTGTCTCCCGGTACAACACGGACCTTGCAAACATGCTAATCGCCCTTGCTCCTGTCAAGTCCCGGTCAGTCCAATTCACCCGATCCGCCCCTTGGTTCACCGCCGACCTCCGCTCCACCAAGGCGAAAACTCGGCAACTAGAAAGACTTTACAGGAAGACCGGCCTCACCACCCACAAGGACATGTACACAGCTCACCTCACCCATTACAAGGACTCTATCACACGCGCAAAATCACAATACTATTCTGGACTGATTGACGCCAACACTGGGAATGCACGGACTCTCTTTTCCCTGTACAACAAAATCATTCAACCCCCTATCTCTCTCAGCTCCACCTGTCAGCTTCACCCTCTCCCGACTATCCTCATCAAATCTTGTCTACCCCCTCTCCTCCGTTTTATTTCAGCTCTTACTCACTCCTCATTATCCACTGGAATTGTTCCTATCCCTCTCAAAACCGCAGCTGTAACGCCAATCCTGAAAAAACTTGGTTCAGATCCCAATGATTTCAATAACCTACGTCCAATTTCGCATCTTTCATTTATCGCTAAAATTCTCGAAAAAAACGTCGCCTCTCAGCTCCACTCTCACCTCACTCACAATAACCTCTACGAACAATTCCAGTCTGGTTTCCGTCCCCGCCACAGCACTGAATCAGCCTTCATAGCCTTCTTCGTTGAGACCTTCAAGTTCCTGGGAATCACAGTGTCCCAGGACATGAAGTGGGAGGTCAACACCAACTCTATCCTGAAAAATGCCCAAAAGGGAATGTACTTCCTGAGGCTGCTAAAGAAGCATGGCCTGCCACAGGAGGTGCTGCAACATTTCTACACGGCTGTCATCGAATCCATCCTGTGTTCTTCCATCACCGTTTGGTTCGGGGCCGCCACAAAAATGGACAAAATCCGACTTCAACGGACAGTTAGGACGGCGGAAAAAATCATTGGCACCGCCCTAGCCACTCTCGAGGACTTGCACATTGCAAGAATCCAAACTAGGGTGCGGAAAATCATATTGGACCCTCCGAACCCTGCCCACCACCTTTTCCAGCTACTCCCCTCAGGCAGGCGCTACCGATCCATGCGCACCAAATCCAGCAGACATTTAAACAGCTTCTTCCCCCAAGCCATTAACTCTTTGAACTCTTCAACAGTAGCCCAAATTTAACTGTATAGTGCCACTTAGCAGTTTTTTTTGACGACGATACTAGTGCAGCGTGTTCTACCGGAAACAAATTCCTTGTGTGTTCTACATACTTGGCAATAAAGATGATTCTGATTCTGATAAAAATCACTAACGACCTTCTCATAGCAGCAGATACCGGCTCCCTCTCTATTCTCATCCTTCTTGATCTATCTGCGGCCTTTGACACCATTTCTCACCCCATCCTGCTGAACCGACTCTCCACTCTAGGCGTGACACACACCCCACTCAGTTGGTTTCACTCCTACCTCACTGGCCGCTCACAGTTTATCCAAATTACCTCATTCACTTCACGGTCCTCCCCTGTGTCTTCTGGTGTGCCCCAAGGTTCTGTCCTGGGGCCCCTTCTCTTTATTATATACCTTCTTCCCCTTGGTGATATCTTCCGCAATTTTGGCATTCATTTTCACTGCTTCGCGGATGACACCCAGCTCTACCTCTCCAGTAAACCCGACGCCTCTCTTCCACCTACATCCCTTACACTTTGCCTCTCAGAAATTAAATCCTGGTTTTCTCATAACTTTCTCAAACTAAACAGCGAAAAAACGGAACTTCTCCTTGTCGATACAAAATCCACCCTTCACAAAGCTAACAGTTTCTCTCTCACCACTGACAGTTCCACCGTGTCCCCCGCCCTTCAGGTCAAGAGCCTGGGTGTCATCCTCGATAGCACACTATCTTTTCACTCCCACATAAATAACATAACCCGGTCTGCATATTTCCACCTCCGTAAAATCAATCGTCTCTGTCCCTCTCTCACCCCTCACACCACTGCTATCCTCGTCCACAGTCTCGTCGCCTCCCGTATCGATTATTGTAATTCACTTCTTTTCGGGGTCAATCAAAAATGTCTCCATAAACTCCAACTAGTCCAAAATTCCTCAGCCCGGATCATCACTAGAACCCCCTCCTTTCACCACATCACTCCTGTCCTCCAACAGCTCCACTGGCTCCCTGTTAAAGTCCGTATTGAATTCAAGATACTTCTGTTTACATTTAAAGCCATCCATAACCTTGCCCCCCCCCCCATCTGTCTGACCCAATTCAAATCTCCGTTCCTACTCGGGCCCTCAGATCCTCTTCCTCCCTCCACCTCTATATGCCCTCTGCCCGTCTCACCACGATGGGGTGCAGAGCTTTCAGCCGCTCCGCTCCCAAACTCTGGAACGCACTTCCACCCAACACCCGTAACATTGCCTCCCTTCCTACTTTCAAATCTCACCTGAAAACCCACCTCTTTAAACTTGCTTACATGGTCTAATTTATTATGCTGTTTTATTATTTATTGCATATGCATGATTTTACTGTTTTGTGTATTGTCTTTGTTGTAAAGTGTCCGTGGGTGTTCAGAAAGGCGCTTGTAAATTAAATGTATCATTATTATTTCGTAGAAAATGATGTTTTATGGGCACCTGGGAACAGACTATTCTCATATGAATGGTTTCTTATGGGAAATAAATGTTTAGCAGACAAACTTTTCGCCTTACGCACACTTTCTGGGAACCAATTAAGTTTGTGAGCCGAGTCATCACTGTACTTGGCAGGTATGCTTTGACGAGATTACTTACGAAATTTCCACTCATTTCGTTTCTTGCATGACAAAAGTGACCTTGAGAGTTTTGAAACGCGCTTATAAATCAAATGTATTATTACTACTACTACAACTAGTACTACTACTACTACTGTTGTTGTGATTATGATTGTGATTATTATTATTACAGTAGTCTCGTTATATCGATATTCTCGGGAGTCCGAAAAATATCGATATAACCGGGACTATCGATATATCCGACCCCGCGCGCATGTAATTTTCTCCTTGCATGCATAGAAATAGTATCGTAATAAACGGGACTGTCGATATAGCCGATATCGATATAACGAGACTTTACTGTATTATTACATCAAACAAGACTAAAGTCCGGCCTGGGGGCCAAATGCGGCCCGTGGTCAATTTTCTTCCGGCCCACAGCCTCCGTCATAAAATCAATCATGTCTGGCAAGCATGTAGAATGAATCCATTGAGCAGTAGCACTGTTACCTCTGTATGCTAAGTGCTGCCATCTAGAGGTCAATTAGGAACAGCATATTAATATGAATATTAATATTAATTATAATCTTCTTTTCAAAGGGTCGCCACAGTATACTACTACTACTACTACTAATAATAATACTAATAATAATCCATTTCATTTCTAAGCCCCTTTCAAAACTTTCAAGGACACTCGCAGTCTGCCTCTTCAGCTTCCTCTTTCACGTGGGGAGGCTTTGGCCACTCCACGACCTCTTTCGGGACTTCTTTGAGGGGGGTCGCCTGCGGATCGGCGTCCTTGACATCTGCAGGACGTGAGCAAAGCAATAACATTAATAATAACATTAAGAATAATCAATTTTATTTCGACTTAAGCGCCTTTCTAAACTGTCAAGGTCACTTTACAGTCATAGGATATTTCTTCTGCGGGTAAGCAGCGGCAGCCACACGCGCTAGCGTTCACCCAACCCGGAAGTTACATAAAGTTAAAAAACACTGTAATTGACCAAATGAGGCCCTCGATTTTCTAAAAATGGCAATTTGCAACTGAAACAAATTGTATATGGTGACAAATCTAAAAAAAAAGATTATTTCTTGGTCAACTGCCGCTGCTCATCCAAAGAAAAACCTATCCTGTGATTGTAAAGTGTCCTTGAGTTTTGAAAGATGGCTAGCCAGAAGGTGTCGATTAGCTATCTGGCTAGCTATCTAGCTGGCTATCTATTAGCTATCTGGCTGGCTTGCTTGCTAGCTATTATCTATCTATTAGCTGACTAGCTCGCTTTCAATCCATTTGAGTTACTTCCGGGTTGAGAGAACGCCGGTGCGTGTGGCTGCCGCTGATCACCCACAGAAAAACTTATCTTGTGACTGTAAAGTGACCTTGAGAGTCTTGAAAGACGCTTATAAATGAAATGTATTATCATTATTATTATTATTAATAATAATAATAATAATAATAACAATCAGACACTCCATTCGAGGGATCGCCGAGCGCCGGTCGCTGCGTGCGGTTTACTTGCCGGCGTGGTGCGTGCGGACGTGCGAATCCAAATTGGACTTCCGGGCGAGGCTTTTGCCGCACACTCGGCAGGTGAAGGGCTTTTCTCCGGTGTGCGTCCTCACGTGCCTGACCAGCATTCCCTTATCGGCGAAGGTCTCGCCACAAGTGGAGCATCCGAAGGGTTTTTCTCCGCTGTGCCTCCTCATGTGGACCATCATGTTTCCCTTCCGAGAAAAGGCCTTGCCGCAAACCGAGCAGCAAAAGGGTTTTTCTCCCGTGTGGCTTTGCATGTGTCTCATCAAGTGCGAATTGCAAGGGAACCTCTTACCGCAAACCGAGCAACAAAAGTGGTTTTCTCCAGTGTGGGTTTTCATGTGTCTTCTCAAGTCGGATTTGTAACTGAACCTCTTATCGCAAACCGAGCAGCAAAAGGGTTTTTCTCCCGTGTGGCTTTTCATGTGTCTCATCAATTTGGAATAGGAAGGGAACTTTTTACCGCAAACCGAGCAACAAAAGTGGTTTTCTCCCGTGTGGGTTTTCTCGTGTCTTACCAAGTGGAAATTGCAAGGGAACTTTTGACCGCAAACCGAGCAACAAAAGGGTTTTTCTCCCGTGTGGCTTCTCACGTGTCTTATCAAGTCGGAATTGTAAATGAACTTTTTACCGCAAACCGAGCAGCAAAGAAGTTTTTCTCCCGTGTGGCTTTTCATGTGTCTCATCAATTTGGAATAGGAAGGGAACTTTTGACCGCAAACCGAGCAGCAAAAGGGTTTTTCTCCCGTGTGGGTTTTCACGTGTCTTATCAAGTGGAAATTGCAAGGAAACTTTTTACCGCAAACCGAGCAACAAAAGGGTTTTTCTCCCGTGTGGCTTCTCATGTGTCTCATCAAGTGGGAATTGCAAGGAAACTTTTTACCGCAACGGGAGCAGCAGAAACGCTTATTGGGGGCGGGACGCTTTTGGGGTTTGCGGGAACTTTTCTTGCCGGGGATCATTTTCGGAGATCCCGGGCACGTTTCGTCCTCGCCTTGCCTGTCGGTGTCGTCGTTGTCCGAGATCGGCGCCAGAAGGTCGTCTGCCGGCGACCAATCAGAGCATTCGGGCGCTTCGTCTTCACCCGCTTTGCTTTTCGGGCGGGCGCCGGTCGGGACCGACGTGCTCACATCGGCCTTTTCCTCCTTCTCTAAAGATTTAAATACACAAAAAATCTGATGATTTGTTTTTGGTTTGATCGTAAAACGTGCCAAGAATTGAGCTGCTGGAGACGTTTTTTTGCGCCTGCGACGTCACAGCCGCCATATTTTTTGACTACATGTCATTACCTTCACAATCGCCGGCGCTCCCCAAAGCTTCTTCTGTGTGAAGCCCCGAGGTGGGCGTCCAGCGGCGATCTTCACTCGGAAGCTTTGACCACTCGAGTGGTGGAAGTCGGTCGTCGACACTCTCCTCGGAGACGCCATCTTGCGGCAAACTGCTGACATCGGCCTCCTCCTCCTCCTCCTCTTCCTTTTTAACGTGGGGGGCTTGTGGGTACTCCAAAGCGGAGCTTCCCGATTTTATATCAGGACCTTTTTCTTGACGACCGATTAGCTGATTGACATCTGCAGGGACACAAGCAGGACGTCATTCACACAGTTCGAAAATCATAGAAGGGCAAAAGGAGCCAGAGTGCGACATTTTCCTCTGAACTGCAAAAGAAACATTTTTCCAAGACCACGGCGCGAGAGGAAGTCACTGCCACGTGACGCCAAAGCGCCGTTTCATTGGCTGAAAGCTAAATCTAAGATGGCGGCCGGCCAGTACTGTTCTTTGACCGTTCAAATGAAAGTGCAACGAATCGACGTTTTCCGATTAGTGATTGGAATTACGGCTCTTTTCTTTTGGCGCCTGAATAGGCAGCCATCAGCAAGTGCTCTCACGAGCCTTGCTTTTTGGTTGTTTTTGTCTTGTTATTGTGTTTTCTTTTGTCACTTTATGTTGTTGTGCGTCACGTGGAACGGATACAGATTGTTTTTCAGCATTTTTGACCACGACAATCAACAAGGAGGAGACTGTGCTGAGCGGTTGCGCCGTTCGGCAGCATGAATGTGCCAGTACTGTGTTTGAATGGGAGGAATGTCGGAGCCATTTGACTGTCATCGCTGGACACCAAAGGGGCCATTGTGCTTTTTTGCGCCTGTCATGGGCAGCATCTTCACAGCCCCGCTTTGTTCAGTGGAAAGGTCAGTGCTGTTGGACAGTCTGCGGTTGGATGGATGCGTGGCTTGAGGAACCCGCGATAAGAAGAAAGCAGCGTCAGCGCAGAGCGTCGATGCGTATGTGGAACTGTCGCGGCTTGGAATTGAAGCGGATTTATGTCGGACAGGAGATGTGAGACAGTGTCTTTTCGTCAATGGATGCTACAGCTTCGTGTTTGCTTTCAACATTTAGCTTGTAGTAGACGTACAAATTCCACCATGACGTACGTCCCTGATCCACTGCTGACATGGATGCTTTGATCCTCTCCTCTTTCAACTAGAACTGCTTCATGTCATCACAAAGAGGGTACAGCAAGTCCTGAAGAACGAATGACTGTTTGTCTTTGTGTTGTCATATTTGTTATTTCGCAGCGGCTCCCCTCTCCCGGCAAATTGCCGTTTTCATGTTTATTATGTTTGTTAAAGTCATTCTAAGTGTCTTGCATGCTGGGTCCGAGAGGACAGTCATTTCATCTGTGCTGTATGTCATACATATTAGCATATTTGACAATAAAGCTGACTTTGACTTTTGGTTCGGCTCACTAAAAAATCCGACTCTCATGGCTTCCAAATGGCTCCTCAGTTTGTTTGTTTGTTTTTTTGTTGCTTAAATTAATTAACTACCAAAAATCATGTAAAATTATGTCCATAGTAGTGATGGAAATTGCGGCTGCTTTCATAGAGTCGGCTCACTAAAAAGATCCGGCTCTTTTGGCTCCTCGGTTTTTATGTTGCTTAAATTAATTAACTACAGAAAATCATGTACAATTATGTGAAAAACGAACTACTCATGTAAAAACACACTATATCAAATACAGTGCGACCTCGGCTTACGACCACCTTACCTTATGAACTTTTCGGCTTACGAACGCCAAATTTATGAAAATTAAACCTTGGAATATGCACTACTTTTCGCGATACACACCCACCACGGCTGGCAGAGTGCTCTTCGGATCTGGCGGAGTGATCTTCGGATCTTCGGCGGAAGCACACGACCGAACAGCGCTCCAGCCGGCGCTACTTTACACGGCCCCTCTCTCTGAATTCACACGTCGATCGCCTCCGAGGAGCTTTTTGCAGATAATTTTATTATTATGGGACCGAAAAAAACCCACCACAGGCTCGTGTTCAGCCAGAGAAGACACAAAAAATAAAATCACCGTCGAGGAGAAGGAGATCATTGAGAAACACGAACAAGATGTGCGTTTGTGGCGTCACATGTGCACACCGCGGCTGTCATGTGAATCTCAGCCTGACACATCTTTCACGGTGTGTGTCACTTCCCTGAGAGTAACTTTCTCCATTTCCACCATTGCCACCATCCTTCACCTAAAAGCTTGACACAAAGGCGTTATTTAGTCGATGCTTTCACGTGACTAATGACGCAGAAATTGTCACGTGCGAGTTGACAGCTGGGGCGGGGCCGCCGCTCGCGACCATCACAAATGTAAATAAAACGACTTTATTATACAGTGCAGTGTATTTCTTTCATTACAGTACAATAGCACATTTATTATATATAGAATAAGGTATGTTGTGTGTAGTTTTAAGGCTTATTTAGTTGAAAATTATGTTTTATGGAGACTTGGGAACGGATTATTCTCATTTTAATGGTTTCCTACGGGAATTTTTGGGGGGGATACAAACTTTTCGCCTTACACACTCTGTCTGGGAACCAATTAAGTTGGCAAGCCAATGTCTCACTGTATTTGTATTAATATGGCTTGATTTCTATGTGCACAGAGTTAGTGGAAGCTAACTTTGACTTTCCCCGTGGTTAGTCTGGTCTGAAGATCAGCTGTCACTCATTTGCTTTTCATATTAATAATCATATCATACCAACCCGAAAAAAATATCATCATTGAATAATAATAAAAGCATAATGTGATAACATTTATCCACCTGTCTACCATAACCCCTTGCCCCACCCCCTTCTCTTCACTGCTGCTTGTATCTGTAATTCTTCAAAGAAAATCCCTCCTCTACCACGGATGTCGACCAATCACGTGCGGCTTTAACCGGGGGCGAAAAAAAGTCGGCTCTCTTCGTTCACTTCAGAGATCCGGCTCGTTCGCGAACGACACATCACTACTTCCGATTGCGGCCGGTCAACGGTCTTGCTAGCTTTTCTGTTCAAATTAAAGTGCAGCGAATCGACGTCTTCCGATTCGAATTCGGGTGTTCGGCGTCTCGTGCGGTCCGAGATTGTGCGCGGATAGGCCAAAATCTAACCAGAAGACCGTGGGCTTCCGTTTCAACAAAATAGAGCGTCGGTGTCGTTTAACGCATTTCCCGCCGAATAGAGCGCCGCGAATGCCGAATCCAAGTATGGCGGACAAACCTTCGACGCGTATCACAATCTGGGTCTTGCAAACCGCCTCCAGTTGCCGTCTGTGTCGCTCGCTCTCCTCCCTCGCTCGACAAAGTTGCTCCTCGTACGAAGCCACGGTCGCTTGGAACAGTCCGAAGATTTCGTCGGCGGCCGCAAGCAGCCGTTCTCTCACCAACTCTTTCAACATTTTCAATCTGTTTCGATGTTTTTTGGTGGGCGGTTGGGCGCCCGGTGGAGCGCTCGATCGGTCTGGCAAATCAACTTCCGGCTGTCTTCTTCTTCGGCGGCGGCCACGCTTTTCCGACAGCGGCCGCCATCTTGCAACGGTATTGACGACAGCGGAGGAGCTAAGAAAAATTATGTAACGTCCGGTGCTTATTATTTGCACTGAGGGGCATTACAATACCCTTAAAGAGGTCAGAAAACTACGGAGTCCCAAAGGGGACATGGAAAATAACGTTGCATTCCCTCGGCAAAATTACGAAATCCTGCAATCTTTTTTTGTTAAATTCGCATTGATGTACTTCCGGGTCAGCATGACTGATGAAACGTTCCTCTTTTGTTCGCCACTCGCTTCTAATGTCTTTTGCTTATTCAGAAATCGCATTTAAGTTCAAGAACAGATTTAATGTGTTTGTATTTCACGCTAGTTTTAAAGTTAAACTCTTAAACGGGTGAAAATGCTCCGCTTTTGTTTGTTTTCGTTTACCCGGATGATGACCCGAAATAATAAAAGTTTTGAAAGGCGCTTAGAAATTAAATGTATTACTGTTATTAAAAATAGATTGTGAGATGTCACAATTTTTGCAGAGATAATGCAAAAATTTGCAAGGCAACACCCTTTATTCATAGCATTTTTGTTTTTTGATGGTGCTTTCGCGGTTTAGTTTAATCAGCTATTTCATGGTCATTTATTTATGGTTTTGGGATGTGTATTGTGTCGTGTGCAAGTGTCCTTGAGTTTCTGAAATTGGATTGGGTATACTTTTATTCATCTGGCAGGGGATAAATTGACATTTCACAGCAGCAAAGTTATGAAAGCAAGAGGAAAGGAAAGAAAAACAAAATATGGGAGCTGCTGGAAAGGCAGCTACTCTTGCGGCGCCATCTTGAAGTCAAAAAATACAATTCAAAATGTGCTTCTAAAGTAAATGTATTTTATGAAAACTTGCAGTGGTGTTGACGACTTCATTAGGAGTCGAGCAAATGTGTAGTAGCGTCGGAAAAAAAGCTTCCAGAACGCTGCATTCGGCCAGGAAGCATTTTCCATTGACTTCTTCTGTCCGTGCTGCTTGCGCTTGTGGAAATTCAAAGATGTCCTTGCGCCGTTTGACACAACAAAGCCGTCCCGTTTCGAGTTGGAAGGATCACTTAACGTACATTTCACATATTGGATGACTGCAATAAATTCACAATCAGAAAAGCTTTAAAGGACAACAGACACCATTTTTTTTTTTTTGTTTCCTAACTAGCATCAGAAAAAACGTTTGATAGCATCTAAAATAGCCAAAAGACGCAGGCTGATATTTTGAGTCAAATGCAAAACACCAATAAAAAATGGCTTCAAGTGTCCCAAAACTGCCATAAAATCTGCTCGGAACTGGTGAGATTCAGAAAGTCCCGCCCACTTGTTTGTGACATCACACCAGGATACTCCTTCACAAACTGCCTTGCTCCACAATCAAATTAATGGCTTTATAGAGTTCTGATTCAGAGAAGATGCTTTCTTATTACACAACCAGTTATGAATATGATTCAAATAGTTCTGAAGAGGAAAGCATACATGTTTGACATCGATAAAAGAAGTCCTTCCGAATCAATTCGAGCCGTCTGGACTCCGATGTATATCTTCGTGTGTTGCCGCAATTGGCTGCGACACACGATTCACCATCGCATTATTTATGTCGTTTTCCTTCTAAGTTCGCCATCAACACACGAAAAAAGTACCCAAAATGCATTGTGTGTCGCTTTCTCTGTCAGGGGTGTTCCTGACATGACGTCATGTCAGGCATCGTCATTAACTCAAAAACAAGACTTCATGAATATTCAGCGCAAATCTTAAACTGTCAAATCTAGCTATTTAAAGTCATTTTCCAAATTATGGACGCGACTTGTCCTGAGGTGTCGGTTGTCCTTTAATCGTCCCACATGGGGGAAATTGGCAATCGTGACACTCTGTGGCGTGTGTGTGCATGTGCGCCGTCAAATATGAGCGGCGGGCATAACTCTCGCCGCAAATGGTACACGTGAAGGGCTTCTCGCCCGTGTGTATTCTCATGTGTGTCACCATGCTGGGCTTTTGACTGAAGACCTTGCCGCAAAACGAGCAGCCAAAGGGTTTTTCTCCGGTGTGGGTCCTCATGTGCACGTTCATGCTGGTCTTTTGAGTGAATCTTTTGCCGCAAAGGGAGCAGTGGAAGGGTTTTTCACCCGTGTGTGTTCTCAAGTGTCGAATCAGAACCGCTTTTTTCGCAAAAACCTTCCCGCAAACGGAGCAGGGAAAGTCCCGTTGGCACGTTTCCGACGTTTCCTTGCGGCCAAGAGTCCACTTTCCGGAAGGTCGGTCATCGGCTGAAAGCGGGTGCGGGTACGCCGGTGGTCCTTGAAGGTGGGCCCCTTCGCTTGCGGGCGGCGGCGACGACGATGACGACTCGTCTTCACTCTTCGATGGCTCGTCTTCACTCTTTGCGTAGAAGGCAGGAAGTGCAAATTCTTCTGCTTCCTGTTTCACGCGGGGAAGCTTTGGCCACTCGCAGTCTGCCTCTTCTGCTTCCTGTTTCACGCGGGGATGCTTTGGCCACACCACGACCTCTTTCGGGACTTCTTTGAGGGGGGTCACCTGCGGATCGTCGTCCTTTACATCTGCAGGATCTGAGCAAAGAAATAATATTAATAATAATGATACATGTCATTTCTCAGTGCCTATAAAAACTCTCAAGGTCACTTTACAGTCACGGGATAAGTTTTCCTGTGGGTGAGCAGCGGCAGCCACACGCGCCAGCGTTCACTCAACTCGGAATTACTCAAAAAGATAGAAAGCTAGCAAGCTAATAGATAGCTAGACAGCTAATAGATAGATAATAGCAAAGAACAAAAAAAACAAAGGTGAAAAAAACAAAAGTGGAATGGTGAGAAAGTGGATAGAGTTAGATATATACAGTTCAAAAGCAGAGTGCAGACTGGAAGGTTAAAATAACCCATCAATCAGGCTCCAAAAACAAGCCGCACAAGTCATCTGTCCACTTGACAAAAAGCTATCAACCCAGCTAAACAGAAGACAATTGATGATCAACAAGGTAAAATGATGGCATAGAAAGCACCTACAAGGGATCATTCCTCAAGATGGTGTAAGAAGAAGGCTACGTTCCTCATCAAGTGTTTCATGCTGATGAAAGCGGCCACTCCATTCCATCAAGCATCAACGACCATCACAAAGGTCAATAAAACCACTTTATTATACAGTACAGTTTATTTCTTTCATTATAATATCATAGCACATTTATGATACATAAACTAAGGTTTATTTTATGTAGTTTTAAAGCTTAGAAAATTAGAAAGCATAAAATTGGAACGGATTATTCTAATTTTAATGGTTTTCTATGGGAAATTAACTTTTGGGATACACACTTTTCGCCTTACACACTCTGTGTGGGAGCCAATTAAGTTCGTAAGCCAAGGTATCACTGTATATGATTTGAGAAAGTATTTTCAGAATCAGAAAGTCTTTAATAGCCCAACAATGGGGGAAATTCCTGTTTGGGTTTGAATCCTTTGTCATCCACAATTGAAAATGGCTGAAAATCAGGGGTAAAAAGTCGGCTCCCATTTCCGGTTCCTTGTTAGGAACCGGCTCGTTCGCGAACGACACATCACTACAGTCTACTCGGCGTCTCTTTTCCGAGTCTTGAGGCTCCGGCGTCGGCCTGAGGTGTTTTGACCGCGGTCAACAAAGAGAACCGAACCGGGAGAGCTTCTGGGACGACCCGTTTGGAAGTAGTACCCTTTACGCCTTCCCCCTTCCCCCAAGGCGGCCGCGGACTGACCTTCGCCTCGAATCCCGACCGCATTCTTGCGAAAGTCTTCCAGTTGCCGTCGGCGTCGCTCGCTCTCTTCTCTCGCTCGACGAAGTTGCTCTTCGTACGACGCGATGGTGCTTTGGAACAAATCGAAGATTTCGTCGGCGGCCGCCATCAGTCGCTCCCTCACCAACTCTCGCAACATTTCGGTGACGCTAAACGGTTGCAAATGACGCGATTTGTTCCGTGTCGTCGCTTGGACTTGAACAGCGAGGCTAACGTTCGTCTTCCTTGTTGAGCTTGAAAGGTTGCGCGTGCGCAGAAGGGTCAGCTGAGCGGCGTGTGGGCGCCACCTATCGGACCGGAGTGTAACAACGAGTGATGGGAATTTTTGCCTGTTCTTTTGGCTCGGCTCGATCAAACCTCTAAAGATAGAGGACACTGATTTGCTGTGGCGACCCATTGAAAGGGAAAGCCGAAAGGAAAAGAAGAAGAAATGAACTACCAAAAAAATCACGTATAACTACGGATGTGAAAAACGAAGAGAGAGCCGGTTCTTTTGGCTCGGCTCGACTCACTAAAAAAGATCCGTTGTTTTTGGCTCTCGCATGGCTCCTCAGTTTTTTTTTTTTGTTGCTTAAATGAATTAACGCCCAAAAATCATGTATAATTAGGTTAAAAACGGATTACTCATGTAAAAAATACACTATATCAAATATTTTTATTTATATGTCTTGATTTATATGTGTACAGAGTCGTGATGAGAATTCCGGCTCCTTACAGGGAGCCGGGTTCTTTTGTAAAAGTATCAAAAAAGTATCAAAAGAAAACCAAGATTAAAAGTCCGCCAAGGTGAACAGCATTCAATGACATTTTACAATCACCCGACACCGAATGGTCGTGCCGGGAGTCCTTTCAAGTGTCACTAATTGTAACGACCAGCACCTGCTAGGCAGCAGGCATGGCTGACAGCGCGACCCATTGGTCGCCAATCCGAACGTGACAGTCCGCCAAGGCTCGGGACGACCAGCATCTGTGCAGGTGCAGGCGGGGCCGACAGCGCCACCCGTTGGTCGCCAACCAAATCATAACAAAAGTGACCTTGAGAGTTATTATTATTACTTGAGAGTTACATTATTATTCTTAATAAACCCTGGTCAGAGGTCTAACCAACGCTTTATCAGCACCCAAACAAGAAAACAAAACAAAACCAGAACAAATTTGGGAATCTACGTTCCACGTCATATTTTCAATTCACGAATAAATAAGTGAATGGCAGTGTTTCGTCTTTTTATTTTTATTTTTTATTTTTGCAAAAATAGTGCGGCCATATTGCCAAAACGTATTTTGTGCTTCCATTGGAAACATGCGAGGACTCCGGGTTCTTTATACACTGATACCTTGGCTTATGAACTTAATTGGTTCCCAGACGCAGTGTGTAGGGCAAAAAGTGTGTATACCAAAAATTAATTTCCCATAGGAAACCATTAAAATGAGAATAATCCGTACCCAGGTCCCCATAAAACATCATTTTCTACTTTGTAATCATTAAAACTACACAAAATATACCTTATTTTATGTATAATAAATGTGCTATGGTATTATAATTAAAGAAATAAACGGTACTGTATAATAAAGTCATTTTATTGACATTTGTGATGGTCGTTGATGGCTTGATGAAATGGAGTAGTCTTCTTCTTACACCATCTTGAGGAATGATCCATTGCAGGTGCTTTCTCTGCCATAATTTTACCTTGTTCCTCATCAATTGTGTTCTGTTTAGCTGGGTTGAGAGCTTTTTGCATCAAGTGTACAGATGGCTTGTGCGGGTTATTTGTGGAGCCTGAATGATGGGATATTTTAACCTTGCAGTGTACACTCTGCCTTTGAACTATCAAAGTTGAAATAAGTCCAGATTTCACTGTTTTCTATCCATTTTCTCACTCGGTCTCTGTCTTCTGCCTGTCTCTTTAATGTTTAAACCACCTCCCCTCACTGCTGCGTTCTTGACCAATCACGTGGCTTTAACCGAAGACTGGGGGCGGGGAATCGAGGACAAAAACAAGCCGGCTGACATTTTCTTGTTAGGAGAACGGGCTCATTTGCGAACGACACATCACACATTGTGGCGTTCCCTGTGTATCCCGAAAAATAGTTTGGATGCCAAGGTAAAATTTTCATAAATTTGACATTCGTAAACCGAAAAGTTCATAAGCCACGGGGTTCGTAAATCGAGGTATGACTGTACCATATTAAAGTGCATTTAAATAGCTTTCAAATGAAGAATAGATGATTGATCTATGACAAATAATTAGGAAATTATGGCATTTTTAATTTTGGAAATATGAGTGGATTTTCTGCCTGTAATGACGCAGTTAAAACAATGAAAATCTGTCAGCGAGTTCTTTATTACAGTTTAAACGATCATAACTTTCGTCATTTTTGGCAGATCTTAACGAGTAAGGTACCATCGGAAAGCTTTTGAAATTCTAAACGAGAAGAGAGAACACAAGAAAAGATTTAAAATACTAATGAGCAAATATCAACGATCAAATGCAGGCAGAGTTTCGTCAGAAATCCAAAATGGTTGTCACTAAAAACAGTGTGTGTATCTCAAAAAAAAATTCTCATAGGAAACCATTAAAATGGGAATAATCCGTTCCCGGGTTTCCATAAAATATACTTTTCAACTAAATAAGCCTTAAAACTACACACAACATACCTTATTCTATGTATAATAAATGTATTGTAATGAAAGAAATACACTGCATTGTATCATAAAGTCCTCTCCATGAGTCGTCACCTTACCGTGGTGGAGGGGTTTGTGTGTCCCAATGATCCAAGGAGCTACATTGTCTGGGGCTTTTTGCCCCTGGTAGGGTCACCCATGGCAAACAGGTCCTGGGTGAGGGACCAGGAGAGGCCTGACTTCCGGGCCGCTTCGAGGAAATTCTTGTCCACCATCCGGCGTCTCAGGAGGGGAAAACAGTGCACCACTAACGCTGTGTACAGTGAGAGTGGGGCGCTGCTTACCTCGACTCGAGATGTCGTGAACCGGTGGGAAGAGTACTTCGAAGACTCCACCAACACGCCTTCCTTGAGGAAGCAGTGTCTGGGGACTCCGAGGTGGGCTCTCCGATCCTTGTGACTGAAGTCACTGAGGTGGTTAAAAAGCTCCTCTGTGGCAAGGCCCCGGGGGTGGATGAGATCTGACCGGAGTTCCTAAATACTCTGGATGTTGTGGGACTTTCCTGGCTGACACGCCTCTGCAACATTGCGTGGTCATCGGGGAGAGTGCCTCTGGATTGGCAGACCGGGGTGGTGGTCCCCCTTTTAAAAAAGGGGGACCGGAGGGTGTGTTTTAACTACAGAGGGATCACACTCCTCAGCCTCCCTGGAAAGGTCTATTCAGCTGCCAACCAAAAACCGTCCAAAGGTAGATCAGCAAAGGTTAGCTTGAGGCCACGATCTTGTCTCAGTTCAGTAAGTTCCTCCTGCTCCTGTAAAGACATGTTTATTCCAACAGCTGATGCTGAGCTGAATGGGTCCCTAACCCAGCCAAGGTGCTCCGTGGAGGCTGAAGAGAAATACAATGTCATCTTCTCCTCAAGACTTTTCAGATGTTTTTGACACAACAAAGCAGTGCAGTAGTATTGACATCTTGCCATTTATTGGTGAGTGGGAACATTTCAAGATTGCCCCTTTCCACATGTTGCTGCCAGAGGTGCACCTTTGAACGAAAACCATTTCTTTCATCTGAACTTGTAAGCACATTTTCCTTTCGACCTTGCATTCGTGTGTTCATGAAAAATATCTGCCAGGTATGCCAGCCTTGCACATCACTCATCACTTGCAAGCAGCTTTGCGTAATCGGACCTCTCATTCGTCAGAAACACTTTAAGTTCCTCTCGCAGCCCCGTATGTTCACGCAGGCGAACAAAGTATTCCACATTTTGATTTTGGACTGAGGGCTGTTTCGCTTGGAGATGGCGTTTAAGCTTACTTGGGACCATAGCGCTGTTGGAGAGCTTTTCACCACAGACCAAGCACAATGGAGTCGGTGCCGCTGCATCTCCGGTAAAAGTAAATCCAAATGAAACATAGCTTTCGTTGTATTGCCTCGCATAGTAAAGAAACTTTACTCGACGTCACTGTCTTAGCTTTTTTTTTTTTTACCTCCATCCATACTAGGGCCTTCATTTGGGTCCGGGTTTTGTGCAGGGTCCACACCTCAGTCAGCATTTTTCCTCTTCAAAAACCTCTCCTTCGCTTTCACCGTCGTCCCGCTAGCCACAATCCGCACTTGCCGCGCTATCCATGCGTCACTAATTCGCTTGTCTCAAAGCGAATTAGTGATGCACAACTTCCTGCTGGTATGGAAGAGTACTACATGATTATTCTGCCAGGTGCTAGACTGCACAGGCACACAAATCGGATAATTTCCCGCGGCACCCCTGACAATGTCTCGCGGCACACTGGTTGAAAAACACTGCAGTAAAAGACTCTTTATTGGAACTCTGTCTCACCGTGCATTTTGGATCCAACCCTTTCCGCCTTCCGTCGTCCCTCGAGTCTTGTCACTACGCCTCGAGTGGACGTGACAAGGTGTTCCGAGCATGCGCCACTGGGAGGAGACCCCGGGACGATCCAGAACACGCAGGAGATACTATGTCTCCTAGCTGGCATGGGAACGCCTCGGGATCCGCCAGGACGAGCTAGAAGAAGTGGCTGGGGAGAGGGAAGTCTGGGCTTCCCTACTGAAGATGCTGCGCCCGCGACCCGACCCCAAATAAGTGGCAGAAGATGGATGGATGGATGGATGTATCATAAAGTCACTTTATTTACATTTGTGATGGTCATTGATGCCTTGATGGAATGGCGATGGAGGTCGAAGGTCAAAGGGAATTATTGTTTGGAAAGAGAGGCACATTACATAAGGACTGTAATTAAAGAAATAAACGGTGCTGTAAAATCAAGTTTTATTGACCTTTTTGATGGTCGTTGATGGCTCATGGAAGGAGAGTCACCTTCCATAAGGACTGTTGCTAACTTAACCTCTGGTGTGGCTTCTCTTCTTTTTTCTTTGGAGACTCCTCATCATTTTTGATGATTAAAAACCTCTTAATTGACACCTGTTGCTTTCTGACTTGTAAGGTCTTACAAAGCACATTATCGTTCATCATGTTGATGATTGTCATAGCCACAGTCTTTTCTGGATGGAACTGTTCGGTAAAAGCCTGCACATCATTCCACTTTGCCAACATTGCCTTGATGAGCTCACTTGATGCTGGCTTTAAAATCCTCAATAAGCGCCGAACTTCCACGTTGGCGCATGACGATATCGGCGTGAATTAGTTGTGCTTTCTCGCATAAAATAGCTATACTCACGCTGTCGCCGGATAGCTGCTTTTCGTTAATCGAAATTAACAGAAGTTTTTCAACTTCTTCGATTGCCCGAGACCGTCGCTTTGAGAGCACGGAAACACCTTTTGCAACAGACACACCTTTTATGGCTTCTCTGTTCCGGAGAATCGTAGCAATGGTTGACTTTGCATAGCCGTGCTCGGCCACTAAATCACACAAACGCACACCTTGTTCGCGTTTTTCAATTATCTCCTTCTTCTCAGCGACTGTGATTTTATTTTGTGTCTTCTTGGGCTGAAAACGATATTAAAATTATCAGTAAAAAGCACCAAGTAGGCGACCGACGTGTGCATTCAATGAGAGGGGGTGTGGAAAGTATATTATATTATATATAAAAAGTATATATATATACAGTAAAGTCTCGTTATATCGATATTCAAGGGAGTCGGAAAAAATATCGATATAACCGGGACTATCGATATATCCGACCCTGTTTGCATGTAATTGTCTCCGTGCGTGCATAGAAATAGTATCGATATAACCGGGACTATCGATATATCCGATATCGATATAACGAGACTTTACTGTAATACATTTGACATTATATATATTTGACATTGATCAACATTTGGAGTGTGTTTTTAGCTTCATTTTAAGTACCTGCAGTGTTCGAAATAACGTCTGCCCGGAGGGCGTACAAGTTTTAAAACGTCTTGGCCGACAACTTCAAAGAAAAACAACTTCAAGGAAAAAAGAAACGATTATTTTTAAATCAAACATTTGTTTTATTCAATAAAGCAAAAGCTACAAGCAAACCACTACAAGCCACATGGACTCCTCTTTCTAAGCTTTCAACACTTTTTCAGTCAAGGTATAGTCCGAAGCACAAAACAGGCTTCTGATTGGCTGCCGTGCCGAGTATGCAAATTGCCAAACAAACGTTTGTTTGGCAATTTGCATAGCGATTAGTCACCTTATTGTGTTTCAAGTTGTGAAAAATGGGGCAGGCAACTTAATGGCCGGGCAGGCAACTTTTCAGAGTTGTCTGCCCGGGTGTACGCTAACATTTTGTCATGAGTTTCAGTCACTGGTACCTGTAATGTTTGTTGTGGACCGACCTGGGCCTGCGGCACCTGGACACCCGCGCATTACTCGGCTTTTCTGCTTTCAAAGATTGGCACGTATGACAAAGTAGGAGCTTGCAAATACGTGCCCGCCAGGTGGGAACATAATCAACGAGCACATAAACACAGGAGTTCCCAAACGTTGTTTTGTTGATTGTTTTCTATGTCCTTAATTTAGTTTTTCAAACTTAAAAATAAATGTGTCCTTTTGTTCATTCTATACCTTCGTGCGTCCATCATAAAAGACTACTTGACCCTTGCAACATATTGAGCGGCCGTACACATGTGACTGATCCAAGTTTTGCCTTTGAGAAAACGGCCTCCCACAAGCTGAGCAACACCACCGGGCAGATCCGCCACTCGCAATATGGCGGAGCGTCACACGTGTTACTGGAGCGGTGAGGCGGATCAAGCCGCTCTCGGTCTCAACGCGACGTCTACTTTACGAGGCCCGAGTTCGGTGAGCAGACGTCGCTTCCATCTTAAAAGCAGAAAGAAGCTCGAGTCGTCGACATGTTGAAAGAGTTGGTGAGGGAAAGGCTGCTTGCGGCCGCCGACGAAATCTTCGGACTGTTCCAAACGACCGTGGCTTCGTACGAGGAGCAACTTTGTCGAGCGAGGGAGGAGAGCGAGCGACACCGACGACAACTGGAGGCGGTTTGCAAGACCCGGATTGTGATACGAGTCAAAGGTTTGTCCGCCATATTTGGATTCGGCATTCGCGCCGCTCGATTCGGCGGTTAAGGCGTGAAAGACGACACCAACGCTCCATTTTGTTGAAACGGAAGCCTACGCAGTCTTCTGGTTAGATTTTGGCCTCTCCGCGCACATTCCCGGGCCGTAGGAGACGCCGAACGCCCGAATTTAAATCGGAAGACGTCAATTGGCCGCGATTTCATTTGAACAGAAAAGCTGGCAAGAGCGTTGAACGGCCGCCATCTTGAATGTGAATCGGAAGTAGAACTGTGTTATTCGCGAACGAGCTGGATCTCTTAAGTGAACAAAGAGAGCCGGTTCCTAACAAGGAGCCGGAAACAGGAGCCGACTTTTTTTTGTCCTGTATTTCCCGCCCCCAGTCTTCGATTAAAGCCGCACGTGATTGGTCGATATCCGTGGAAGAGGAGAGAATTACAGACACACGCAGCAGTGAGGAGAAGGGCCAGGGGTTTTGGTAGACAGGTGGACAAATGTTATCAGAATCAGAATCATCTTTATTGCCAAGTATGTAGAACACACAAGGAATTTGTTTCTGGTAGAACACGCTGCACTAGTATCGTCGTCAAAAAAACTGCTAAGTGGCACTATACAGTTCCATTTTGGCTACTGTTGAAAGAGTTCAAAGAGTTAATGGCTTGGGGGAAGAAGCTGTTTAAATGTCTGTTATCACATTATGCTGTGATTATTCAATTATTATCAAAAATTCAATTATTCTATTTTTACTAGTTGGTAGGATAGCATTATTAATATGAAAAGCAAATTAGTGACCGCTGATCATCAGTAACCACAGGGAAAGTCAAAGTTAGTGGATGCTCTCTGTGCACATAGAAATAAATCCATACAAATACAAATATTTGATATAGTGTATTTTTTACATGAGTAATTGGCTTTTCACATGATTTTACATGATTTTTGGTAAAAAAAACCGAGGAGCCATTTGGGAGCCAAAAGAGCTGGACCTTTTTAGTGAGCCGAGCCAAAAGAACCGGCTCTATGAAAGGAGCCGCAATTCCCATCACTACTGTGCACATATAAATAACGGCATATAAATGCAAATATTTGATATAGTGTGTTTTTTACATGAGTAGTTCGTTTTTCACATAATTTTACGTGATTTTTGGTAGTTAATTAATTTAGAAAACAAAAAAATCTGAGGAGCCATTTGGGAGCCAAAAGAAAAGTTTCTTGTGCGGTTGAGAGAAAAATGTCGCACTCTGGCCCCTTTTGCCCTTCTATGATTTTCTAACTGTGTGAATGACGTCCTGCTTGTGTCCCTGCAGATGTCAATCAGCTAATCGGTCGTCAAGAAAAAGGTCCTGATATAAAATCGGGAAGCTCCGCTTTGGAGTACCCACAAGCCCCCCACGTTAAAAAGGAAGAGGAGGAGGAGGCCGATGTCAGCAGTTTGCCGCAAGATGGCGTCTCCGAGGAGAGTGTCAACGACCGACTTCCACCACTCGAGTGGTCAAAGCTTCATCCCGGCGGTCCCAGTGAAGATCGCCGCTGGACGCCCCTCTCGGGGCTTCACACAGAAGAAGCTTTGGGGAGCGCCGGCGATTGTGAAGGTAATGACATGTAGTCAAAAAAATGTGACGTCGCAGGCGCAAAAAAACGTTTCCCGCAGCTCAATTCTTGGCACGATTTACGATCAAACCAAAAACAAATCATCAGATTTTGTATATTTTTTGTGTATTTTTTGTGTATTAAAATCTTTAGTGAAGGAGGAAAAGGCCGATGTGAGCGACACCCGCCTGAAAAGCAAAGCGGGTGAAGACGAAGCGCCCGAATGCTCTGATTGGTCGCCGCCAGATAACCACCTGGCGCCAATCTCGGACGACGACAACGCTGACAGGCAAGGCGAGGATGAAAAGTGCCCGGGGTTTCCGAAAAAGGTCCCATGCGAGAAAAGTTCCCGCAAACCCCAAAAGCGTCCCGCCCCCAAAGGGCGTTTCTGCTGCTCCTGTTGCGGTAAAAAGTTCCCTTGCCCTTCCCACTTGATGAGACACCTGAGAAGCCACACGGGAGAAAAACCCTTTTGCTGCTCGGTTTGCAGTAAGAAGTTCGCTTCCAATTCCGACTTGAAGAGACACGTGAGAAGCCACACGGGAGAAAAACCCTCTTGTTGCTCGGTGTGCGGTAAAAAGTACCTTTGCAATTCCCACTTGATGACACACATGAAAAGCCACACGGGAGAAAAACCCTTTTGCTGCTCTGTTTGCGGTAAAAAGTTCCTTTGCAGTTCCCACTTGATGAGACACATGAAAAGCCACACGGGAGAAAAACCCTTTTGCTGCTCGTTTTGCGGCAAGGCTTTTTCTCTGAAGGGAAACATGATGGTCCACATGAGGAAGCACAGCGGAGAAAAACCCTTTGGATGCTCCACTTGTGGCAAGACCTTCGCCGATAAGGGAATGCTGGTCAGGCACGTGAGGACGCACACTGGAGAAAAGCCCTTCACCTGCCGAGTGTGCGGCAAAAGCCTCGCCCGGAAGTCCAATTTGGATTCACACGTCCGCACGCACCACGCCGGCAAGTAAACCGCATGCAGATCCCTCGACTGGAGTGTCTGATTGTTATTTCTGTCAATAATAATAATAATAATAATAATAATAATAATAATAATAATAATGATAATACATTTCATTTATAAGCGTCTTTCAAAACTCTCAAGGTCACTTTACAGTCACAGCACATGTTTTTCTGTGGGTGAGCAGCGGTAGACACACGCGCCGGCGTTCTCTCAACCCGGAAGTAACTCAAATAGATTGAAAACGAACTAGTCAGCTAATAGATAATAGCTAGCAAGCCAGCCAGATAGCTAATAGATAGCCAGCTATATGGCTAGCCAGATAGCTAATAGATAGCTTCTAGCTAGCCCACGAGATAATAATAATAAGAAGAAGAAGAACAATCAATTTCATTTATAAGCATCTTTCAAAACTCTCAAGGACACTTTACAATCACAGGACAGGTTTTTCTGCGGGCGAGCAGTGGTAGCCACACGCGCCAGCGATCACTCAACCCGGAAGTAACAAAGTAAAAAAAAAAAAACTTTTGAAATATGCATCTCAAAATTGAGTTGACATTGAAAACTCAAATTGACTATTCACTGAATGTCACTTTTTTCAACACTTTAATGAACTTTTTCTTCACAGTTGACCAAGAAGTCATTGTTTTTTTTAATAGATTTGTCACCATTTACGATTTCTTAAAATTGAAAATCGACATTTTTAGAATATTGGGGGCCTCGTTTGGTAAAATTACAGATTTTTTTTTACTTTATGTAACTTCCGGGATGGGTGAACGCTGGAGCGCGTGGCTGCCGCTGCTTATTCGACGTAAAAATATCCTGTTACTGTAAAGTGACCTTGAGAGTTTAGAAAGGCGCTTATAAATGAAATTGATTATTCTTAATATTATTATTATTAATATTATTGCTTTGGTCACGTCTTGCAGATGTCAAGGACGACGATCCGCAGGCGACCCCCCTCAAAGAAGTCCCGAAAGAGGTCGTGGAGTGGCCAAAGCCTCCCCACGTGAAAGAGGAAGCTGAAGAGGCCGACTGCGAGTGTCCTTGAGAGTTTTGAAAGGGGCTTAGAAATGAAAACCTCGAACATTAGAGACAGGCAGGCAGACTCACACACACATGAAAGGGAGATGACAGTTGAAACAAAAGTGTGAGAGGGTGAGAAAATGGATAGAAAACAGTTAAAATATACAGTAAAGTCTCGTTATATCGATATTCAAGGGAGTCCGAAAAAATATCGATATAACCGGGACTATCGATATATCCGACCCTGCGCCGAACTGCATTAAACAAAAGCCGCCAAAAGAGGGCAGCCAAGCGCCATATAAGAAACGGAGCTGGCCATTAGCTCCCTTTTTTTGGGTCAGAGATGTTCCCCCAATGTTGTCTCAAAATGGCACATATAATTCTTTAACGATTGTAAACATGTATGCTTTAATCTTCAGAACTACAGTGTATTTGAAACATATTCATAACTGGATGTGTAACAAGAAAGCATATTATCCGAATCTGAAGCCATTGTTTGGATTCACAAGCAATGCAAGACGTCTTGGCGTGAAGTCATTTTTATTTGCATTTGAATAAAAAGTGACATCGGTTGTCCTTTAATACACAGTATGGAATGTTAATAATTTTCAAAATCATCGCGCTTCAGCAGACAAAATAAGAAACATTGTTGCAAAAAACGATTGCATTCATATACAGTACAGTGGGCATGTACATAACACGACAGGGAAACTGCAACGCTTACATCTTACTTTATTATGTATGCAATTTAAAAAAGTCATCAATCTTCTTCTGCTTCCCATTTTTACCTTTTAACACAAACACTTCAATCTCGTCTGCTACACACGAGCTAGCGTCTGAAAATGAAAATGGCTCTGCTACACGGGTGCTGGGCACGTAACCAAGTCACCTGACCAAGTCGACCAATGGCGCGACTGATGGCGTGACACGTAACCAAGACACGTGACCAAGTTGACCAATGGCGCGACCGATGGCGTGTCACGTGACAAAGTCACACGGCCAAGTCGACCAATAGCGCGACCGATGGCGGCTCATGTGACCAAGTTGACCAATGGCGCGACCGATGGCGGCTCATGTAACAAGACACGGATATATCGATATAAACAACAAAAATGGCCGGCGGGGGATGAAAAGGAGCACCGTAATAACCGGATTATCGTCATAACCGGGTATCGTACTAAACGGTACTAACGGAGAGGCTTAACAAACAATTCTCCGCTAACGACTCTGCATCGGTGTGGAATGGCCTGAAAGCAATAACAAATTATCGTTTACCTTCCCCCCAAGCAGTGTACAACAATGGTATGGCTGATGAGTTGAATACATACTTTTGCCGATTTGAAAAGGACACCACCATTTCCCCGGTCTGCCCACCATTACCAGAAACTACCGTATCTCCGCCCTCTGCCCTACAGATCCACGAACTGGACGTTAGACGGCTCTTCAAGCAGCAAAAGATCAAGAAAGCTGCAGGACCTGACAGAGTGTCCCGCTCCTGCCTGAGAGTCTGCGCTGACCAGCTGGCTCTGGTCTTTACACAAATCTTCAACAGATCCCTGGAGCAGTGTGAAGTCCCATCCTGCTTCAAACAGTCTACTATCGTCCCAGTTCCAAAGAAACCAGCACCCTCGGGATTGAACGAGTATAGACCTGTCGCTCTGACGTCTGTGGTCATGAAGTCCTTTGAACGCCTCGTGCTGAAGCACCTAAAGAACATCACCGGACCTCTGCTAGATCCTCTTCAGTTTGCCTACCGGGCAAACAGGTCTGTGGAGGATGCAGTCAACATCGGACTGCACCACATCCTCGACCACCTTGACAACACAGGAACCTACGCAAGGATCCTGTTTGTGGACTACAGCTCTGCGTTCAATACCATCATCCCAGAACTCCTCATCCCCAAACTTCTCCAGCTTGGTGTGTCCCCCACGATCTGCCAGTGGACCCTCAGCTTCCTGACAGGACGGACACAACAGGTCAGACTGGGAAATATATCATCCACGACACGAACCACGAGCACTGGAGCCCCGCAGGGATGCGTCCTCTCTCCATTGCTCTTCTCTCTCTACACGAACGACTGCACCTCAACAGATGTCAAATTCATAAAGTTCGCAGACGACACCACGGTCATCGGTCTCATCAAAGACAGCGACGAGTCTGCGTACCGACAACAAGTGGAGCAGCTGGAGCTCTGGTGCAGCCGTCACAACCTGGAGCTGAACACGCTCAAGACAGTTGAGATGATGGTGGACTTCAGGAAACATCCATCACCACAGCTACCCCTCACACTATCCAACTGCCTGGTGTCAACCGTTGAGACCTTCAAGTTCCTGGGAATCACAGTCTCCCAGGACATGAAGTGGGAGGTCAACACCAACTCTATCCTGAAAAAGGCCCAACAGAGAATGTACTTCCTGAGGCTGCTACAGAAGCATGGCCTGCCACAGGAGGTGCTGCAACATTTCTACACGGCTGTCATCGAATCCATCCTGTGTTCTTCCATCACCGTTTGGTTCGGGGCCGCCACAAAAATGGACAAAATCCGACTTCAACGGACAGTTAGGACGGCGGAAAAAATCATTGGCACCGCCCTACCCACTCTCGAGGACTTGCACACTGCAAGAATCCAAACTAGGGCGCGGAAAATCCTACTGGACCCTCCGCACCCTGCCCACCACCTTTTCCAGCTACTCCCCTCAGGCAGGCGCTACCGATCCATGCGCACCAAATCCAGCAGACATTTAAACAGCTTCTTCCCCCAAGCCATTAACTCTTTGAACTCTTTCAACAGTAGCCAAAATGGAACTGTATAGTGCCACTTAGCAGTTTTTTTGACAACGATACTAGTGCAGCGTGTTCTACCGGAAACAAATTCCTTGTGTGTCCTACATACTTGGCAATAAAGATGATTCTGATTCTGATATTAAAGAATAACGAGCCGGTGAAATCGAGTGATGTGGCTATGGGAGTGAGAGCAAGTGTCATTGGATCGATATTTGAAGAGAAAAGAACATCCTGTAGCCGAGTCATCCGTAGCAAAGAGATTTGAACGTGTGAGCACCCTCAGACAGAAGAGCTCCCCGAAGTTTTTATGTCAGGGGACAAAATTTCCTTCCTCCGTCCACCTGCTGACCACCACAAAGGTAAACAATCCTATTCATAATTCTTTTCTTTACGAACGTACAATTAGCCTGGGTTACATTTATGTTTGTTATTTGTGTCTTTGCCATTTTGCTTCACACATTCTGAGATATATATTGCTTTTTATGTGTTGGTCAGCATTTCAATGTGCAATTTCATGCAGAAAATAATGTATAAAATACTGTACTAAAAAGGTCAATCATCAGGGTGTTGGACCGGATTAAAACGATTAACATTATTTGTAATGGGAAAAATGGTTTCAGTGTTCGAACAAATCGGTCTTCGAACAGGGTTCTGGAACGGATTATGGTCGAGAACCGAGGTACCACTGTACTAATAATAATAATAATAGTAATAATAATAATCCATTTCATTTCTAAGCCCCTTCCAAAACTCTCAAGGACACTCGCATTCGGCCCCTTCAGCTTCCTCTTTAACCCGGGGAGGCTTTGGCCACTCCACGACCTCTTTCGGGACTTCTTTGAGGGGGTCGCCTGCGGATCGGCGTCCTTGACATCTGCAGCACGTGAGCAAAGAATTAATTATAATAATAATTATAATAATAACAATCTATTTCAGTCATAAGCACTTAGCGTTCACCCAACCCGGAAGTTACATAAAGTAAAACAAAATCTGTAATTGACCAAATGAGGCCCCCAATTTTCTAAAAATGGCGATTTTCAATTGAAAAAAAAAACATAAACGGTGACGAATCTATCTAAAAAAACGATGACTTCTTGGTCAACTGTGAGGAAAAAGTTCAAGTGTTGAAAAAAGTCAAGTTCAGTGAATAATCAATTTGAGTTTTCAATGTCAACTCAATTTTGAGATGCATATTTCAAAAGAACGCTGGCGCGTGTGGCTACCGCTGCTCACCCGCAGAAACACCTATCCTGTGATTGTAGTGTCCTTGAGAGTTTTGAAAGATGCTTATAAATGAAATTTATTATTCTTCTTATTATTATTAATATCTAGTGGGCTAGCTAGAAGCTATCTATTAGCTATCTGGCTATCTATCAGCTATCTGGCTGGCTTGCTAGCTATTATCTATTAGCTGACTAGCTCGTTTTCAATCTATTTGAGTTACTTCCAGGTTAAGAGAACGCCGGCGCGTGTGGCTACCGCTGCTCACCCAAACAAAAACATATCCTGTGACTAAAGTGAGCTTGAGAGTTTTGAAAGACGCTTATAAATGAAATGTTTTATCATTATTATTATTATTATTATTATTAGTAGTAGTAGTCGTAGTAGTATTAAAAGAAATAATCAGACACTCCATTTGAGGGATCGCCGAGCGCTGCGTGCGGTTTACTTGCCGGCGTGCTGCGTGCGGACGTGATAATCCAAATTGGACTTCCGGGCGAGGCTTTTGCCGCACACTCGGCAAGCGAAGGGTTTTTCTCCGGTGTGCATCCTCACGTGTGTGACCAGTGTTCCCTTTTCGGCGAAGGTGGCGTCGCAAACTGAACATCCAAAGGGTTTTTCTCCGCTGTGCGTCCTCATGTGGACCATCATGTTTCCCTTCAGAGAAAAGGCCTTGCCGCAAACCGAGCAGCAAAAGGGTTTTTCTCCCGTGTGGCTTTTCATGTGTCTCATCAACTGGGAATTGCAAGAAAACTTTTTACCGCAAACCGAGCAACAAAAGGGGTTTTCTCCCGTGTGGGTTTTCACGTGTCTTATCAAGTCGGAATTCTCAGTGAACTTTTTACCGCAAACCGAGCAGCAAAAGGGTTTTTCTCCCGTGTGGCTTTTCATGTGTCTCATCAAATCGGAATTGTAAATGAACTTTTTACCGCAAACCGAGCAGCAAAAGGGTTTCTCTCCCGTGTGGTTTTTCATGTGTCTCATCAAGCGGTAATTGCAAGGGAACTTTTGACCGCAAACCGAGCAACAAAAGGGTTTTTCTCCCGTGTGGCTTTTCATGTGTCTCATCAAGTAGGCCTTGCAAGTGAACTTTTTACCGCAAACCGAGCAACAAAAGGGTTTTTCTCCAGTGTGGGTTTTCATGTGTCTTATCAAGTCGGAATTTTGAATGAACTTTTTACTGCAAACCGAGCAGCAAAAGGGTTTTTCTCCCGTGTGGCTTTTCATGTGTTTCATCAAGCGGTAATTGCAAGGGAACTTTTTACCGCAACGGGAGCAGCAGAAACGCTTTTTGGGGGCGGGACGCTTTTGGGGTTTGCAGGACATTTTCTTGCCAGGAACCATTTTCGGAGATCCCGGGCACGTTTCGTCCTCGCCTTGCCTGTCAGTGTCGTCGTCGTCGTCCGAGATTGGAGCCAGGTGGTCGTCTGGCGGCGACCAATCAGAGCATTCAGGCACTTCGTCTTCACCCGCTTTGCTTTTCGGGCAGACGCCGGTCGGGACCAATGCGCTGATATCGGCCTTTTCCTCCTTCTCTAAAGATTTAAATACACATCAATGTCTGATTTTTTTTTGGTTTGATCCTAAAACGTGCCAAGAATTGAGCTGTGGGAATGTTTTTTTTGCGCCTGCGACGTCACAGCCACCATTTTTTTGACTACATGTCATTACCTTCACAATCGGCGGCGCTCCCCAAAGCTTCTTCTAGGTGAAGCCCCGAGGTGGGCGTCCAGCGGCGATCTTCACTCGGAAGCTTTGACCACTCGAGTGGTGGAAGTCGGTCGTCGACGCTCTCCTCGGAGACGCCATCTTGCGGCAAGCTGCTGACATCGGCCTCCTCCTCCTCTTCCTTTTTAATCTGGGGGACTTGTGGATACTCCAAAGCGGAGCTTCCCGATTTCACGTCAAGACCTTCTTCCTCACGACCGATTAGCTTATTCACATCTGCAGGGACACAAGCAGGATGTAATTCACGCAGTTAGAAAATTGTCCAAGACCACGGCGCGAGAGGAAGTCACTGCCACATAACGCCAAAGCGATGTTCCAATTGGCTGAAAACTAAATCGAAGATGGCGGCCGTCCAGTGGTGTTTTTTGACCGTTCAAATGAAAGTGCAGCGAATCAATGACTTCCGATTCTGTGATAGGAATTCCGGCTCTTTTCAGAGCGCCGCTTCTTTTGGCTCGGCTCACTAAAAAGATCCGGCTTTTATGGCTCCCAAATGGCTCCTCGGTTTGTTTGTTTTTTTTTTTTTTGCTTAAATTATTTAATTACTAAAAATCATGAAAAATGATGTGAAAAACGAATTACTCATGTAAAAAATACACTATATCAAATATTTGTATTTATATGTGCATAGTAGTGATGGGAATTGCGGCTCTTTTCAGAGAGCCGGTTCTTTTGGTTCGGCTCACTAAAAAGATCCGGCTCATATGGCTCCCCGGTCTTTTTTGTTTTTGTTTTGTTTTGTTGCTTCAATTAATTAACTACCAAAAATCATGTAAAATTATGTGAAAAACGAATTACTCATGTAAAAAATACACTATGTCAAATATTTGTATTTATATGGCTTTATTTATATATGCACAGTAGTGATGGGAATTACGGCTCTTTTCAGAGAGCCGGTCCTTTTGGATCAGCTTACACACACAAAAAAACGGCTCTTGTGGCTCCCAAATGGCTCCTCAGTTTTTTTTCGTTGCTTAAAGGACAACCGACATCACTTTTTTGTTTCTTATATCAACAAGACTCCACTGCCAGGGAAGCTCAAGCTCTGGTGTCTGCAGTTTGGACTTCTCCCTCGGGTAATGTGGCCACTTACAGTCTATGAGGTCCCACTCTCAAGGCTGTCTGCATCGCAGAACTCAGTCCCGTAGGAAAACTCTGTTGAAGAGGCCTATGAGCGCAAGAAGCTGCGCTATGCAGAACTCGCAGTGGATGCGCAACAGCGAGGATGGAAAGCCAAGGTCTATCCCATTGAAGTTGGATGCAGAGGGTTTGTGGCTTCCTCCACCATCAAACTGCTAAAAGACCTGGGCATCCACGGACAGGCTCTGCGGCACGCAGTTAGATCACTCTCCGAAGCGGCAGAAAGAAGCAGCCACTGGATCTGGATGAAGAGGAAGGACCCTTGTTGGGCTCTTAGGTCAGCAACCTAAGACCCTCCCCCCCACCAGCTTCTCAACATCTGATTGGGCATGGGACACAAGCGCGGGCGTGATCAACCTGTCGCTGGCCACCATCGATGAGGGTGTCTCGTGATGAAAGGCCGAAACACCCAATGATTCTTTGGAGCACGACTGATGATGTCTCCCAAATTCACAACTTTCCCATCCATGAGGCACAGCTCCCACACCACTGTCAACATCAAGGCTAATCTCATGTGAGGACCATCCATTTGCACAAACGGACAGAATAACATCAGGTACAGTGTTTCATTATTCATAAAGCCGGTTCTTTTGGCTCGGCTCACTAAAAAGATCAGTCTCTTTTGGCTCCCAAATAGATCCTCAGTTTTTTTGTTGCTTGAATTAATTAACTACAAAAAATCATGCAAAATTATGTGAAAAACGAATTACTCATGTAAAAAATACACTATATGAAATATTTGTATGGCTTTATTTCTATGTGCACAGAGAGCATCCACTAACTTAACCGGGTGTCGGACGGACAACACAGCACGACTCCACGCCACGATCAAGCTCTGCGCGTCATCTGCCTGGGAGATCTGACAACGAACCTACTTACAAATTAAGAGAACAATCAAACTCTTTACATCCACTAACTTTGACTTTCCCTGTGGTTACTCTGGTCTGATAATCAGCTGTCACTAATTTGCTTTTCATATTAATAATGCTATCATACCAACTAGTAAGAATAGAATAATTGAATAATAATAAAAGCATAATGTGATAACATTTGTCCACCTGTTCAAACTTACCCCCCCCCCACTCTCCTCACTGCTGTGTGTGTCTATAATTCTCTTCTCCCTCCTCTACCACGGATATCGACCAATCAGGTGCGGCTTTAACCGAAGACTCAGGCGGGGAATAGAGGACAAAAAAGTCGGCTCCCGTTTCCGGCTCCTTGTTAGGAACCGGGTCTCTTTGTTCACTTCAGAGATCCGGCTCGTTCGCGAACAACACATCACTACTTCCGATTCACATTCAAGATGGCGGCCGTTCAACGGTCTTGCTAGCTTGTCTGTTCAAATGAAAGTGCATCGAATCGACGTCTTCCGATTAACATTCAAGATGGCAGCATTCCAGCGGTCTTGCTAGCTCTTCCGTTCAAATAAAATCGCAGCGAATCGACGTCTTCCGGTTCAAATTCGGGCGTTCGGCGCGAATAGGCCAAAATCGAACCAGAAGACTGTGGGCTTCCATTTCAACAAAATTTTGTGTTGGAGTCGTTTTTAACACCCTTCCCGTCAAATCGAGCGCCGCGAATGCCGAATCAAAGTATGGCGGACAAACCTTCGACGCGTATCACAATCCGGGTCTTGCAAACCGCCTCCAGTTGCCGTCGGTGTCGCTCACTCTCCTCCCTCGCTCGACAAAGTTGCTCCTCGTACGAAGCCACGGTCGTTTGGAAGAGTCCGAAGATTTCGTCGGCGGCCGCAAGCAGCCGTTCTCTCACCAACTCTTTCAACATGTCGACGACTCGAGGTTCTTTCTGCTTTTGGACCGGAAGCGGCGTCTGCTCGCCTAACTCGGGCCAAGTAAAGTAGACGTCGCGTTGAGACCGAGGACGCCTTGATCCGCCTCACCCCCTGCGGGAACACGTGTGAGGCTCCGCCATATTGCGAGTGGCGGATCTGCCCGGTGCAAGGCAAATCTTGAATCCGTCACACGTGTATGGCCGCTCAATATGTTGCAAGGGGCAAAGAGTCCTTTATGATGGACGCACGAGGGAATAGATTGAACAAAATGATCAATTTTTAAGTTTGAAAAACTAAATTAATGACATACAAAACAAAGTTTTGGAACTCCTGTGTTTATGTGCTCGTTGATTATGTTCCCACCTGGCGGGCACGTATTTGCAAGCTCCTACTTTGTCATACGTGCCAATCTTTGAAAGCAGAAAAGCCGAGTAATGCGCGGGTGTCCAGGTGCCGCAGGCCCTGGTCGGTCCACGACAAACATTACAGGTACCAGTGACTGAAACTCATGACAAAAAGTTAGCGGACACCCGGGCAGACAACTCTGAAAAGTTGCCTGCCCAGCCATAAAGTTGCCTGCCACATTTTTCACAATTTGAAACACAATAAGACGACTAATCGCTATGAAAATTGCCAAACGAACGTTTGTTTGGCAATTTGCATACTCGGCACGGCAGCCAATCAGAAGCCTGTTTTGTGCTTCGGACTATACCTTGACTGAAAAAGTGTTGAAATCTTAGAAAGAGGAGTCCATGTGGCTTGTAGTGGTTTGCTTGTAGCTTTTGCTTTATTGAATAAAACACGTGTTTGATTTAAAAATAATCGTTTCTTTTTTTCCTTGAAGTTGTTTTTCCTTGAAGTTGTGGGCCGTCAGAGCCAGCAAGGCCTTCTCTGCTGGCCTAACATAATCACACATCATTATCATCATTATAATAAAAGTCAATTTCATTAAAAAAGTATTTTTTCTAAATACGTATATATATAATTATTCTACATACTGTTTTCTTGATGTTATATTATATCCATTTGGTTATGCTCCTTTCAGTGTTGTAGTTTTAGGTCAGAGTTTTTAATCCAATCAGAATTCAACTAGCTTGTGTCGCCAGGCTGTATGAAATCTGACCGACACCTTCAGAATCAACAGTGAGGGTGTCTGTGCGCTGTACATGAACGGGCACATGTAGTTGATAGATAGTTGCGATAGCCAATCAGATCACGAGTCGGCACAGTAAGGGCAGCTAGAGGGCCTCGCGTTGAACATGACGTACGCGTCCTGTGATTGGATACTCACTTTACCTCAGGCCTCAGCGGAGGCAACGCTATGCAAATCAACCAAGCTACAACAGATCAGACCCGGAAAATCTAGCAGAAAAAACAAGTATATCTACTCGCTTTTTAACCCACAATGGCTGAAAGAGAGGACAACTCGCTGTCGCATGGAGGCCTATTCTCAAGAACAAATGAAAAAGATTTGTTTACTTTTATTTTCAACAAATAGTTCGTTTTGTGAACGTCTTGTTGTTTTTCTTATATTAAACTGACATTTTGTAATTTAGCGTAAAATCTTGTTAAAGATTGCATATTCTTGGTGGACTTAATAAAACTTTGTGGACAAATGATTTTAAGTTTCCTTTTATTTTGAAGTGTTTGCAGTAGCATGTGTTGTAGACGATTAAGGTGATACCACGCCCAGTACTGCGTGCGTGTGCTTTTGTAAATGATATCTCCAGCCGTTGTGTCATAAATTACGGTATTACGAGGGATATTTGTTCGCGTCGGACTAAGCAGGACTTCACTGAAGGCCTAGGTGTGAAATGCACGGACCGCCACTGGAAATCATTAGAGTGTATGTCCGGTGGAATCTCATGAAATTCTGAGTAATCAGTGCCTCCATCTTCAAGGAACGAATTCAGATGTTGGACTGTGAAAGTTTTAATTTTAGAATAAATTCAAAAGGAGTCAACAGGGTTTACAAGCAGATCCCTTGTTCACATTCACTAACAAAAAGGCAACTCATCCCACAGAGGTTAAGGGGAAATGCGTGAATGTGCACGCATGCGCGTGCTGACATGACTTGAGTCAATGCAGCCCAATCTACCTCTACAAATCTAAAAATAAAATACAAATTATCAGGGAAAAATCAGCATAAATGTCACATTTTACATTACATTTTCTGTCTAACATTTCTCTTGCTTCTCTGTACGGCCCTACATACTCATCGTTCTCTTTTCTGTGAAACAACGTGGTTGTTGTATCTCGCTCCCTACATTCTTGTTCGTGTTTTCTATCTCTTTCCTGTTGCTGCCTCTCCTGTTCCTCTTTTTCTATTTTAACTTGCCTTGCTCTTTTTTCACCTGCCTCTCTCTGTCCTGCTATTTTCATCCATACGTAAGTATGCTGAATACCTTCTTTGTTCATTTGTTTTTCCTTACAGTTCGTTTTGTTTCTGATTTTTTGCTGTAAGTCTTTTATTCCCGCCTTCGATAGTTTGCCGTTAAAATCATACTTTTTTATCCAATACGGTAACGGTTTTAGTGCTTCTGGATCTTGTTTTTCTACCACTGTCCAATCTTTACATTCTTGGTTGTCTATTTCTTTTTTTTACGTTGTTTACTTTGCCCTTTTCCCATTTTGGCAATTTGGTCCCAACTATGATGAGTGCTCCCAGGGAGTCCTAATAGTTGGGGATGTTCTTAGTGAGGTGGTTTTCAATGCCTTATTGTGGTAATTGTCAAGCTTCTATCCCGGTGAGGGCGGACAATTCAGAAACCAGCATTAAACAGAAGACAATGAAACAACCGTGTTGCATTTGCTAAGGCCCACAGCTTGCAGAAAGGGTGGACAGTGGAAACGTGGCAGAAGGTGGATTTTTCGGATGAATCGTCCATTGAACTGCATCCCAATCACTGCAAATACTAAAAAAGACCTGTTGGAAGCCGCATGGACCCAAGATTCACCCAGAAAACAGTCAAGTTTGGTGGAGGAAAAATCATGCTTTGGAGTGACATCCGGTAACATCAACAGCCTGAAGTATCAAGAAATTCTTGCTGACCATTACATCCCAAACCGCAAGGGATGGCAAATTCTGCAGCAGGATGGTGCTCCTTCCCATACTTCAGCCTCCACATAAAAGTTCCTGAAAGCAGAGAAGGTCAAGCAAGGTGCTCCAGGATTGGCCAGCCTAGTCACCAGACATGAACGTTATTGAACACTTCTGGGGTAAAATGAAGAAGGCTTGGAAGATGAAACCGAAGAATCTTGATAAACTCTGGGAGTTCTGCAAGACTGCTTTCTTTGCCATTCCAGATGACTTTATCAATAAGTTAATTGAGTCATTGCAGAGACTTATGGATGCAGTCCTCCAAGCTCACGGGAGCCATACACGAAATTAATTATTTTTCTAAGGTATCATGACTTTATGTTCTGACGTTATTGCAGCATATTTGCGTATTCAAAATGAAATATGTATAATTTCTACATTATTTTTGTATGCGACAAGACTTGATAGAATGATACAAAACTTTATTTTAGTATAATGAGCATAATCTAAAGGGCTTTGCCTTTCATATCAACCATTTCTGATTCCAATAGATCAACGACAATTCAAGTTATTATCTGTTGTTTCTACAACTTGGATAAGCGACAAGACTTATCAGGGACTGTATATAACAAATATAACCCTGCCACGTTACTCAAGTCTTTTTTTGAGCATTTGTTTAGTTTCCCCAATCTTTATTTTGACAATGTATGGAATAAACGACATGACTTTGTTTATCATTTAATCATAGGAAATTGAACACATTTCACAACACAGACAAAACCTTGAAAATGAGTAAAAAAAACACATTTAATAACCATAACTGAAAGAAAAAATAAAAACAATTTCAATGTTCCCAAGGGGAAAATAAAGAACGTAAACACATGACAATCAGCCTGATAAAGCCTGCTCGGATGAGTTTCTCACCAGTATCGGTTCTTGAGTGTCTATTTAAGAGTCCCTTCACAGAAAATCTTTGGCCACAAGCAGAGAAGGAAAAGGGTTTATTTCTCAGCAGTGCAGATGATTGTGTAGCTAATTAAAATGCCCTTCATCGAGAATCCTTTGCAACAAACTGGGCAGGCAAAAGCTTTCCCACCGGTGTGGATTCTCACGTGCACTTAAGTGATGCTTCCTTAAAAATCTTTGACCACATTCTTAACAGGTAAAAGGTTTCTCACCACTGTGGATTCTTGTGTGGCGAATTAAATTGGCCTTCTTCGAGAATCCTTTGCCACAAACTGAACACGAAAAAGGTTTCTCACCACTGTGGGTTCTGGTGTGGCGAATTAAATGGCCCTTCTGAGAAAATCCTTGGCCACACACTGTGCAGGGAAAAGGTTTCTCACCAGTGTGGATTCTAGTGTGTTTACTTAAGGTGCCCTTCTGAGAGAATCCTTTGTCACAAACTGAACAGGAAAAAGGTTTCTCACCACTGTGGATTCTTATGTGGCGAAGTAAATTGGCATTCTTAGAGAATCCTTTGCCACAAAATGAACAGGAAAAAGGTTTCTCACCACTGTGGGTTCTTGTGTGGCTAATTAAATGGCTCTTCTCAGAGAATCCTTTGCCACAAACTGAACAGGAAAAATATTTCTCGCCAGTGTGGATTCTTATGTGTTTACTTAAGTTTCCCTTCTCAGAGAATCCTTTGCCACAATCTGAGCAGGAAAAAGGTCTATCACCAGTGTGGATTCTTGTGTGTTTACTTAAGCTTCCCTTCTCAGAGAATCCTTGGCCACACACTGAACAGGAAAAAGGTTTCTCACCAGTGTGGATTCTTGAGTGGCTAATTAAAGAGTGCTTCTGAGTGAATCCTTTGCCACAAACTGAACAGAAAAAATGTTTCTCACCACTGTGGATTCTTGTGTGGCTAATTAAATCGGCCTTCTGAGAGAATCCTTTGTCACAAACCGAGCAGTCAATATGTTTCTCACCAGTGTGGGTTCTCGCATGCCTTTTGAAATGACTCTGACCAGTCAACGTTTTGCCACACAGACAAGATTTGCAGGGTTTGTTGCCAGTGTGACATGTCAGAACACCGTCAGACTCTTCATCTTCACCATCATCATTTGATGATCTGTTGTCATCATTTTTGGTGCAAGGGTGCTCTGGCTCCTCTCTTTTAATGTCGCGGGCTCTCTCTTCTTCCTTCTTCAGCAGCGCAGGGCAACCATCTTCGCTGATATCTGCATGACACAAAAAGACAGACACACACGCAATTATGGTGAAAGTTACTCAGAGATAAATGAGTTCAGATTACCACTCAAAATGTGACATGAAAAGAATCACATTTGTGGTGGATTTCAAGACTGACGTCGGCGACGAAAAAGTGCTGCTTTTTCAGACATGCTACTTTTTTTTCTTTCAAACACAATCTCTTTCTCTTTGTCTCAGCGCGCACACACTCACATACACAGCTTTTAGCACCCGCGTGCGTTCTTAGCTGAAGGCTTTCACACCCGTATGCGTCTAGTATGCAAGAACTTCTTGAATTAGAACATTTTGCCGAACATGAAGCATGTAAAGCTTTTTTCGTCCTTGTACGTCTGGACCTGTTCAAACAAGCCGACGGTGAACATGCAAGTTTTTTTTTGCGTGTATGAGTTCTCATGCATCTTTTGGGCGAATTTCTTTGTGCACATGGTGCAACCAAAGGGATTCTAAAAGGCGCTTGGAAATTAAACGTCTTGTTATTCTTATTCTCTACTGTGCGCGTACACTTGTGCTTCATCAGGTTGATCTTGCGGGAGAATCTCTGCCTCTCATGTGTGCAACTCTGTCTATACTACTCCTCGCCACACACACAAACAGCGACAGAGAGAGAGATGGAGAGAGAAAGAGAGAGACTGACTCACAGCAGCGAATGCTCCGATTGGTCTCTAGTCAGGCATCGCTAGTCGAACAAGCAAATACGAGTTGTTCATATCAGAATCAGAATCAGAATCATCTTTATTTCCAAGTATGTAGAACACACAAGGAATTTGTTTCCGGTAGAACACGCTGCACTAGTATCGTCGTCAAAAAAAACTGCTATGTGGCACTATACAGTTCCATTTTGGCTACTGTTGAAAGAGTTCAAAGAGTTAATGGCTTGGGGGAAGAAGCTGTTTAAATGTCTGCTGGATTTGGTGCGCATGGATCGGTAGCGCCTGCCTGAGGGGAGTAGCTGGAAAAGGTGGTGGGCAGGGTGCGGAGGGTCCAGTAGGATTTTCGCGCCCTAGTTTGGATTCTTGCAGTGTGCAAGTCCTCGAGAGTGGGTAGGGCGGTGCCAATGATTTTTTCCGCCGTCCTAACTGTCCGTTGAAGTCGGATTTTGTCAATTTTTGTGGCGGCCCCGAACCAAACGGATATCATTACAAGAGCCACTTTGTGTCAGAATCGGTTTGGTCAGAAACAAAAGTCCTGATGTCGCACAAGTTGGAAATTAAATATATTATTATTGTTGTACTCTTGTTGAGTGTGTTTGATGGTATGAGTGGCAAAGTCATGTTTAGGTTGTTCGCACAGTGATGTTGCCTGCGGAGAGAAGGGAATTTTCGTATGTTATGATAAATATAGTCCAGCCTATAATGTGTACTATCCTGAGACAAGAAAAGTCCTGAAACATAGACTGGTGAAGTTTATCACATAAAACAGCACAGATAATCAGACTCAAACCGGTTGTGACGACATTCAGAGTTACAGAAAAACACCTTGACAGGTAATCAAGCAGAGTCAGGGACAGCTTGAGGAAAGCAAAGAGCCGAGTGCTGAAGAAACAGTCGAGACAGATCTGACTCAGACGGACAGTGTTTAGGCAGAACAGGAAAGGTGTTATAGAAGACAAAGAAAGGCTCCAGAATATTTAAAGGAGTATCAATGTAAAATTGAGTGGGATGATGACAAAAACGAAAATATTGAGTATTTCTACAGAGTGACTTATGGCACACCGAAGACATTTAAAGAGGCTCTGGAGTCTGAAAAGTCAAAAGTGTGGGCGACTGCAATGAAAGAGGAGATGAAATCTTTGACAGAAAATGAGGCTTTCACTCTGACTTCACTACCAAAAGGCAAACAAGTAGTGGGAGGTCGCTGGGTGTATACAGTGAAAGCGAACCGAGATGGATATGAGACTTGTAAAGCCAGATATGTAGCAAAAGGATACGGTCAAATGGAAGGAATTGACTATAAAGAGACACCTAGAGCAGTGGGCCCCAACCTTTTTTGCGCCACGGACCGGTTTAATGTCAGAAAATATTTTCACGGACCGGCAGATAAAGAAACTTTCCAAAGACGTGTTTTTTTGACTCATTTTGCTAGCTTACGGTGGGATAATTTTAGCGGTATGTATCACGTGACCTAGACAAGTGTTTTGACATGCGTCAAGAGTAAGTCATAGATGGATGTAATCTGGCAATTTTTCATTTTATGTAAATTATTTATTCTTTCTGTGCGGCCTAGTCCCAAATGACCCACGGATCGATACAGGTCCGCAGCCCGGGGTTGGGGACCTCTGACCTAGAGCAAACATGGTAGCTGATGTTCTTACCAAAGCAGTGACAAAAGCTAAGCTTGAATGGTTCAGGGGATATTTGTTTGGAGAGTAATGTGAACTGGAAAATGTGAATAATTTGAAGTTTACAGAATATTGCCAACATGTGAAATGTTTTATTTTTCCAACAAGGTATTTCTCATTTTGAGATGTGTTTTGTCTATTACTAGATATTTGTAAACATGTCTTTGAGAGGGAGTATTGAGTGTGTTTGATGGTATGAGTGGCAAAGTTATGTTGAGGTTGTTCGCACAGTGATGCTGCCTGCGGATGAGTGAACCTGTGAGACCAGGATGTTGTAATGCTTTTTATGAGCATGCGCAGAATAAACGGCCCGTGAGTGAGTTCCCAGACCAAAGACAGATACGGCTGTGCGTCATTATTCTTCCATGAATATTAGCAACCATGAAAGTGAAATAGCCACCATGAAAGTGAAAACTACTTTGGTGACCGTAGATGAGAAGGTCTCCTGTACGACTGAGAGCTTACACAGACGTTTTGGTGACCGTAATAACGCGAAGACTGCTGCAGGAATGTCCAGCGCTACATCTCTACTGTAGTTCACGTGTGCTTCATCAGGTTGATCTTGTGGGAGAATTTCTGCCTTATATGTGTGCATCTCGATGCTCCTCACCACACACACACACACACACACACACACACACACACACACACACACACACACACACACACACACACACACACACACACAAAATAGGGAGAGAGAGCGACAGAGAGAGAGAGACGGCGGAGTGAGAGAAAGCGACTGACTCACAGCAGCGAATGCTCCGTTTGGTTTCTCGTCAGGCATCGCAAGTCGAACAAACAAATATGAGTTGTTTATATTAGTGATGAATTCAGGCTCTCTGAAAAGAGACGGAATTCCCATCTTCTTTTGGATCGGCTCACTAAAAAGATCTCTTTTGGCTCCCAAATGGCTCCTCAGTTTGTTTTTTTGTTGCTTTAATGAATTAACTACCAAAAAAATAATGTAAAATTATGTGAAAACCGAATTACTCATGTAAAAAATACACTACAGCAAAGTCTCGTGATATCGATAGTACTGCTTATTACAATACTATTTCAATTTCCCAGCAAATTTCTAGTCTTTTATGATATAATTAGTTAGTTACGACGATACCCGGTTATTACAATAATCCTGTTACTACGATGCCCTTTTCATCTCCCACCAGCCAGTTTGGTCTGCTTATATCGATACAAAAGCAGCTGAAAGCTGAACAATATTTGCTTAAGGATTTCAATACCACCATTAGCGAAATCTGTAAACAGAGTATTGTTTGATTTTTGGCGAACACCGTTTGAAGGAAGAAAAATGGTTATTGGTGTCCTGAGCTGACTCATATATAGTTTCACTTTTTGTTTTTCACATTGATTGTTTTGTATTCGCCTTTTTGTTTTTCTGAGTCGAAACACCTGGGTACGGTTTGTTCGGTTACACTGACACAATCGGTCACACTGACCCAATTTGTTTTGGTTTTGAAAACTGCATGTTTTCACACGCCTTTGTGTGCCTGCCAAAAATTGCTCGTTAGTCCGGGGCTGAGGGAAAGGAGGAGGAATGACTCATCTCCTGCGTGGACAGGCTGGCCACCTGTCTTAGCAAGAGTGGGTCTATAAGATGGGGTTTTCCTCAATATCGGGTAGAGTCTGCTGTGAACTGTGCACAAGTGTCCAGCTCTTCGGTTATCCAGATTACTCTACCGGGGTGTTTCGCCGGCTCTCCGCCCTTTGTCAACGGTAAGGTATACTGTTCTGGATCTGAACTGTGACGTTGGAGTCTTTACATGAGGGCATGAAGGTGACAGTTTGTGTCTAGCGTAATTACTCATGAGGGGAAACATTGTGATGTTGGAGTCTTTGCATGGGGGCATAGAGGTGACAGTTTGTGTCTAGCGTAATTACTCATGATCGGGAAATGCTGTAAATTGCTGTGTGTTTTATCAATAAATACATATCTATATATACAGTCGTCGTTTGTGGTCATTTCTCTGCTGCGATCTCTCCGAACCTGTAACAAGGCAATTTTTCATAAAACACTGTTGGTCACGTGACCAGATGTCACTAATTGTCATTTCATATTAATAATGCTTCCATACCAACTAGTAAAAATATCATAATTGAATAATAATAACAGCATAATGTAATAACATTTGTCCACCTGTCTACCCAAACCCCCGCACCCCTCTCCTCACTGCTGCATGTGTCTGTAATTCTCCCCTCCCTCCTCTACAACGGATATCGACCGATCACGTGCGGATTCAACCGAAGACCGGGGGCGAGGAATATAGAGGACAAAAAAGTTGACTCCCATTTCCGGCAACTTGTTAGGAACAGGCTCTCTTCGTTCACTTAAGAGATCCCGCTCTAAAACCCGTTCGTTTGCAAACGACACATCACTAGTTCATAGCATTCATCACTTTGCTGCCGTGAAATGTAAATTTCTCCACCGCGAGACTAATAAAGGCAAATCCATCCATGCATTCCAAGAGCCACTTCGTGTCAGAATCGGTTTGATCAGAAACAAAATTCCTGATGTCGCACAAGTTTCGAGACGTGTGATTCTATACATATGTGATGAGAGCTTTGTGCCTTCGCACTTGTGATTTCCGACAGCCATTGTATGTTACTTATTTGAGCGCGGGTGTACAAAACAAAACTGTTGAGAAAGTTAGATTGTATCCTCATTTTATGTAACGCTGTAATACTGAACTGATCTGGCAACCCAGCCACGACGCGACATCACGTGACTTGACAGCGATAAAAGCCAGTTTGTGTGTATGTTTTGGACTTCTCGTACGACGGTGAACGCAGCGGTTGCTGTCTGTGCTTCGGCAAATAAATATCCTACTTGTATGATCTAAACAAGAGGACCATCTCGACTCATTATTCTCCCAAATGCATCGCGAAAGCGCTGGAGATCTCAACAAAAACAATGCACGAAGCCTGTTCAAAAAGACTTGAAAACAAGCGAGACGATCAGTAAGAGCCAACCTTGTCCGTGAAGAACAATTCTTGGCTGCATCCTCAAAATGGCGTCCTGCAGTTGACGTTGTCCCTTGTGGTCCTCTTTTTCTTCATATAGGTCCTTCTCGTCTTCTGGTGTCTTTCTTGCGTCCATTGTTCACACGACACTTCCAAAATGTTTCGCTTACGATCTCTGCGGAGCGATGCGTTGAGCACGAGGTCCTGTTTGTTAGCGGCTAGCAAACTCGGCTAAGCTAAACGAGGCCTAGAAAGTCCAACGGAGACCGAGACGTCTTTAATCGGACACAAGCTTCAACGAAAGATGTTCTCACCGAGTAAGATAGTGGTGGGCGCTCCGAGTGGTCGTTTTGAGCACGTCGCCGGCAAATTCGGGAGTTTGGTCAACGGGTGTCGACCGCGTTTGCGTCAAGCTCGTCAGTCCTAGGTTGCGTCAAGTCAGCAATTGTGAATATTCTGCATCCGGAAATCTGTCCACGGTGAACCCCGTTCACCACCTTAGAAATAAGACAATTCTAAGCAGTCAGCGGTTTGGATTTAAAATCGTGTTTAAAAATAAGTCAGGCCTCCACGCGTTCACCCAGAAAGAATGAAAACGGTCTCAGAATAGCACCAAGAAGAGACAGAAAAAGGTCAACATAAACGCTCAGTCCAAAATAACAATTTTACATTGTTAAATACCCCCCCCCCCCCAACCAGACCAGGTCGAAGGCACACAAAACCACTTCGGGTATCGAACGACTGTCGTTCTGATCCGATGTTAGATTAAAAAAATCATCCAAATCAATAAAATAAAAAATGTGGCCCTTGTTTGGAAATTTGAATCAGATAATGGATGTTGGGATGCATGTTGCAGTGCACACCGTCGAATTAACAGCGGTCGAAGTACATCAAATCTTCTTTTCCTTTCGGCTTTTCTCTTCAACGGGTCTCCACAGCAAATCAGTGTCCTCCATCTTTAAAGGTTTGATCCGCATGTTTGTTTTGGCCAGTATTCAACGATGGAGTTGGTATTAGTTTAGCCCTATGCTGGAGGGTTCTGATAACTCCTAGTTTGTGTTGTAAAGGGTGGTTAGAGTCAAAAAGTAAGTATTGGTCAGTGTGCGTAGCCTTCCTAAAGACTTCTGTTTTTAGCGCTCTGTCCTCTTTTATAATTACTTTACAATCCAAGAAGGCTAGTTGGTTCTCTTTCGTGTCCTCACGAGTAAATTTAATGTTGATGTCTACAGAGTTGAGGTGATCGGTGTAGGATTGAATTTCTTGTTTTTTAATTATGACAAAAGTATCGTCCACATATCTAAACCAGTGTTTAGGTTTTGTCCCCGGGAAGGATGTGAGGTCCTGTTTCTCCATCTCTTCCATGTACAAATTAGCCACTATGGGTGAAACTGGTGAGCCCATACCACAACCGTGAATTTGTTTATAAAATTAGAGGAGGGACCTATCATAGCTGTGTCCGGCGCCGCCATGTCTGGACATTAGGGATATATAAATAGGGCAGATACGACCAGTCAGACTTTAGTTCGCTGACGAAGCCTCTTGGATAGGAGGCGAAACGTCCGAAACCTTCAAATTTGTACAGATGACGGCTGAAGAAACCTTCTCATCGAAGAACTGCTACAATGCGTCTTTTTTTTTTCGGTGAGGGGCGTTCCTTTAGTGACGTCATGTACGGACTCGTCACCAACTCAAACACAAGACTTCCTGAATATTCAGCACGAGTCTTAAAACGTAAAATATTGCTATATGCGGTGGAATCTTCATAAATGCGCTCAGTAGAAGTCATTTGAAGTAATTTTACAAATTATGGATGCAACTTGTCCAAATACGTCGGTTGTCCTTTAAGGGGCCTCATCTGAATATGCTCAACAATGGATTCAGATGAATTTCTAAATCTAATGGCTTGGATAGAAATCATTCAACAACGACGTTGACAGGCCTCAGCCCCGGAAAAAAAATAAAGCCACATTCTCTGACTTCCCGTATGTGTTCCCCTCCAGTGGATACGCCGCGCAATAGCACCCTGTCGAATAAACAGGGCCAATGGCATGTGATCTGATTACTTTTCCAAATGGCACATCAACCAAAAAATAATGAAAAACAATTAATTGAGACGCACCCTGTCAAATCAATGGGGCCACGGCACGTCATCGCGCTCCGGTGGACACGCTATGGAATTGCACCATGTCGTAAAAAACAGGGCCGATGCAGGGTCATCTGAACGTGCCTCCCGTTGAAAGTATAGGACAGGGGTCGGGAACCTTTTTGACTAGGAGAGCCATAAAAGTAAAATACAGTAAAGTCTCGTTCTATCGATATCGGATATATCGATAGTCCCGGTTATATCGATACTATTTCTATGTACGCACGTTGAAAATTACATGCAAACAGGGTCGGATATATCGATAGTCCCGGTTATATCGATATTTTTTCGGACTCCCTTGAATATCGATATAACGAGACTTTACTGTACTTAGAAATGTTTTTCAGTGAGAGCCACACGCACGCGCGCACGCACGCGCGCGCGCACACACACACACACCGCCACTTTTCAACAAAATATCAGAATGTATTATTTAAAATAACTTTGTGATAGTACTCACCGTTAACATGAATGGTTTTCTGTTCCTCGTGATTGGTAAAAATCCAGGCGAACGATCGGAATGAAATTGGATTGGATTGGATTTGCCTTTATTAGTCTCGCAGTGGAGAAATTTACATTTCACAGCAGCAAAGTTATGAAAGAAATGAAAGTATAAGGAAGGAATGAAATTCAACTTGCCGGTCAGGAGGCAAAGTTACTGCTAGCTAGCCTGCACACGGCTCATAAGCTTCCACACTTGCTATCTGCAATCGACTTCTCGCAGAAGTATGTTGATGCTAACGTTAACATGGGGCTTGTTAAAATGTTACAGACATTCGACTGTTTCATCGATGGTGTTGTTTCATTGCAAATTAGAATCAGAACATTTTCTCTCCTGTAATGCTCCGGTGCATTAATGCTGAAGTGCACTAGTTGGGCTCATTTAAAGGGGCGTTTACCTGTTTCAACATGACGGCCACTATCAACCAATCAAAATGGCGCTTTCGGGCAACCTAGCTCAGTGACATCCAATCAAAATTGCGCTTTCCGCCAACTGCAGCCCCAACGGGAAATGAACGGCGTAAAAACAAAAATATGTATTTAGTTTTATCGGCGAGCCATATGCAATCATCAAAAGAGCCATATATGGCTTGCGAGCCATAGGTTCCCGACCCCTGGTATGGAGATGCCAGCGTGTCGTCATTTATGATCACGTGATCGGCCGCTAACTACCGGTAGGCAGAAAGCCTACCAACACAAGAAAGTGCTATCATTGTTTTGTAAGCTTGTGCATTTAATTTTCGGTTTAGATAGTGATGGGTAGATTAGGCATCCTGAATTGTTTCGACACAGTGACGCAATGTATCGACACTGTGTTGCTGAATACTTTTGCTGAATACTGACACCTGTGGACTTGCAGGGAACATTTCACAGGGTCTTCTGACGCTGATCTGTCAAACCAATTTTATCCAATTTCATTGATTAGGCATTTGCGTTCACATTATTTTTAGATCTATGTAATTTCATAAAAATCTTTGATATTCGAGACACAGTTGATAAATTAAGTGAACATCGATCTGAATGCCTCAGTAAAAATGTTGCGAATGACAATGGACTCATTGTAATTAAAGATATTTATTCCAAAAAATTAGTTTCTCCAGCGTTATGTTATTCAGTCTATTTCTTAGCATTGTGGAGGTGCTCTTGTTGGCGTAAGAAAGTTCGCTGCTGCAAATGCGACATTTCACCTGAAAAACACAGTATGAATAATAAACTAAGACTTACTTTCAAAATAATCATGAAATAACAGAACATTGAGAAAATATGAGAGTAAGACAGTGAAACAAGGAAATCAACATCAAACAATACCTTCAATGAAAAGGTTTCTTCAGCCATCATCTGTACTTCTTTGAAGGTGTCGGACGTTTCGCGTCTTATCTAAGAAACTTCGTCAGCAAACTGGTAGTTTAGGCCCTGGATAGCTGGATAGCTCAGTTGATAAGGCATCGGTTTGGCATATGGGAGACGAGGCTTCGAATCCCACTTGGGGCCGAGAAAATGAGCACAACAAAGACATCATCCAGTGTGGGTCCTTGGGCAAGACCCTTCACGCTAATGCCTACCTCATACAATGATGACAGACAATAAATGGAATGACATGCCGGCTCAGACGTCGCCCGGCCAAACAAGGTCTGCGTCAGGTGCTGGGGAACCAGAGCACCTTGATGAAAAATGGGCTACTGGAACAAAGCGGAGATGGACGAGATCCGATAACATGGCTCTGTTGGAATGCTACTAGTCAAGCAACCCTAGTCAGAGGGGTTACATGCGGCGAATGGGGGCTGAATGGTTACTTTGAAACCCACAGTCACGGTTGACCACGAAACAACTAGTAGCTCAGTGTTCCAATATCCACAAACGGCAATTGCTATCAGAACTTGAGATTGATGAGGTACAACACAAATTCCGAGGTGAAGGGCCCCAGGCTGCCACATCAGAGGAAGAGGTTCAACCAGAGATTGGGAAGCAAGCCCCAATGAATGATGAGATTGGGAAGCAAGCCCCAATGAATGAAATGCTGAGTGAAGCAGCAACTGACCTGAGAGATAAGGTCATGGCAAGAACGAAAACTGGGCAACTAAGAAACCGATTTCAACGGCTATGTGAAGTACCACCTGAAAGTCTCATGGAAACTGTGAATGCAGCACTGAGAACGATCCCGACCGGAATGATCACGGAAACCAATGAGCTGATATACGCCTCAGCATCAGTGATCCTAGAGATGCTTGGCTACAAGAGCAACCATGAGAGCCACGAGATCCATTACCCACCATGGAAAAGACGGTTGGAGGCTAAGATCAAGGCGGCTCGGAAAGATGTGAGTCAATTGACGGAGACCCAGAGAGGTGTGAATAAAAGGCCAATACCCAAAAGGTACATGCAGATAACCATACCTGAAGCACTCAAAACTGCCAAACAAAGGCTCCAGGCCTTGTCCAGTCGCCTAAAGAGGTACATGAAAGAGAATGAGGCCAGAAGAATAAACAGGCTGTTCGCAACACAACCTGCGAAAGTGTACGCTCAGTGGCAGGGTTCTAACAGCAGAGCAGACCCTCCAAGGCTGGAAACTGAAAGATACTGGAAAGGCATGTGGGAGAAGGAGGTCGCACATAACAGCAGTGCACAATGGCTGGTGACTCTGAAAGAGGAGCACAGCAACCTCCCTGAACAGAACCCAGTTACCATCACAGCGGCAGATATACAAGGAAGAGTCTCAGGTATGAAAAACTGGACGGCACCAGGCCCGGATATGGTCCACACCTACTGGCTAAAGAAACTCACAGCTCTCCACGAGCGCCTAGCAGCACAAATGAACCAGTTGCTGATGGATGGGACTCACCCAGGATGGCTAACCGAAGGGCGAACAATCCTGATCATGAAGGATTCCTCAAAGGGTACTGTTCCTTCCAACTATCGGCCAATAACCTGTCTCTCCACAACATGGAAGCTCATGTCAGGCATCATTGTGGCTAAGATAAGTGGACACGTGGATCAATACATGAGCAAAGCACAGAAAGGCATTAGTAGAGATACTGGAGGCGCCAAACATCAGCTGCTGGTTGACAGAACAGTCGCACAAGACTGCAGGTCCCGACATACCAACCTGTGCACAGCCTGGATTGATTACAAGAAAGCATATGACTCGATGCCACACACATGGATCACTGAATGCTTGGAGTTGTATAAGGTCAACAGGACCCTGAGAGCCTTCGTTGCAAACTCGATGAGGATGTGGAAAACCACACTTGAAGCCAATGGCAAGCCACTAACGCAAGTGTCCATCAAATGTGGCATATACCAAGGTGATGCACTCTCCCCACTGCTGTTCTGCATAGGACTGAACCCCCTCAGCCAGATAATCGCCAAGACAGGCTATGGATACCGCCTCAGAAATGGAGCTACGATCAGTCACCTCCTCTACATGGATGACATCAAGCAGAGCGAAAGGGACATAGACTCCCTGATCCACACAACCAAGATCTACAGCAGTGATATCGGAATGTCATTCGGGCTGGAGAAATGTAGTCGGATGGTGACAAAGAGGGGCAAGGTAGTCCACACTGAAGGGGTCTCACAATAGCAGACATTGAAAACAGCTACAAGTACCTTGGTATACCACACGCCAATGGCAACCTCGAACTAGCAACAAGGAAAGCGGCTACGACCAAATACCTCCAGCGGGTGAGGCAAGTCCTCAGAAGCCAGCTCAATGGCAAGAACAAGACCCGGGCAATAAACAGCTATGCCCTGCCAGTGATCAGATACCCTGCAGGAATAATAAGGTGGCCAAAGGAAGAGATTCAGACCACGGATGTTAAGACCCAAAAACTCCTCACCATGCATGGAGGGTTCCATCCCAAGTCTAGCACCCTGAGACTGTACACAAGCCGTAAGGAAGGAGGCCGGGGACTAGTGAGTGTGAGAGCCACTGTCCAGGATGAAACATCCAAGCTCCATGAATACATCAAAGAGAAGGCTCCGACGGATGATGTACTCAGAGAATGTCTCAGACAATGGCGAACAGAGGATGAGGTGCTGGAAGAGGGACAATCATGGGACGAAAAGCCCCTACACGGGATGTACCACGAACCATAGCAGAAGTGGCTGATCTCAAGAAGTCCTATCAGTGGCTAGAGAGGGCTGGCCTAAGGGACAGCACAGAGGCACTCATCCTGGCTGCTCAAGAGCAGGCCCTGAACACCAGAGCCATAGAGGCAGGGATATACCACACCAGACAAGACCCAAGGTGTAGGTTGTGCAAAGAGGCACCTGAAACAATCCAACACATAACTGCAGGGTGTAAGATGCTGGCAGGGAAAGCCTACATGGAGCGCCATAACCAGATGGCTGGCATAGTCTACCGAAACATCTGTGCGGAATATGGACTGGAAACCCCAAGGTCAAAATGGGAAACACCTCCCAAGGTAGTAGAGAATGACCGAGCAAAGATCCTGTGGGACTTCCAGATACAGACTGACAAGATGGTAATGGCCAACCAACCAGATATCGTGGTCATAGATAAAGGGGAAAGGAAAGCCGTTGTCGTGGATGTAGCGGTCCCGAGTGATGGGAACATCAGAAAGAAGGAACATGAGAAAATCGAGAAATACCAAGGGCTCAGAGAGGAGCTGGAGAGAGCCTGGAAGGTAAAGGTGACAGTCGTGCCTGTGGTGGTCGGAGCACTCGGGGCAGTGACCCCCAAACGAGACGAGTGGTTGCAACAGATCCCGGGAACAACATCGGATATCTCGGTCCAGAAAAGCGCAGTGCTGGGAACAGCACGGATACTGCGCAGAACCCTCAAGCTTCCTGGCCTCTGGTAGAGGACCCAAGCTAAAATGGGGGACAGACACCACTCATGAGGGGTGAAACGAGGATTTTATTTTTATCCCTACTGTCCAGACATAGCGGTGCCGGACTCTGCTATGATAGGTCCCTGCTCTCAGGTTGGGGGGAGCAGAGGACTACTCCCTGCAGCTCCACTGATTGTTCCTATTGTTCTGACTAACGACTGGCCTGATTGCCCCACTTCCACTGGGATCACCTCATCAGTATTACTAATCCTATTTTGCCTAAGCAGGCTGTTGTACGAACGATCCAAATTGAACCTCACACCACCATATTGTTTTAAAGGATTTATCTGTTTTATGAAAATCGCTTCTTTTACTCCCCTTTCATATTATCATGTACTACTCTTTACAATTTCCATTCTTACAATGTATTGAATAAATTAAGTTTGGGCCTCAATCGGCCCCAACCTGAGAGCAGGGACCTATCATAGCAGAGTCCGGCACCGCCATGTCTGGACAGTAGGGATAGGGATATATATATATATATATATATATATACAGTAAAGTCTCGTTATATCGATATCGGATATATCGATAGTCCCGGTTATATCGATATTTTTTCGGACTCCCTTGAATATCGATATAACGAGACTTTACTGTATATATATACAGTAAAGTCTCGTTATAACGATATCGGATATATCGATAGTCCCGGTTATATCAATACTATTTCTATGCACGCACGGAGAAAATTACATGCAAACAGGGTCGGATATATCGATAGTCCCGGTTATATCGATATTTTTTCGGACTCCCTTGAATATCGATATAACGAGACTTTACTGTGTATATATATATATATATATATATATATATATATATATATATATATATATATATATATATATACACACATATATACTGGTGGGAAACCTTAAAGGCCGCCACGTCGTCACGGAGCTGCGGCCACCAGAACCGCTGGGTGACGAGGTGCTCGGTGTGGCTCACCCCGGGGTGCCAAGCCATCTTGGAGGCATGCCCCCACTGCAGCACTGCAGAGCGCAGCGCCGGGGGCCCGAACAGTCTTCCTGTATGGCAGTTATCGGAAGCCGGGGTAGCTATCAACACCTCAAGGACCCTCCGTCCTACCTCCCACTGGAGCGCCCCCACGATCTGGCGGCCGGGCAGGATGGTCTCCAGGAGATCTTCCTTGCCTGTCAGCTCGTGGATCCGCGCGAGGGCGTCGGGTTTGGTGTTCTTGGTCCCTGGGCAGTATGTGAGGGTAAAAGAGAAGCAGGTTAAGAAGAGCGCCCACCGTGCCTGGCGTGAGTTCAGCCTCTTGGCGGCCCGGATGACCGCCAAGTTTTTATGGTCGAGGTTCTGTGCATCTACTTCGGAAAATGATATGCAAATGCACGACCTTATAACGCTCGGGAAAGACGGAAGCGCAAAGCAGCCTTCTGATTGCCAAGTATCCAAATTGCCAAAGAACCGACATTCAGACATTTCCAAACCGAATGAAGATTTCGAAATCGGAATAATTTATTCTGATTTAGAAATCTTTGTTCAAATGTTTGCTTTCTTAAATAAAACAAACCATTGATTTTATAAAATATCTTTCGGGTTTTTTTTCTTTTTCTTGAAGAAGTTGTCAGCCACCCGGGCTGTGTCGTTTTATAAGTTGTACGCCCGACGGAAAAGTTGGGCATCCGGGCATACGCTATTTCAAACACTAGTAATGTCCACGCGAGGGACATTTCTTGACCGCAAGAAGCAAGTCTTCAATGATGCTCTCCTTCGCCGAGTTCGAGTCTTCGCTCAAACAGAAGCGCTCCGGTGTCTGCATTAGCCAAGCTGACCCGAGAGTACACCAACGCGCATTTTTTAAAAAAGATTGCGAGATCTCAAATTCTTTGCGAGGGAATGCAAAGTATTGCGAGATGTCGCAAAGTTTATTTTTTTTTCTTCAATGTCCACTTAGGGGCTCAGTAAAAAAAACAGCATACTATACATAGTAATTTATTTTCAACTAAAAACGGCATACTATACATGGTCGGGTTTTTTCGGGCAAAAAAAGCATTACTATACATCAGGAGTATAAAACTCTAATTGACAGAGGGCCAAAATAAAAAAATAAAAAACATTGTCAAGGGCCAGACCGAAATTTTTACATTGTTTTTATTATCTTTAAGATACAGTAAACTACTGTATTAACCATCCCAATATATCCCCAAATGTTTTAAATCGGGCGTCAAACGCCACCCTTTTGTGGCGTTCCGCCACTGACGTCGCACATGCACAATAAATGGCTGCGCTGACGCCACCCACCTCTTGGCGCGTTCAATGTGTACGCACCTTTAGCGGGACATGCTCTGTGTAACGGGCCGGGGGGCCAGAAGTAATACATATTAGAAATTATCTCACTGGCCAAATATAATTGTAGTGCGGGCCCGAGATAATTGTAGTGCGGGCCAAGATTGGTCCGCGGGCCTGAGTTTGACACGGTTGCTTTACATGGTTATTTCTTTCGGGAAAAAAACGCCTTACTATACAGTATATACAGGTAACATCCGAGTTACGACCGCGTTCCGTTCCGACAAAACGGTCATAAATCAAAAAGCATTCAAAATGGCTGACGTGGCCAAGCACGTGATCATAAAAAATGACGACACGCTGGCATCTCCTATACGACAGAATAGTATACGACCTTAATCTGTTGTTTCTAAGAAACGTTTTTTATTGAATACAATAATAGATACCAAAATGTTGACATTTTATATTTGGTTTTATCGATTTTTATTACTGTGTCGGCGCACAGGCTTTCTGCTGACCCAAATACGCACAGCTTCCCACGCATGCGATCTGTCGAAAAATCACTTTCCTTGCTAACGGAGAAGTCAGCCAACAATCGCGCTCGGACTCAGGTGGACGCCGAAGCAAACAAGTTCTACCGGTTGCCTTCTCCTCGGCCGCACCCCGCGCCGACGTGCGGACCGACCCAGGGACCGTCTGAAACGCCGACGTGCCCAACCCACTATCTCGCCGCGCAGCAGAACAAACTGTCTCAAAAAGGCAGCATCGCCGACCGTGAGCCCGATGCGGCAATTGCGTCGCGGCGATCCCACCCGCTCGAGCGCGGGGTGATTGCTGTGCTAGTGAGATGCTGTCATGTTGGAGAATATTGTAGTACGCGTTTGTTAAGTAATAGTTATTTTGTATCCTCATTTTGTCCTATTTCGAGATTGTCACGTTCGGATTGACAGCTGGGGGCGGGGCCACGCCCTTCCGCTTCCAATGCTGTCAATTCCTTCATCAGAACGCTAAAATGGGACGCTGTCAACTTGTATTTGTACTTTGTATTACCCTGGACCATGTATATCTTCGGTGGTCGGTCCGAGCACCCCCCACACATCCCATAATACTTTCAGAATTGTACCTTCTCTGCACCACCGTGTGCGACTAGCTTTTCGCCATTGTCGGGTTTCCCATCCGCCCCCCCACCTGTCGTTTTTCGTATTGTTTATTTTTTATTATTTCCCTGGAACTCTTTTCTGGACCAGAACTTTGTGTTGTAGCTTAATAGATCATCCTACATGGACCTCTGTCTCTGTCGTGTTGCTGGCTGTAGCGGTGGCAGCGGTAAAAAAAATAAAATAATAAATAAATAAAAAATTGGCGGTCGTGGTCATAAGTACGGGTGGTCGTAACTCTCGCCGGTCGTAAATCGGATGCTACTGTCGGTTTTCTTCACCCATTTATACATGGTCTTTTTTGGGCAGAATTTTTTTATCATAGAAAATTGAACACATTTCACAACACGTAGGGTGCTGTACACTCAACGATGGCACAGGGTGTGGGAAAAAAACTTAAACATTAGTGACAAAAATACATTTAATAACCATAACTAAAAGTTACTAAAAAAAAACAATTTCAATGTTCCCAAGGGGAAAAAAAGAATGTGAGTAAATTACAATCAGCCTGATAAAGGCGGCTCGGATGAGTTTCTCACCAGTATCGGTTCTTGAGTGTCTTTTTAGGAGTCCCTTCACAGAAAAATCTTTGGCCACAAACAGAGAAGGAAAAGGGTTTCTCACCAGTGTGGATTCTTGTGTGGCTAAATCCAGTCAATGGCTCTTCTGAGAAAATTGTTTGCCTCAAACTGGGCAGGAAAAATATTTCTCAGCAGTGCGGATTGTGTGGCTAATTAAAATGCCCTTCTTCGAGAATCCTTTGCAACAAACTGGGCAGGCAAAAGCTTTCTCACCGGTGTGGATTCTCATGTGCACTTAAGTGATGCTTCCTTAAAAATATTTGACCACATTCTTAACAGGCAAAAGGTTTCTCACTGGTGTGGGTTCTTGTATGGTTAATTGAAGAGCCCTTCTGAGCAAATCTTTTGACACAAACTGAACACGAAAAAGGTTTCTCACCACTGTGGGTTCTGGTGTGGCGAATTAAATGGGCCTTCTGAGAGAATCCGCGGCCACACACTGAGCAGGAAAAAGGTTTCTCACCACTGTGGATTCTTGTGTGGCAAATTAATTTGGCCTTCTTAGAGAATCCTTTGAGACAAACTGAACAGGAAAAAGGTTTCTCACCACTGTGGGTTCTGGTGTGGCTAATTAAATGGCTCTTCTCAGAGAATCCTTTGCCACAAACTGAACACGAAAAAGGTTTCTCACCACTGTGGGTTCTGGTGTGGCGAATTAAATGGCCCTTCTGAGAATATCTTTGGCCACAAACTGAACAGGAAAAAGGTTTCTCACCACTGTGGATTCTTGCGTGGCAAATTAAATTGGCCTTCTTAGAGAATCCTTTGCTACAAGATGAACAGGAAAAAGGTTTATCACCATTGTGGGTTCTTGTGTGGATAATTAAATGGCCCTTCTCAGAGAATCCTTTGCCACAATCAGAACAGGAAAAAGGTTTCTCGCCAGTGTGGATTCTTGTGTGTTTCCTTAAGCTTCCCTTCTCAGAGAATTCTTTGCCACACACTGAGCAGGAAAAGGGTTTCTCACCAGTGTGGATTCTGGTGTGGAAAATTAAACGGTCCTTCCGAGAGAATCCTTTGCCACAAACTGAACAGGAAAAAGGTTTCTCACCACTGTGTATACTTGTGTGGCAAATTAAATTGGTTTTCTTAGAGAATCCTTTGCGGCAAACTGAACAGGAAAAAGGTTTCTCACCACTGTGGATTCTTGTGTGTTTACTTAAGTTTCCCTTCTCAGAGAATCCTTTGCCACACACTGAACAGGAAAAAGGTTTCTCACCAGTGTGGGTTCTTGTGTGGCGAATTAAATAGGCCTTCTGAGAGAATCCTTTGCCACAAATCGAGCAGGCAAAATTTTTCCCGCCAGTGTGGGTTTTCGCATGCTTTTTCAAATGACTCTGATCAGTAAACATTTTGCCACACAGAGAAGATTTGCAGGATTTGTTGCCAGTGTGACATGTAAAATCACCGTCAGACTCTTCATCTTGACCATCATCATTTGATGATCTGTTGTCATCATTTTTGGTGCAAGGGTGCTCAGGCTCCTTTCTTTTAATGTCGCAGGCTTCCTCTTCTTCCTTCTTCAGCCGCGCGGGACAAGTATCTTCCCTGACGTCTGCATGACACAAAAAGACAGACACACATGCAATTATGATGAAAGTTACTCAGAGATAAATGAGTTCAGATTACCACTCGAAATGTCACATGAACAGCATCACATTTTGTGGTGGATTTCAAAAGACTGACGTTGGCGTCAAAAAAGTGCTGCTTTTTCCAGCTTTTTTCGTGCAAACACAATCTCATTCTCTTTATCTCTCTCAGCGTGCACACTTCCTTCCCCCAGCCACACACACTCTCATACACAGCTTTTACCACCCGCGTGCGTTCTTAGCCGAAGGGCTTCACACCCGTATGCATCTAGTGTGCAAGAACGCCTTGAATTAGAGCATTTTGTCGAACATGAAGCATGTAAAGCTTTTTTTGTCCTCGTACGTCTCAAACTGTTCAAACAAGCCTACTGTGAGCATGTCATTTTTTTTTGCGTGTGTGAGTTGTCATGCATCTTTTGGGCGAATTTCTTGGTGCACATGGTACAACCAATGGGATTCTGAAAGGCGGTTGGAAATTAAACATATTCTTATTCTCTACTGTGTGCTTCATCAGAATCAAAATCATCCTTATTGCCAAGTATGAAGAACACACAAGGAATTTGTTTCCGGTAGAACACGCTGCACTAGTATCGCCATCAAAAAAACTGCTAAGTGGCACTATCCAGTTCAATTTGGGCTACTGTTCAAGAAGTTAATGACTTGGGGGAAGAAGCTGTTTAATTGTCTGCTGGATTTGGTGCGCATGGATCGGTAGCGCCTGCCTGAGGGGAGTAGCTGGAGAAGGTGGGGGGCAGGGTGCGGAGGGTCCAGTATGATTTTCCGCACCCTAGTTTGGATTCTTGCAATGTGCAAGTCCTCGTGAGTGGGTAGGGCGGTACCAATGATTTTTTTCCGCCGTCCGAACTGTCCGTTGAAGTCAGATTTTGTCCATTTTTGTGGTGGCCCCGAACCAAACTGTGATGGAAGAACACAGGATGGATTCTGACAGCCGTGTAGAAATGTTGCAGCACCTCCTGTGGCAGGCCATGCTTCTTTAGCAGCCTGGTTGATCTTGCAGGAGAATCTCTGCCTCTCATGTGTGCATCTATGTCTGTGCTACTCCTCACCACACTTACATATACACACACACTCACCAACAAGGACATAGAGAGATAGCGAGAGAGACTGACTCACAGCAGCAAATGCTCCGATTGGTCTCTCGTCAGGCATCGCTAGTCGAACAAGCAAATACAGTGGTACCTCGGTTCTCGACCACAATTCGTTCCATGACCCTGTTCGAAAAGCGATTTTTTTCGAACACCGAAACCACCTCTTTGCTCGAGTTTTTCGCGTCTTTGAACGTTCGTTTGGCAATTTGCATACTCGGCACCGGCGCCCAATCAGAAGCCTGCTTCGGACTACACCCTGACTCAAAAGTGTAGTTCAGAGTTTTGAAACCCGCTGAGAAAGTGGAGCCCTCGTAGTGTTAAGCAGGCAACACAACGCAAACGTTGCACGCCTGCACGCGACAACAGTTGGTCACGGAGAGAGCGGTACACCCGTGCGCCGCTCAGTTCCCCACCCTCGCGCCGCTCTCACGCGTCGTATTGGCGTTCGAACACCTGATGTTCGAACACCGAAGCAAAAATATCTCGAATATTTTGTTCGAACACCGATTTGTTCGAACTGTGAGGCGTTCGAGAACCGAGGTACCACTGTACAAGTTGTTCATATCATGACAAGAGACACTTTGTGTCAGAATCGGTTTGGTCAGAAACAAATGTCCTGATGTCGCACAAGTTGTAAATTAAATGTATTATTATTCGTATTCTCTTGTTGAGTGTGTTTGATGGTGAAGGAAGAGATTGTTATTGGTGTCCTGAGCTGACCCATATGGTTATATAATTGGTTCACATTGATATAATTTGTTTTGAACACCTGGTACCCAGGTCGTTATACTCTCGCACGCTGTTTTGTAGCTTGTCTTGTATTTTTGACACAAAATATCTTGTTTTGTTTGGACAACTGGTACAGTACATTGATAGTTTGTATTACTGCCTGAATTGCCTTCTCTGAAGCACCTGGTCCCAAGGACGCTGATATGACTTATGAATTGCCTTTTCATACAAAATGTGTTTTTCTGGAGCACCTGGTCCCAAAGCTGAGGGAGGGAGGAGAAATGACTCTCCTGCGCGGACAAGCTGCCCACTTGTTCTCGCATGAGTGGGTCTATAAGACGGGGAGTCTCATCAATAGATCGTTAGAGTCTGCTGTGAACTGTGCACAAGTGTCCAGCTTTTCGGTTCCAGATTAGTCTGCCGGGGCGTCCGCCGGCTCTCCGCCCTCTGTCAACGATAAGGTATACTAGTCTGGATCTGAATTGTGATATTGGAGTATTATGTGGGGATACAGGAATAACAGCTTGTGTCTAGCGTAATTACTCATGATGGGAAATGCTGTGTATTCTATCAATAAACGTCACCGATATACATACAGTCGTTGTTTGTGGTCATTTCTCTGCTGCGATCTCGCTGAACCTGTAATAAGGCATTTTCACAAAACAGATGGTATGAGGGGCAAAGTCATGTTTAGGTTGTTAGCACAGTGATGTTGCCTGCGGAGAGAAGGGTATTTTCGTAGGTTATGATAAGTATAATTCAGCCTATAATGTGTACTATCCTGAGACAAGAAAAAGTCCTGAAACACAGACCGGTGAAGTTTATCACAAAAAACAGCAAAGGTTGTGACACGTGGGACGGTTGAGACGACATTCAGTTACAGAAAAACACCTCGAAAGGTAATCAAGCAGAGTCTGGGACAGCCTGAGGAAAGCAAAGAGCCGAGCGCTGAAGAAACAGTCGAGACAGATCTGACTCAGACAGACAATGTTCAGACAGAACAGGAAAGGAGGTGTCCTATAAGATAAAGAAAGGCTCCAGAATATTTGAAGGAGTACCAATGTAAAATTGAGTGTGATGATGACAAAAATGAAAATATTGATTACGGGTAACATCCGATTTATGATCGGCGCGAGTTCCGACCACCCGTACTTACGACCGCCAGATTTTTTTTTCTATGGTTGCCACTGCTCCAGCCAGCAACGCGGCAGAGACAGAGGTCCGTGCAGGGTGATTTATTCAGCTACAACACAAAGCGCTGGTCCCAAAAAGAAGACCAGGAGAATAATCAAAAATAAAGAATACCAAAAACGATAATAATAATAATCATAAATAAGAATAATACATTTCATTTATACGCGCATTTGAAAACTGGGAGGTGGGCTCGGACGAAGATATTAAAAGTCTAAGGTAATACAAAGTACAAATACAAGTTCACAGCGTCCCGTTTTCGTACCCGCTGTCCTGAAGGAAGTGGACGTTGCAGGGAGGCGTAGCCCCGCGCCCAGCGGTCAATCCAAACGTGACAATAGGGAGGAAGGAGGGAGGGGTGTCCGCTGAGGCAGAGCGGGTGGGATCGACACGACGCAAATACCGCGTCCGGCTCACGGTCGCCGCCGCCGCCTCTTTGAGACAGGTGACCTCTTCTGGCTTCTCCGTTAGCAGGGAGAGCGATTTTTGGAAAGCTTGCATGTGTGGGAAGCTGTGCGTATTTGAGTCAGCAGAAAGCGTGTGCACCAACACAGTAATAAAGATCGATAATACGAAATATAAAATGATTAAAATGACACTAAAAGTGTAGATTTATAAATGAACTGTCAAAATTTTGGTATATAATAGTATTCAATAGAAAATGTTGCTTAAAAACAACAGATTGACATCTATACTATCCTGTCCTATAGGAGATGACAGCGTGTCGTCATTTGTTATGATCACGTGATCCTCCAACCAAAGGGCAAACAAGTAGTGGGAGGTCACTGGGTGGACACAGTGAAAGAGAACCCAGATGGATCTGAGACTTGTAAAGCCAGATATGTAGAAAAATGATATGGTCAAGTGGAAGGAATTGACTATAAGGAGACATTTTCACCTACAGCAAACATGTTAGCTGATGTTCTTACCAAAGCAGTGAGAAAAGCTAACCTTGAAAGGTTCAGGGGATATTTGTTTGGAGAGTAATGTGGAATGGAAAATGTGAATACTTTGAAGTTTAGAGAATATTTCCAATGTGTAAAATGTTTTATTTTTGCAACGAGGCATTTCTAATTTTGACATTTGTTTTGTTTATTACTAAAGAGAGTTGTAAAATGTCTTTGAGTGTGTTTGATGGTATGTGTGGCAAAGTCATGGATTGGATTGGATTTGCCTTTATTAGTCTCGAAGTGGAGAAATTCACATTTCATGTTGAGGTTGTTCGCACAGTAATGTTGCCTGCGGACGAGTGAACCTGCGAGAATGTTGCAATGCTTTTTATGAGCATGCGCAGAATTAACGGCCCGTTAGTCAGTTCCCAGACCAAAGACAGACACCTCTCTGCGTCATTATTCTCCCGTGAATATTAGCCATCATTAAAGTGAACAACTACTTTGGTGACTGTAATAACGCTAAGACTGCTGCAGGAATGTCCAGCGCTACATCTCTCCTGTGTGCATTCACTTGTGCTTCAGGTTGATCTTGTCTGAGAATCTCTGCCTCATGTGTGCATCACTGTCTCTGCTACTCCTCACCACACACACACACAAAACAGAGAGAGAGCGACAGAGGAAAGAAAGCGACTGACTCACAGCAGCGAATGCTCCGTTTGGTCTTTAGTCAGGCATCGCTAGTCAAACAAACACATACGAGTTGTACATATGAGTGACGGGAATTCCGGCTCTTTTCAGAGAGCCGGTTCTTTTGGATCGGCTCACGAAAAAGATCTGGCTCTTTTGGCTCCTCAGTTTGTTGCTTAAATTCATTAACTACCAAAAAAATCATGTAAAATTATGTGAAAACCGAATTACTCATGTAAAAAATACACTATATCAAATATTTTTATTTATATGGCTGGATTTATATGTGCACAGAGAGCACTTTCACTTTCCCTGTGGTTATTCTGGTCTGACCATCAGCTGACACTAATTTGCTTTTCATATTAATAATGCTATCATACCAATGCGTAAAAAAATAACATAATTGAATAATTATAACAGCAAAATGTAATAACATTTGTCCACCTGTCTACCCATACACCCCCGCCTCTCCTCACTGCTGCGTGTGTCTGTAATTCTCCTCTCCCTGACAATCACCTGCGGGTTTAACCCAAGACGGGGAATAGAGGACAAAAAAAGTCTGCTCCCATTTCCGCCTCCTTGTTAGGAACCAGCTCTTACTTCACTTCAGAGATCCGGCTCCAAGCGCCGGTTCGACGGAATGACACATCACGAGTTCAGATCATGACAAGAGCCACTTCGTGTCAGAATCGGTTTGGTCAGAAACAAAAGTCCTGATGTCGCACAAGTTTCGAGACTTCATTCTATAAATATGTGATGAGAGCTTTGTGCCTCTGCACTCGTGATTTCCTACAGCCATAGTATGTTACTTATTTAAGCGCGTGTGTGCATAAACAAAACAATGCACGAAGCCCGTTCCAAAAGACTTGAGAACAAGCGAAACGAGCAGTAAGAGCCAACCTAATCTGTGAAGAACAATTCTTGGCTGCATCCTCCAAATGGTGTCCAGCAGTTGACGTTGTCCCTTGTGCTCCTCTTTTTCTTCATATAGGTCCTTCTCGTCTTCTGGTGTCCTTCTTGCGTCCATTGTTCACACGACACTTCCAAAATGTTTCGCTTACGATCTCTGCGGAGCGATGCGTTGAGCACGAGGTCCTCTTTGTTAGCGGCTAGCAAACTCGGCGAAGCTAAACGAGGCCCAGAAAGTCCAACGGAGACCGAGACGACTTTAATCGGACACAAGCTTCAACGAAAGACGTTCTCACCGAGCAATATAGTGGTGGGCGCTCCGAGTGGGCTTTTTGAGCACTTCGCCGACAAATTCGTGAGAATTTGGTCATCGGGTGTCGACCGCGTTCCAGTCCGAGCTTGCAACAAGTCAGCAATTGTGACTACTATGCATCCCGGAAATCTGTCCGCAGTAAACGCCGTTCACCGCCTTCGAAATAAAAGCATGGTAAACCGTCAGCGGTTTGGATACAATGAAATTATTCAGACAACTACGCGTTCCCCCAGACAGAATGAAAACGGTCTCAGAATAGCACCAAGGAGGAGAGACAGAAAAAAAGTCAACATAAACGCTCAATTAAAAATGTTACATCATTAAAAAAAATTGCAACCAGATGTTAGGCTTAAACCCAAAACATTTTCACCAATTGTGAAAGAAAAACACAAAGACGTGAGATGGACGAGAGACTGTTCCGTAACATTCATCCGACCCACTCTGAAAACAATCTCTGGTCTCCTTGCTTTTATTGAAAGTTGGGGAGTGCCTGTTTACAAGGTCTCAACCGTCTAAAGCAGGGGTCGGGAACCTTTTTGACTAAGAGAGCCATAAAAGTAAAATATTTAGAAATGTTTTTCAGCGAGAGCTACACGCACGCGCGCGCACGCGCGCGGCCACTTTTCAACAAAATATCAGAATGTATTATTTAAAATAACTTTGTGATAGTACTCACCGTTAACATGGATGGTTTTCCGTTCCTCGTGTTTGGTAAAAATCCAGGCAAACGATCGGAATGAAATTCTATTTGCCGGTTCAGAGGCGAAGTTACTGCTAGCTAGCCTGCACACGGCTCATAAGCTTCCACACTTGCTATCCGCAATCTACTTCGCGCAGAAGTATGTCGATGCTAACGTTAACATGGGGCTTGTTAAAATGTCACTGACATTCGACTGTTTCATCGATGGTATTGTTTCATTGCAAATTAGAATCAGAACATTTTCTCTCCTCTAATGCTCCAGTGCATTCAGGCTGAAGTGCACAAGTTGGGCTCATTTAAAGGGGCGTTTACCTGTTTCAACATGACGGCCACTATCATCCAATCAACATGGCGCTTTCGGCCATTCCAGGTCAGTGTCATCCAATCAAAATTGCGCTTTTCGCCAACTGCAGCCCCAACGGGAAATGAACGACGAAAAAAACGACAAAATGTATGTAATATTTATCGGCGAGCCATATGTAATCATCAAACGAGCCATATATGGTCTAAAGGGAGGGGGAACACACCAGTTGAGACTGGCGCAAAACACAAGCATATTTTGAGATAAGCAGAAGACTGTTCAAGGAGACATTCTGTTAATTGTGTCTGCACATTCTGTTATTGAAAGTCAGCATGGCTAGAGATAAAAACAAAAAGCTATGTGCGTGTGCAAGTAACTTAGATAATACTAAGCAAACTAATTTACGAATATAATGTGACTACATGATATACAGTTTCACTCCAACATTCCCCCGTTTATCCAATTTACTTATTGTAGATCATCATTTATTGATCACTTCACAAGGATTTTTTAGCATAAAATCATAAACACATAAAAAAGTTACACCTAGAGGAAAAGTTGTCACTCATAATCGCCTGGATCTGGAAAAAAAAAATCAAAAATGTTAAAAGATATTTCATTGTCATAGTCAACATCATCTTTATTAACGTTAACACTGTCTTCGTCGTCATCATGTTGTGGGATCGCTGACCCCAAAGCAGATATGAGTGGAATATTTACGCTAGAATGTGGCATTTCTCTCATAAAAACATAATTACACTGAGCAGAAACATGCTTCATAGCAATAAAATACATTTAGCATGCAATTATGTGACAACTAAACCAACCAATCCCCTGTTTGTTTGCTCAAATCGTCCGTCACATACATTTTTCCTGTTGAATCTTACTCAGAGGAGTTACGTTGTAATTGCAAACGTAGTTACACTCAGGGTCTTGAACGAAAGATGTTATCACCAAATTAAAATTAAAATCAGGAAAACATTGTTCAAAATTATCAGCGACATTTTGGTATTGAGGTGAAACCATGTGTCAGTGAGCTGAGCTGTTTCCTAAATCTGAATCAGCCTTCCTTCGTAACAGCAGGGGGTACACCCCATTCACTTTAAACGTGGGCGCAACAGTAGTAATAAATTTGACAAGCAGAACTCGGATACAGGGAATGCAGCAACCCCCACACAATGTCCGGAGAGCTGAAAAATAAAATGTAAGTGAAGTTAAAACAGACACTAAATTTGTACGTGACAAAGGTCTTCCTCCACAATTCTGACGACAAGGGCGGGTTCACGCTGGAGTGATCCATCCAGTTCAGTGTGCGGAGCCCTCCGGGCGAGGTTGAACGTCACTGTTCACCAAACATCGCACACGCTCCATTGGCCTCAACCAAGAGCACATCGACCGCCAAGCAGTCCCAGAACGCCATCAGAGATGTGACTGTCACTCGTTTTGCTTCCAATAGCCCAATAGGCTCCTTCAGTATAATTTGCATGCTCGTGGACACTATCGTGGCGATAGCGGATCCCGTCAACACGTGTCATTCATTTCCATCATAAAATATGGTAATCGGTATGGTCGCCCAAACATAATTTCATAAGGTATTAACCCGTTGGTACTAATTATGTTAATGTGTAATTTAATCAAGTCTAGGCATTGAGTCCATTGTTTGCCTGTTTCCATTCATTCTTTCTACCAATCCTGCGCTCTGTGGTGATAACCACAATGTCGTTTTAAATCAATATGAAATGCTCTGACTATGTTGTCTATTATTTGGTTAACAAAATGTGAGCCATTATCACTGTATATTTTTTTTCTGGAATACCATATCTTGGTATAATGTCTTTACATAACGCTTTTGCTACGGTAAGTGCTTCTGGATGTTTTGTTGGAAATAAATAATTCAATCCATTTAAAAAAATGAATCAATGATTACCAAACATAATTTTTTACCTTCACTTTGATTCAATTCAATAACATCCATAAAATCCATTTGTATATGTTGAAATGGGTAGCTCGGTTTAGGAAATTGACCACTTTGTGGACATAGATTATCTTGTACATTATATTGGGCACACACTAAGCATGCTCTACAAAAAAAATTGAATAAAACTGAAAACCATATGTTGTATAAATAGTTGATATTAAGCCCACCATTCCACCTGTCGAGACATGAGATTTCCCATGACTCAACAATGCAGCCCATTTATACAAATTTTTCGGTAGGATAGGTTTATTTTCTGGACAAAAATATATACCATCATCTAAGCGTGCTCCCTTCCGGAGCCACATATCTGTTTCAGGTTTGGGAAATTGTTGCACATCACGTAAAATGGTCCTATCTAGAGTAGGAAAAAAAATCATCAGAAATAAGGAAAACACGAACAACGCCAGCAGCAGCTTGCTTAGCAACTTTGTCAGCAAATGCATTGCCTTTAGATACAGCATCCGTACCGGAGGTATGCGCTGCGCATTTGCAAATGGCTAACTTAGCGGGCAATTTAATGGCTTGCAATAGATCAATCAATCAATAAGTGCGCGTGAGTAACAGGTTTACCAACGGATGTAACCATACCCCTATTATTCCAATATTGAGCAAATGTGTGTGTAATTTCAAACGCATATTGACTATCTGTATAGATGGTAATACTTTGATCCGTCATCAATTTACAAGCTTCAATAAACACAGTAATTCCAGCTGCTTGTGCAAAATAATGTTGGGGTAAAGCATCAGCTTTTACAATTTGATCATACGTAACTACAGCATAACCAGTTCTTGTCTTTCCCAGATCATCCTTTCGTGATGAACCGTCACAAAAGGCCTTTTCTGCCTCAGGAGTCATTTTTTTCCCACTTCTAAATTATCTCGCGTGCCTGATCCAACCTACTTGGGGGCCGATTCTGGCCCGCGCGCCGTATGTTTGACATCACTGGTCTATATCGACCAATGTTTTTTTTTCCCAACAAATCAAACCCTCAATCTTGGAACTGTATAGTGCCACTTAGCAGTTTTTTTGACAATGATACTAGTGCAGCGTGTTCTACCGGAAACAAATTCCTTGTGTGTCCTACATACTTGGCAATAAAGATGATTCTGATTCTGATTCTGATCTTCTGATGTTGACATTTATCACACATTTCAATGGTAGTTTTCACAACATCAATTTTCAAATGCAACAAATTAATTCAAATTTCAAAACATCATTATTTTTACACTTTATTTTTTGTCTCTCTCTTTCCTGATATAACATGTAAATTTTAACTCACGTTACCCTCTGAAATCTAAAAATTGATACTTTGGGACTTTTCCGGACCCAACCCGCATTTCCCTCTGTATGAAAATGCGGTTCGTGTCAAAATAATTTTGGCAATTTTCTTGCCTTCCGGCACTTCTCTTGCTTACGACCATACGGCCATAACATGTTAAATTTGCCCTTTGCCCAATTGTTATATTTTAATAACGTTTTAATTCAGCCAGCATCTCTTCCAGAATACGGTTATTCACCTCTTTTAATCAACGTTATTTTGGCACCTCAGATCGAAGGCAGTTTGATTTTGAATGTCCGAGTAGGACTGACCACATTCCAACACTTTGTCCATCAGAAACAAGTGTGTTGTCAACTTTTATACATTCGGGACGCCCCTAAATACTGCCTGAGAGCTATGGCTTTTTTCCTTCCCCCCTTTTATTGCTTCTATGAATTTGGTCCAGTTCTTCAACGCATAGGGCGGACTCTATAACTGGGTTCGTTGAGTAGGACAGCAATTCAAATTTACATTTGTGGTTTCTCCTTCTTCAACCCCCGATCGGGTGAGGAGAACTTGCATATTGCATCCACAAAAGTCTGCTGTTTGAATCCCACTGTATATTACATGAATTACGTCACGTTATCGCAATTCCAATCACAATCAGACGCACTCACGGCCGAAAACAGCTGGCGCTTCACTCCTAGACAGTCAAGCTCACACAGGCACACACAGACACACAGACACAATGGTGATCAGTCCTTGTGTATTTTCACTTCATCGCTCCTGACATTTTCTTCTTTTGGTGGCTTTCTGTCTAACATTTCTCTTGCTTCTCTGTACGGCCCTACATACTCATCGTTCTCTTTTCTGTGAAACAACGTGGTTGTTTTATCTCGCTCCCTACATTCTTGTTCGTGTTTTCTATCTCTTTCCTGTTGCTGCCTCTCCTGTTCCTCTTTTTCTATTTTAGCTTGCCTTGTTCTTTTTTTCACCTGCCTCTCTCTGTCCTGCTATTTTCATCCATACGTAAGTATGCTGAATACCTTCTTTGTTCATTTGTTTTTCCTTACAGTTTGTTTTCTTTCTGAGTTTTTGCTGTAAGTCGAAAGTTTGCCGTTAAAATCATACTTTTTTATCCAATACGGTAACGGTTGCTGTGGCCACAGACTTGCCTAGATCTCTCTCCCACGCTGGAATCGTCAGGTTTCTTGGAATGGAAGGACCAATTTAATGTTAGGCTTAAACCCAAAACATTTTCACCAATTGTGGAAGAAAAACACAAAGACGTGAGATGGACGAGAGACTGTTCCGTAACATTCATCCGACCCACTCTGAAAACAATCGCTGGTCCCCTTGCTTTTATTGAAAGTTTGGGAGTGCCTGCTTACAAAGGTCTCAACCGTCTAAAGGGAGGGGGAGCACACCGGTTGAGACTGGCGCAAAACACAAGCATATTTTGAGAAAAGCAGAAGAGACTGTTCAAGGCGACGTTCTGTTATTGTGTCTGCACATTGAGAGTCAGCATGGCTATGAGTCAAAACAAAAAAGCTATGTGCGTGTGTAAGTCACTTGGATAATACAAAGCAAACTAATTTACGAATATAATGTGACTACATGATATACAGTTTTACTCCAACACGACCCCTGAGGGGAAAAGCCGAAAGGAAAAGAAGACTTTGACATACCTGCCAACTTTTGAAACCAGAAAAGCCGAGTAATGCACCGGGGTCCAGGCGCCGCAGGCCCTGGTCGGTCCAGGACTTTGTCTTGGTCAGGGGCTTTAGCCAAACAATTTTTTAACATGACAGCTACTTAAAGGCCAACCAACGTCACTTTTTTGTTTCTTAACTGACATCAGAAAAACGTTTTATAGAATGTAAAATACCCAAAACACGCAGTATGATATTTTTTTCAGATGCAAAACACCAGTAAAAATGACTTAAAGTGTCCAAAAACTGCGAAAAATTGACCTGCGAGTTGGGCATTTTCAGAAAGTCCCGCCCCCAGTTCGTGACGTTACTGCAAGACGTCTTGCATAGCTGGAGAATCAAAACAATGGCTTCAGATTGGGAGAAGATGTTTTCTTGTTACTCATCATTATGAATATGATTCAAATAGTTCTGAAATGGAAAACATACATGTTTTCAATCCATTAAAGAATTTATTCCCTGTCATTTTGAGGCAACATTGAGGGGAAATGTCTCATTGAAAAAGAGGCACAAAATGGCGACCTATTGTGGCCACCTCCGTTTCCACAGGCTGATAAATTCCTCATATGGAGCTTTGAAGCCCTCTTCTGGCGGCTTTTGGGTGCAACACGAGGTCCCCAGACCAAACATTACAGCAAAATACATTGACGTGATGGAAGGACCGCTACAATGCGTCTTTTTTTCGGTCAGGGGCGTTCCTTTAGTGACGTCACGTACGGACTCGTCACCAACTCAAAAACAACACTTCCTGAATATTCAGCGCGAGTCTTAAAATGTAAAATATAGCTATATGCGGTGGAATCTTATTAAAATATGCTCAGTAGAAGTCATTGGAAGCCATTTTACAAATTTTGGACACAACTTGTTCGGAGACGTCGGTTGTCCTTTAAAATGAGGCTAAAAACACCATCCAATGTTTATCAATGTCAAAGATATATACTTGTGAAAAAAATACCCATATTTCAACTTGTCAATCATGAAAATATCATGTTTGCTACTATTATAAGAAAACAAAATAGAAATATTTTCAGATCAGCATCAATCTAGTTTGAAAAGTACACAGATTTGTAAGGCTTTGTTAGTCACTTGAAATCTGCGCATCGAACCTCCATCTTGATGGATTTAATTTGAACGACATCCAAGTGAACATTCAAGATGGTACACCTCAGCGAATCATAAACATGTTGAATTTTCAGATGTGCATTCGGTTCACAGGAAACACTTTGTGTACTAAAAAGACATAAGAATGGTTATATATACTCTTCAAAGTTCAAAAAACACACAAAAAAGATACAATCATTTTAAAGTGTACAAAAGTGTCATCACGTACATACGACGCACCAAGGATTGTTCTAATAAATGACTCACAATTTATATGAATATTGTAAATAATAATAATAACAATAATAATAATAATAATAATACATTTCATTTCTAATCACTTTCAAAACTCTCAAGGTCACTTTACAGTCACAGGGTAAGTTTTTCTGTCGGTGACCAGTGGCAGCCACACGCGCCAGTGTTCACTCAACCCGGAAGTAAGTCAAATAGATAGAAAGCTAGCTAGCTAACAGATAGCCAATAGATAGCTAATAGATTGACAGCTAGCTAGGTAGCCGTATAACTAATGGATAGCCAGCTAGATAGCTAGCGAGCCATCCAGATCAGAATCATCTTTACTGCAAAGTATGTAGAACACACAAGGAATTTGTTTCCGATAGAACACGCTGCACTAGTATCGTCAAAAAATTGCTAAGTGGCACTATACAGTTCCATTTTGGCTACTGTTGAAATAGTTCAAAGAGTTCAAAGAGTTAATGGCTTGGGGGAAGAAGCTGTTCAAATGTCTGCTGGATTTGGTGCGCGGATAGCTAATAGATAGCTAATAGATTGACAGATAGCTCGGTAGCCGTATAACTAATTGATAGCAAGCTAGATAGCTAGATTACTTTAGATACGATGCCTTTTTGCATTAATGTTTTGATGGACAGACTATGAACATAATGAAGTACCGTATTTTCCAGTGTATATGGTGCACCCAAAAGCCTTGATTTTCTTCCAAAGATGAGCCTGCGCCTTAGACGCGCTATATAAATCAATATGTATTTGATTGTACTGTGTATATATTTTGAGCCACAATAGTGGTGCGTAAGCCATGCAGCCTCTACTGTCATGCCTTATAATGTGGTGTGCCTTATATTTGGAAAACTTTTATTTACTCATATATTATACAGTATTTGGAAATCTTTTTCATTCATTGAAGTTGCGCCTGATATATATATATATATATATATATATATATATATATATTAGATGTCACGAGAGGCTGTGTCCTGGAGGGCAAATACATCCCCCTAAGATGGCTCCACCCAGAGAGTCTTGGCCCCACCTGGTGGAAGGCAGCAATTAAACCCACACACCTGCAGCTGATCAGGGCTTGATTGGAAAGCAGGGCTCTTAAGGCAGAGAGCCTCTGAGTGTGCAGCTTGGGGGAAAGACAAGCTCGATTGCTGTGCTCTGTGGATAAGTTGATTGCTGCGTGGAACTCATTGCCAGTTGGGACCACACGACTGGACACTGGATTTGAACCTAGCTAAGGTGGCTAGGCTACATGACGAGGACGTCAAGAGGGGTGAGGCCTAGAGACTCTTGTAAAGAACCCCGTCTTCAGTTTTACCTCAGAAGAGACTTTATTTGGATTTAAGGAGCAGAAGAGAATATTTGGATTTAAGTATCAGAAGAGACTTTATTTTGATAAGTATTGGAAGAGACACTATTCAAACCTTTGTTGCTTGTGAATTCCCCCTGAAACCCTTGATTAAAACCTTAGCAACCACTCATTTGACGACAATGAGGTTAAAATCTTAGCGAAAGAACATAGATGGTTTGAAAGGGGGGTAAAAGAGGTGATTCTTATAAAACAACAAAATCCTTCATTAAAGCGGTCTGGTGGGGTGAGGTTCAATTTGGATCGTTCATACAATAGCCTGCTTAGGCAAAACAGGTTAGGCAACTTTCGCAATGCTGATGAGGGTCGTTATGCTGATGAGGTGATACCGGGGGGAGTGGGGGTAATAGGCCAGTCGTTAGTCAGGAATGTAGGAACAATCAGTGGGGCCACAGGGAGGGGTCCCCCGCCCCCCCCAACCTGAGAGTAGGGACCTATCATAGCTGTGTCCGGCGCCACCATGTCTGGACAATAGGGATATATAAATGGGGCCGATACGACCAGTCAGACTTTAGTTCGCTGACGAAGCCTTTTGGACAGGAGGCGAAACGTCCGAAACCTTCACTTTTGTACAGATGACGGCTGAAGAAACCTTCTCATCGATGGACCACTCCTGTACGACTGAGAGCTTACACAGACAAACGTCACATTGCATTTCTGATTGCAGTAAGCTTCAAACGTTTCCTTTATTTTTGAAAGCTTCATCTTGTCATCTTCAGCATCAAATGTGACGTTATTGTAGACCTCGAGAGCTTCCTCTGCCACAACGTGCAAAATCATGGATGCTTTCATCTTCACATGGCTTTCATCAGCTCCAATCGCAAACAAATACAGTTCAAAACGTTGCTTAAATCCCTTCCAGTTTTCAGCCACGTTACCTGTTAGCTGCGGATCTGTCGGTGGACGGAAAGCTTCCATTTTTGCAGTTTTCTGCCGGGGGTTGTGCTCAATGTCTTATTCTTTTTCCACCGTGTAATCTTCCGTTCCAAGTCCTTTTATCGTCCTATTGTCTTCCAGACCAATTCTGACACCATGCGTTGCTTTGTGTAAGCGGGTTCGGTCCACATAATACAACTTCTGGAGAGAGTTGAGGTTCTTTAGTTGGAGGGAGAAGGCAATTGACATGTGAGTCTCTCGTCAGCTCTCATCAGACTGACTTGCAGCAGCAAGCTTCTTTGGTCGATACCCAGGCATCACTAGTCGAACAAGCAAATACGATGTGCTCATATAATTCATTACATGCGGTGCAACATTCACCCCAACATTCAACATCCGATTCAAATTTCCAAACAAGGATTTTTTATTTTATTGAGTTGGATGTTTTTTTAATCTAACATCGAATCAGAACGACAGTCCCATTGTTCGATACCTGAGGTGGTTTTGTGTGCCTTCGACCTGGTGTGGTTGCATGGAATGGGGGTTGTTTTTATTTAATAATGTCAAATTGTCATTTTTGATTGAGCGTTTATGCTGAGTTTTTTCTGTCTCTCCTTCTTGCTATTCTGAAACCGTTTTCATTCTGTCTGAGTGAACGCGTCGTTGCCTGAATAGTTTTTAACAATTCTTGTAAATCCAACACGCTGACGGCTTAGAATACTTTTATTTCGAAGGTGGTGAACGGTGTTCACTGTGGACAGATTTCCGGGATGCAGAGTAGTCACAATCGCTGACTTGACGCAAGCTCCGACTGCAGTCCAAAACGCGGTCGACACGCGTAGACCAATTTTTCCCGAATTTGTCGGCGACGTGCTCAAAACGCCCACTTGAAGCGCTCACCACTATCTTGCTCGGTTAGAACATCTTTCGTTGAAGCTTGTGTCCGACGAAAGTCGTCTCGGTCTCCGTTGGACCTTCGAGGCTTTGCTTAGCTTAGCCGAGTTTGCTAGCCGCTAACAAAGAGGACCTCGTGCTCAACGCATCGCTCCGCAGATATCACAAGCGAAACATTTTGGAACTGTCGTGTGAACAATGTGCGCAAGAAGGACGCCAGAAGACGAGAAGGACCTTTATGAAGAAAAAGAGGACCGCAATGGTGAACCTCAACTGCTGGACACCATTTGGAGGATGCAGCCAAGAATTGTTCTTCACGGACAAGGTTGGCTCTTACTGCTCGTCTCGCTTGTTTTCAAGTCTTTTTGAACAGGCTTTGCGTATTGTTTTATGTATACACGCGCTCAAATAAGTAACATACAATGGCTGTAGGAAATCGCAAGTGCAAAAAGGGTTGTTTTTATTTAATAATGTCAAATTGTCATTTTTGATTGAGCGTTTATGTTAACTGTTTTCTCTGTCCTTCTTGCTATTCTGAACCGTTTTCGTTATGTGTGGGTGAATGCGTCGTTGCCTGAATAGTTTTTAACAATTCTTGTAAGTCCAACACGCTGACGGCGTAGAATGCTTTTATTTCGAAGGTGGTTTACGGCGTTCACTGTGGACAGATTTCCGGGATGCAGAGTAGTCACAATCGCTGACTTGACGCAAGCTCCGACTGCAGTCCAAAACGCGGTCGACACGCGTTGACTAAATTCTCCCGAATTTGTCGGCGACGTGCGCAAAACGCCATTATCTCGCTCGGTTAGAACATCTTTCGTTGACGCTTGTGTTCGATTGGAGTAGTGTTGGTGTACGTTGGACTTTCTGGGACTCGTTCAGCTTAGCTGAGCTTGCTAGCCGCTAACAAAGAGTCCCTCGTGCTCAACTCACCGCTCCGCAGAGATCGTAAGCGACACATTTTGGAACTGTCGTGTGAACAATGGACGCAAGAAGGACACTGTAATTATATGAGCAAATCATATTTGCTTGTTCGACTAGTGATGCCTGGCTGTAGACCAAAGGAGCATGCGCTGCTGCAAGTCAGTCAGATGAGAGCATACGAGAGGCACACGTGTCAAATGACTTCTCCCTCCAACCAAGACGGCAGTCCTAGTAAAGAACCTCAACTCTATCCAGAAGTTGTATCATTTACCGAACCCGCTTACACTACAACACTCTCTCTTCTTTCTTTCAGACGTGAATCAGCTAATCGGAGATGTGAAATCGGAGATCTCCACTTTGGACTATCCACAAGTACCCAACATTAAAAAGGAAGAGGCCGATGTCAGCAGTTTGCCGCAAGATGGCTTTTTCGAGGAGAGTGTCGACGACCGACTTCCACCAACCGATTATGAAGGTAACGACACATACTGTACTCCAAAAAATGGCGGCTGTGAAGTCGCAGGCGCAAAGAACATTTTCAGCAGCTCGATTCTGGACATGTTTTAAGATCAGACTTCTTCTTTTCCTTTGGGCTTTTCCATTCAAGGGGTCGCCACAGCAAATCAGTGTCCTCCATCTTTAGAGGTTTGATCCGCATGTTTGTTTTGGCCAAGCTTTGACGTCGGATGCCCTTGTGGAACTGTCGCGGCTTGGAATTGAAGCGGATTTATTGGGACAGGAGATGTGAGGCGATCTTTTCGTCAATGGATGCTACAGCTTCGTGTTTGGTTTCAACATTTTGCTTGTAGTAGACGTGCGCATTCCACCATGACGTCCCTGATCCACTGCTGAAAAGGATGCTATGTTTTAGGGAAAAAACAAATGTCGAATTTGATGTGGATTGACATTTTTACACAAGGGGAAAAAGTCTGAGATTTGACAACATACCAGAGAAAAACCCTTTCAGCGCTGAGTTTGTCGTAGAAGTGAGATCATCGATGGTTCTAGGTCAGGGGTGGGCAAACTTTTTGACTAACGGGCCACAATGGGTTCTAAAATGTGACAGAGGGGCCAGGCAAAGGAGCATTTGGAGGGAGTGTTTGGGCCGGATATACTCAACCTAAAGCATTAAATGTAGTGTGTGCAAACCTCATAGCAGAGTAAGACTACGAGAGTACGACAACCCAATGTATTAACTGTCTTTCAAATGAGAAAAATAGCCCTTATGAGTTAACAAATTTGGCTCAAGGAATATGCACGATATGGCATTTACATACTATTTAGCAGATACTGGGAGGAGTGGATAGATTAAAAAAAAACAAGTTTCAATCGAAGGTGCAAAGTTAACGAAATGAACATTTATTCAAAAATAGAATCACTTTCAACATTCAAAACATATTACACAACGAAACACTCAAGCTCAATAATATCGAGTTGTGTTAAACTCTGCAAAATCATAGATGGATTGTCCTGACCGCGCGCTCTACAAACTCGCCGCGGACGCCCTCGCCTTCACGTGCAAACAGTACACGTGTATCGTAACCTGCAGTTGAAATTTGCATACTCGGCACGGCAGCCAATCAGAAGCCTGCGTCGTGCTTCAGACTTTCCCAAGCGTTATAACAGGGGTGTCAAAGTCAAATCCGGACCGCCACATCATTTTTTTCGGCCCGCGAAAGCAAATCAAGCGTGTTAAATTCCATGATGATTGCTAAAATTTGAGCCAAAATGTCATATTTTTGGATGTCAACCACAATAAAAGTCATTATTCTTGACTTACGAGTTATTCATTAATTTGCTGTGTTCTCTATATGTAATATTTGAAGGGATTTAAAGGGATTCTAATGGGTTCCCCAAATTCATAACGGCCCTCGAGAGGAAACCATAATTACAATGTGGCCCGCGGCAAAAAATGACTTTGACACCCCTGTTTAATGGTTGTGCATACAAAACACTGTTTCAACTTTCAAGATGAAGAGTTACGAACTTACGTATGAATGACAGCGGTTATCCAAGTGGGGATTTGCGCACTGCGGGGAGCTCCTCGGCTGGCGCTAAACTGCTCTGCTGTGTTGGAAATGCTGCATTGTTTGTGTTGGGTTATTTTTTATCGTTCGCCCCAGGTTCATTGCTTCGACGGGTGTTGATGGAGATCGATGGTTAAATCATCAGGGAGCCAGGACTTGAACAGAAAGTTGATTTAATTTGGAGAGCACGGGCATTGTGGTGCGGACGGAAGAGCGAGCATGGAGAGAGAGAGAGATGAACGGGCTGCAGGAGTATTTATGCGGTGCTTCGCAATGACGCGACAGGATGTGACGTAATAAAAGTGCGACATCGTGTAAAGGAAGGCAGGAAATGACATACGAGGAAGTTCAAAATGTAAACAAAGATTACAGAGCGATGTTTAGAGATGTTTGTATGGCGAATTACCCTAACATCTCCCCCCTGACGAACATTTTTAACATCGGTCGAGGTGAACAGAAAAGAAAGTCATAATGGAAACATTCTCAAATCAAAGTCATGTCATTCTCTAGCTACAATAGTCAAATCTTCATGGGATCCTGGATGGTGATCACCAGGATGACGAGTAGGAACAAAATCGTTTGTAGCATTTGTCGCAAGCAGGCCCCAGGGTGTGGTACAAACGAGCTGGTGAATGGGAAAAGGTGTGTGATCTTCGGCTCCAGTTGTGCATCTGGAATCTTCTTGACGAACGGTGTGGTGTCCTCGCGAGTCCAGACGAAGCTTGTAGCTGCTAAGACGGCTAGCAGCTCCGCAACCGGTCCATCCCACTTTGGCGTGGCCCACGTCATCTTCTTCATACCGCATCTCTGTCCTGTGGAGACTAAAAGAAGACTTGTGCCAGGTCACATGTCAAAGGGATGGTTTCATTCTGCACAGCACCCTTTCTTGGTGTTTCTTTCCCTATCAAAATCTGTCTCATCGTTTAGGCTCTGTAATGCATTCTCTCACAGAAATGGCAGACATTGTTATTGTTAGATTTTAGTTGGTTAGTGTATGTTAGTTGTTAGTGAGTCTGCATTTCTGGAGGGCACCACTTTCTTGTGGGAATGATATTGCAGCTAACATCACTCAACACCAAAAGTGAAAATTTTGGCAATGATGATCTAGGCTATTGCCATTCCCCCCTGTTGAGACATGAAAAGTCTCAATTTGCCAATTGGGAACGTGTTTGCGCGGAACACGATCCCTCTTGGACATTGCACAGATCATCAATACGACCAGTCAGACCCTAGTTCGCTGACGAAGCCTCTTGGATAGGAGGCGAAACGTCCGAAACCTTCAAATTTGTACAGATGACGGCTGAAGAAACCTTGTCATCGATGGACCACTCCTGTACGACTGAGAGCTTACACAGACACCAATTTGCATAAAACTGCTTGTCAATCATTGGTCAAAAATTTGGAGTCCAAATTTTGGCATGTCTCTCAACACCTGCATGAGAACTAATTCATGTAGCGTGTACCACGGAATTTTTGTACATTGAGCACAACTTCTTCTGCTGTTACTCCTCTGCTGGCCCCCAGGCAAATCATCTCTGCAAAAATGTGTTTTTGGTGGACATTTGCATGTCACCAAATTGTATGGGTGGAGGACAGCCTTCTACAATTTGCACAAGTTTATGTACAACATTATGGCGATCTGTGTAAATGGTCATCTCGTACTCACCTTTTGTCATTCAGTTGGAGGGCACCAGTTGACAGTCAGTTTCGCTTCTGCGTAGGACATCCATTCGCGCAACCCAGCTTCATCTGCGGCCACCCTGGCACGGATTCCGCAGGAGTCCTCCCCTTCTGAAGGATCTCTTTCTCTCAATTCTGAAAGAAGCTGGTTAGCGTGGAAGCCCTACACAATGTATCTGATTTCGCCTGAATCTCTGGCCGACATCGGTGCCCACTCAACTCATTTGCCAATTTCATTCTTACCGGCGAGAAATTCCTTTAATGTGCACTGCAGTCAATTACTCCAATGTGCACTGCATCCAATTCATAATAATAATGATAATAATTCACAATCAAATCAATCTTGACAGGTTATCTTGCACTTTTTGTCGTAACTACAACTTACTTTTGAACTGACAAATGTCATCACTGTACGCAAAGGCAGCCAGGAGATAAATTAGCATCTGCATGCTGTCTTAATAAACGTTGGATTTCCTCCATTGCATCTCCAACATTGAATACTTTCAAATCAATTAAGCCTAATTGTAACAATTCGATGCTCGCTAGATGGTTGGATGAGAAATATGCGCAATAAAAATTGTCATGCATTACAATAAATGCCACACATTATGCTTTTGGAAAACAAAACTACTCTCAATATGGACTTTGTCATCGATCCCAAATCAGCAGGTGGGTGTGCCAACTCTAGTTCTGCAGGTGCATCCCACCAGCCATTGCGGCCTCTCCTTTGTTGGATGTCCTATGACAACTGAAGCAGAGATTAAACTTTGTTTCCAAAAACACCAAGAATGCAAATTCGGTTCGGATGATACTCCGGATGAAAATCACAGGATGGGTGGATGCAAATGGCTTGTGCACCCCACAGTTCATCAATTCATCCTGCAAATGGAACAATTTCTCAACCATCATCCCAGCTCTGTTTGCGAATTGTTGCTTTACACATCATCTGCACAAAAAGCATAATGAAAAAAGTTCAGTCATCAAATTTTGCAACTCCATCTTTTCCTTTTGAAATTAATTTCTCTGCTCAGAAACTAATAAAGGTGCATCCGATCAAATTCAATTTATCGTTTTTATGAATCAAATCATCTGCTCTTTGATTTCAGGGGATGACAATTGTCAGGACAAAACCAGTGTAATGATCAGGTCACAATCATTATCTTAATAAATCTATAACTTTCCTTCTATGAAATGTCCAACAATATCAACTGGTGAATCTCTGTAAGGACTTAATCACCAGCAAATTTCGTTACATTTACCTTGCCAATTCCATCCAATTCAAGATAAATGTTCCTGTTATTCAGCCCAATTTACTGACCATTTTATTTACTTTTTCCAATTGAACCGTCGTTTACGAGCCAGCAGGGCCTCCGAATTTTCTCTGGGTCTTTTAAACCCCTCTTTGAAGCTCTGTCCTGACAAAAACCCTTGATAAGAGGCATCGTAAATAACTGGCTTGTTTCAAATGGCTTGAACAAGCTGTGGACAGAACAAGGTTCAGCTCTGTTTGACAAACTAAACTCATAATTTTATAAAGTCACTCTTTGATTCTGTCATGTTATACAATTTCCATTTCATTTCGCATTTGCCCAAATCAGGATTTCAAAATGATTTGTCTTACATGGAAAAGGGCATGTAGCTTCAAAAGAGTGAATTAATCATAATCATTTATCATTGAATCTAGCAACATCTATCTTGCTGATTTCAGTTCAATTTGAGATAAACATCCTTATTTCCTCAATTGAACCGTGATAGAGGAAAAACTTGAGCAAAAACATACATGATTGTTATCCTAAGGAATGCAATGGTCTCACTGCTTAAACACCATCCCCCAGTTTTTGAGACACAGCAGGCCAGATCCCAGCAGTCATAAATAACTCCAAAACGCAAATGGCCAATGTTCAAATCGCCCTTGAGAACAATGTGGCACAATTTCAACGCTGATAATTTTACAAATTCACTGTAGTTCGGCTTATGTCTATTCATTTGTCCGCTGTCTTCATTTATTTGCTCACTCAGTCTAATTAATTATTTAATTCAGTTTTTTTTGTTTCAAGTAGCATTCGTCAATAAGCTATGGAAAAAGAAACAGTGTTATGTCATTCATGAGGACGTCGAGCGGAGACGAAAGTCTCCTCGCTGCATGGTTGAACAGGTCTCCCGATGAGACAGGACAGCCCACTCCATGGCACCCGGTCGAGTCCTCTTGTGATGACAAGGGCGCCTCGGTTCTGTGGAGAAGAGAGGCCTCGCGGCAGAATCAAATTCGGCAGGAAGAATGTCTTTTATACACATGTTTGTGAATGTTAACGCAGCCCTTTATTAATTTTATTTTCCTTTATTAACTTATTCGCGAATGAATCAATTTGCCGATCTCAGAATGTGGTTGTGAATTCACCCCTTACCCCTCTCTCACGGGTAGGGAAAGAAGGATGGGGGGGGGTCTGTCTGCATCAGTTGCTGGCAAACCACCCATTACCTCTTTTTTTTCCTCAGCGAAGTGTACACAACGCGCGTACATACACAACAATACATAAAAACACACAATGCATGCACAAAAAGACGAAAGACAAAACACGAAAAGGGAAGACAAGAACACACACACAAGGACTGCTCCCCCTAACGCCCCCCTCCTCCAGCCGACCACCCTCTGCCCCCTGGACAATGAAGCTCCCTGGGAAACCCCGTAGCAATGGCTAGCATTGTTGACCATGTGCTAGTGTTGGTGAATTAAATGAAATTACGGTAATCCACAATATCGCGTCAACAAGCAGGCCTCGCCGAGGGAATGGTCCCTCGTCGCTCTTGTGGATACAAGCAGATGACCACCAAAAGCTAAAAGCTTCTGTCTCTTGTCAACCATTATAGCTGCAGCTATTTAAAACAAAAAACGTCCGGAGTGAAATCTCTCAATTCCCCAATTTCACTCACGGCCCTCGCGCACAGTGAATTCCAAAAATTCACCCCTTGTGAATATTATAATTAGAATTATTCTGGTTTTACAGTACGGCAGCCAGGGCGCGGTAAACCAGACATCTCGATAAATATTAGGATCGATTTGTCGCGTATATATTTAATACACCTCCAGGCTCGACTCAAATGGGGACCCGCCTTGGCCCGATCATCAGAAATAGAACCCATAGTTTGAACATGGGCTATAATCGGACGATATCTTCCAATAAAGTCGCGTTAGTAGCCTCGATACGTGGATTACGCGCAAAGAAATCCTTCTGGCCACAAAGGATTCCACATTCGTTCACCCAACATAGCAGCATGCTAGCGGCACTCACCCGTGAAACTCAACCGTGTGGTCAGGTCAGAATGAAGAGGCGCTCCCATCACGCACCCCTCAAGCGCTTCGGACCCAACCGGCGCGGGTTTCTTGGCACCAGAATGTTGGGTTATTTTTTATCGTTCGCCCTTGGTTCATTGCTTCGACGGGTGTTGATGGAGATCGATGGTTAAATCATCAGGGAGCCAGGACTTGAACAGAAAGTTGATTTAATTTGGAGAGCACGGGCATTGTGGTGCGGACGGAAGAGCGAGCATGGAGAGAGAGAGAGATGAACGGGCTGCAGGAGTATTTATGCGGTGCATAGCAATGACGCGACAGGATGTGACGTAATAAAAGTGCGACATCGTGTAAAGGAAGGCAGGAAATGACATACGTGGAAGTTCAAAATGTAAACAAAGATTACAGAGCGATGTTTAGAGATTTTTTTATGGCGAATTACCCTAACAGTTTGTCCGCTGGGAATTTGTGTCAATTTACACCTTTGTGCGTGTTACCGCAATTGGCTGCAACACGATTCGCGTTATTTATGTAGTTTTCCATCTAATTTCGCGATCAACACGGTGTTTTCAGATGAAAAAAGTACCCAAAATGCAATGTGTGTCGCTTTTTCGGTCAGGGGCGTTCCCTCCGTGACGTCACTTAGGGTATCGTCATCCACTTAAAAACAAGGCTTCATGAATATTCAGCGCAAGTCTTCAAACGTAAGATATAGCTATATGCGCTGGAATTTTGGAAAATGCGCCAAGTAGAAGTCATTTGAAGTCATTTTACAAATTATGGATGCAACTTGTCCGGAGGTGTCGGTTGTCCTTTAAAGTGTCTTTGAGTGTGATGAAAAGCGCTTTCACATCATCAAATGTATTATCTGTATCATATTGGACTTGGGTTCAGCGAGCAAATTGAAATGGGAGAAGGGGGACCACAAGGGGGCGTCAAAGCGCCACTTATGATTCTGGAACGGATTATGGTTGAAACCCAAGTTTGACTGTATTTGCGTTGCTTGCGTCCCGCAGATCTCCGGCGGATGAGCGGCGGTCTGGACGAAACTCCCCCTCGGCCTCCATGGGGGCACTCCGGTTTGGAGCCGGAGCGCCCGCCTGGCTCCTCCCATTTTGAGGCTGATGTCAGCCCGAACGGCGGCCGCCTGAAAAGCGAAGCGGGTGAAGACCAAGCGCCCGAGTGGTCTGAAGGGTCACCGCGAGACGACCTCCTGGCGCCAATGTCGGACGCCGACAGGTCCCGCAAACGCCAAAAGTGTCCCTCCCTGAAGGAGCCTTTCCACTGCTCTGTTTGCGGTAAAAAGTTCACTTGCAAGTCGCGCTTGATGATCCACATGAGAAGCCACACGGGAGAAAAACCCTTCGGTTGCTCCATTTGTGGACGGACCTTCGCCGAAAAGGGAGCGCTGGTCAAGCACATGCGAAGGCACACGGGAGAAAAACCCTTCGGTTGCTCCATTTGTGGACGGACCTTCGCCCACAATGGAATGCTAGTCACGCACATGAGGACGCACACGGGAGAAAAACCCTTCGGTTGCTCCATTTGTGGACGGACCTTCGCCGAAAAGGGAACGCTGGTCAAGCACATGCGAAGGCACACGGGAGAAAAACCCTTCGGTTGCTCCATTTGTGGACGGACCTTCGCCCACAATGGAATGCTAGTCACGCACATGAGGACGCACACGGGCGAAAAACCCTTCGGATGCTCCACCTGTGGCCAGACCTTCGCAGAAAAGAGAACGCTGGTCACGCACATGCGAAGGCATACGGGAGAAAAACCCTTCGGATGCTCCACCTGTGGCCGGACCTTCGCCGAAAAGGGAGCGCTGGTCAAGCACATGCGACGGCACACGGGAGAAAAACCCTTCGGTTGCTCCATTTGTGGACAGACCTTCGCCCAAAATGGAATGCTAGTCACGCACATGAGGACGCACACGGGCGAAGAACCCTTCGGAAGCTCCACCTGTGGCCAGACCTTCGCCAAAAAGAGAACGCTGGTCTCGCACATGCAAAGCCACACGGGAGAAAAACCCTTTAGCTGCTCGGTTTGCGACAAGACTTTTTCTCGGAATGGACACATGGAGGTCCACATGAGGACGCACACGGGCGAAAAACCCTTCGGATGCTCCACCTGTGGCCAGACCTTCGCCAAAAAGGGAGCGCTGGTCAAGCACATGCGAAGGCACACGGGAAAAAAACCCTATAGCTGCTCGGTTTGCGACAAGGGTTTTTCTTGGAAGGGTTACGTGGAGATCCACATGAGGACGCACACGGGTGAAAAACCCTATTGCTGCTCGGTTTGCGACAAGGCTTTTTCTCAGAAGGGTCACGTGGAGGTCCACATGAGGACGCACACGGGTGAAAAACCCTATTGCTGCTCGGTTTGCGACAAGGCTTTTTCTCGGAAGGAACACATTGCGGTCCACATGAGGATGCACACGGGTGAAAAACCCTTCGGATGCTCCACCTGTGGCCAGACCTTCGCCGAAAAGGGAACGCTGGTCAAGCACATGCGAATGCATACGGGAGAAAAACCCTTCGGATGCTCCACCTGTGGCCGGACCTTTGTCAAAAAGGGAACGCTGGTTAAGCACATGCGAAGGCACACAGGAGAAAAAGCATTGTCATCAAATGGTGAGTATAGTTTTTTCTTTTTTAAATGTTGCTGTGCCGATGAACATTTTGTGTTTGGGAGCCTTTTGCTGAGCGAGTTGCTTGTTCTGTAGCCACAAAGGGACATAAGTCTTCTTGTGCCGGTCCCAAGCCCGGATAAATACAGAGGGTTGTGTCAGGAAGGGCATCAGACGTCAAAGCTTGGCCAAAACAAACATGCGGATCAAACCTCTAAAGATGGAGGACACTGATTTGCTGTGGCGACCCCTTGAATGGAAAAGCCCAAAGGAAAAGAAGAAGTCTGATCCTAAAACATGTCCAGAATCGAGCTGCTGAAAATGTTCTTTGCGCCTGCGACTTCACAGCCGCCATTTTTTTTGAGTACAGTATGTGTCGTTACCTTTACAATCGGGTGGTGGAAGTCGGTCGTCGACACTCTCCTCGGAGACGCCATCTTGCGGCAAACTGCTGACATCGGCCTCTTCCTTTTTAATGTGGAGGACTTGTGGATAGTCCAAAGCGGAGCTCTCCGATTTCACGTCTCCGATTAGCTGATTCACGTCTGAAAGAAAGAAGAGAGAGATTGTAGTGTAAGCGGGTTCGGTAAATGATACAACTTCTGGATAGAGTTGAGGTTCTTTACTCGGACTGGCGTCTTGGTTGGAGGGAGAAAGAAATTGACATGCGTGCCTCTCGTATGCTCTCATTTGACTGACTTGCAGCAGCGCCTGTATTTTGTTTTTCTACTTTCATTCCTTTCATCACTTTGCTGCTGTGATTGTGAACGTATTGTCTCCACTGCGAGAATAATAAGGACAAATCCAATCATTACATCTCCCATTCTTCATTTTATTCTTTACTTTTAACAAATGTCATGAATGTATTGATTTTGTGTGTGCAGTAATTAGCAAGTTTAAACTTCAATAAAGTCTTTCCAAATTTCACAGCAATAAATGAAATGACATTCACATTGGCTGCAGTATCCGATTTGAATGTGAGATGAATGTCCTGCACTTTCAGAGTAGTTTTCCAAGCTTTTTCTCCTCTTTCATCTTTTACAGCATGCACATAAAGTTCCTCCACTTCATAATGATCATCTACTGCATCTACCTTGCCTTTCATGTCTTGGTTCCTGCAGCAACGAGCAAAGTGATTTGCTTTGTTGCAGTTTTGACATATTTGTGCTGCACACTGCTTTGGGGGATGTTGCGTACCACAACGAGTACAACATTTTTGTTTGAATATATCTTATTTTTATTGGCTTGTCTCACTCTTGCTTTCATATCGGCGGTTTTGTTTTTGTTGAATCTGTGTGCATTTCTTTCCGCTGCATCCACATTGCAGCTAGCATCATTTAGCAGCTCTTTAGCCTGTGATTTAACAGTTCTACACAGTGCTAAGGCTTTTTCCAGGTCCAGATCTGATTCTCTGAGTCGCCTTTCTCTCAGTTTATTGTCTGTAATGCCACACACTATTCTGTCTTTGATCAGTGATTCTGTTAATCCACCAAACTCACATGTCTTTGATCTGTTTCTCAGCTCATTTGCATATTGGTCACTAGTTTCTCCAACTGTCTGTACACGTGTGAAGAATGTGTACATTTCAAACGTCACATTGCGTTTCTGAATGCAGTAAGCTTCAAACGTTTCCTTTATTTTTGAAAGCTTCATCTTGTCATCTTCAGCATCAAATGTGACGTTATTGTAGACCTCGAGAGCTTCCTCTCCCACAACGTGCAAAATCATGGATGTCTGTGTAAGCTCTCAGTCGTACAGGAGTTGTCCATCGATGAGAAGGTTTCTTCAGCCGTCATCTGTACAAAAGTGAAGGTTTCGGACGTTTCGCCTCCTATCCAAGAGGCTTCGTCAGCGAACTAAAGTCTGGCTGGTCGTATCGGCCCCATTTATATATCCCTAATGTCCAGACATGGCGGCGCCGGACACAGCTATGATAGGTCCCTACTCTCAGGTTGGGGGGGGGCAGAGGACACGTCCCTGTGGCCCCGCTGATTGTTCCTACATTCCTGACTAACGACTGGCCTATTACCCCCACTCCCACCGGTATCACCTCATCAGCATAACGACCCTCATCAGCACTACGAAAGTTGCCTAAGCTGTTTTGCCTAAGCAGGCTATTGTATGAACGATCCAAATTGAACCTCACCCCACCAGACCGCTTTAATGAAGGATTTTGTTGTTTTATAAGAATGGCTTCTTTTACCCCCCTTTCAAACCATCTATGTTCTTTCGCTAAGATTTCAACCTCATTGTCGTCAAATGAGTGGTTGCTAGCTTTTCAGTGCAAATGTACTGCCGATTGAGGTCCACTTATATTATCCCTGCGATGTTGATAAAGTCTTTTTTTGAGAATTTGTTGAGTCTCCCCAATGTACTGCTCTTTACAATTTTCATTCTTACAATGTATGGAATAAACTACATTACTTTGTTTTTCATTTGGTAGCCTATCTTTTGGATGCACTAATTTTTGCCTTAACGTGTTTATCGGTTTGAAATAAGTAGGAATTTTATGTTGCCAAAGGACTCTTTGTAATTTTTCAGAAACTCCTGCAATGTACGGTACTGCTACTCCTCTCCTTTTTGTATCTTGAGAATTATTGGTTTCGTTCGCTATTCTTTCTTTCTGACATTTGTTGAATGACCACTGAGGGTACCCACAGTTAGTGAGTGCTCTCCTGATATGTTTAGACTCCTTTTCTCTACCTTCAGTGCTAGTTGGTATTAGTTTAGCCCAGGGGTGGGCAAACTTTTTGACTCGCGGGCCGCATTGGGTTCTAAAATTTGACAGAGGGGCCGGGCCAGGAGCATTTGGAGGGAGTGTTTGGGCCGGAAATACTCCGAACAAGTTATGTCCATAATTTATAAAATCACTTCAAATGACTTCGACTGAGCGTATTTTACAAAGATTCCACAGCATATAGCTATAGTTTACGTTTTAAGACTTGCGCTGAATATTCATGAAGTCTTGTTTTCGAGTTGATGACGATCCCCATGTGACGTCACGTTTGGACCACCCCTGACTAAGAAAGCGACATACAATGCATTTTGGGTACTTTGTTTGGTCTGAAAACTTCGTGTTGATGGCGAAATTAGAAGGAAAACACATAAATAACACCATGGTGAATCGTTGTGTGTTGCACCAAGACAACTATTTGATATTCACTGACACAAATTCCCAGCTGACAAATCAGCCCATTTCTAACGGAGCTTGGGCGCAATCTTCTGTTTTTCCTGGGTGCTACATTGCTGTCATTGACTGCTCGAATTGATATGGGAGGACTCCTCACAGACGCCCTCGCCTTCACGCGCAAACAGTAAACGTGTACCGTCGCCGAGCACACAAACATAGACTACCTGCAGTTGAAATTTGCATACTCGGCACGGCAGCCAATCAGAAGCCTGCTTCTTTCTTCCGGACTTTCGCAAGCGTTATAAAGTCGTTCAATTGCATGTCATTTTCCAAAATAGATGCACAGAACCTCAGCCCAGAAGAAAGATTCAAAAGAAGCTAACAACATATGTGACGCTACAAAACGTAAATTTACATAAAACCGTGGCTGTAAAGTGTACGTGAGACTTATGAAAGCTTAGTGGCTCGTAGGAAGCAATGCAAACGTTGCATTGTGCACCACAATGACAATCGACTACTGCAGCAAAATCTACAGCCATGCACATTTGTCGTAAATTAAGCAAGGTAGCATTTGTAGTTGGTGCATTATTGATTTAAAAAAAAAACTTTGTACTTTGTGACAATGTTTTTTAGTGGGATTAGTCTCATTTTGCTTCAAGTTGTGAAAAATGGAGCAGGCAACTTTTCAGTAATCTGCCCTGTTGTTCGCTAGCTTTTTGTCATGAGTTTTAGACACTGTTTTTACTATAATTTGGGCAAATTCAGCGGGCCGGATTAAAAAGCCTAACGGGCCGTATGTGGCCCGCGGGCCGTAGTTTGCCCATGTCTGGTTTAGCCCTATGCTGGAGGGTTCTGATAACTCCTAGTTTATGTTGTAAAGGGTGGTTAGAGTCAAAAAGTAAGTATTGGTCAGTGTGCGTAGCCTTCCTAAAGACTTGTGTTTTTAGCGCTCTGTCCTCTTTTATACTTACTTTACAATCCAAGAAGGCTAGTTGGTTCTCTTGAATGTCCTCACGAGTAAATTTAATGTAGAAGTCTACAAAGTTGAGGTGATCTGTGAAGGATTGAATTTCTTGTTTCTTAATTATGACAAAAGTATCGTCCACATATCTAAACCAGTGTCGAGGTTTTGTCCCTGGGAAGGATGTGAGGGCCTGTTTCTCCATCTCTTCCATGTAAAGATTAGCCACTATGGGTGAAACTGGTGAGCCCATAGCACAACCATGAATTTGTCTCGTCGTCACCACTGAGACTGCTGCTGGGGTTGGGACAGATGTAAAGAGAGAAGTCACATCGTATGATGCCAAAGTTTCCTCAGGTTCCAATATGAGGTCTTTGATCCTCTCTACAAACCCTGTGGTGTTCTCTACGTGATATTGTGTGTTACCAACCAACGGAGCTAAAATAGTTTTTAAATATTTGGCTACATTGTATGTAGAGGAGTCAATGCTACAAACAATGGGTCTGAGGGGGAACCCTTCTTTATGTATTTTTGGCAGGCCATAGATACATGGCGTGGCTTCTCCCGGGTATAATCTAAAATACATCTGTTTGTTTTCCTTTCTCTAACTTTTGGAGACAGTCAATCATTTCTTTCTTGTATCTATTGGAAGGGTCCCTTTTTAGTTGCTCATACGTGTTAGAATCACTGATTAACCTAATTATTTTGCTATACCCGTTGACTAAATTCTCCCGAATTTGTCGGCGACGTGCGCAAAACGCAGTCGGAGCGCCCACCACTATCTCGCTCGGTTAGAACATCTCTCGTTGAAGCTTGTGTCCGATTAAAGTCGTCTCGGTGTACGTTGGACTTTCTGGGCCTTGTTTAGCTTAGCCGAGTTTGCTAGCCGCTAACAAAGAGGGCCTCCTGCAAAACGCATCGCTCCGCAGAGATCATAAGCGAAACATTTTGGAACTGTCGTGTGAACAATGGACGCAAGAAGGACACTGTAATTATATGAGCAAATCATATTTGCTTGTTCGACTAGTGATGCCTGGCCGTAGACCAAAGGAGCATGCGCTGCTGCAAGTCAGTCAGTTGAGAGCATACGAGAGGCACACATGTCAAATGACTTCTCCCTCCAACCAAGACGGCAGTCCTAGTAAAGAACCTCAACTCTATCCAGAAGTTGTATCATTTACCGAACCCGCTTACACAACAATCTCTCTCTTCTTTCTTTCAGACGCGAATCAGCTAATCGGAGACGTGAAATCGGAGAGCTCCACTTTGGACTATCCACAAGTCCTCCACATTAAAAAGGAAGAGGCCGATGTCAGCAGTTTGCCGCAAGATGGCTTCTCCGAGGAGAGTGTCGACGACCGACTTCCACCACCCAATTGTAAAGGTAACGACACATACTGTACTCCAAAAAATGGCGGCTGTGAAGTCGCAGGCGCAAAGAACATTTTCAGCAGCTCGATTCTGGACATGTTTTAAGATCAGACTTCTTCTTTTCCTTTGGGCTTTTCCATTCAAGGGGTCGCCACAGCAAATCAGTGTCCTCCATCTTTAGAGGTTTGATCCGCATGTTTGTTTTGGCCAAGCTTTGACGTCGGATGCCCTTGTGGAACTGTCGCGGCTTGGAATTGAAGCGGATTTATTGGGACAGGAGACGTGAGGCGATCTTTTCGTCAATGGATGCTACAGCTTCGTGTTTGGTTTCAACATTTTGCTTGTAGTAGACGTGCGCATTCCACCATGACGTCCCTGATCCACTGCTGAAAAGGATGCTATGTTTTAGGGAAAAAACAAATGTCGAATTTGATGTGGATTGACATTTTTACACAAGGGGAAAAAGTCTGAGATTTGACAACATACCAGAGAAAAACCCTTTCAGCGCTGAGTTTGTCGTAGAAGTGAGATCATCGATGGTTCTAGGTCAGGGGTGGGCAAACTTTTTGACTAACGGGCCACAATGGGTTCTAAAATGTGACAGAGGGGCCAGGCAAAGGAGCATTTGGAGGGAGTGTTTGGGCCGGATATACTCAACCTAAAGCATTAAATGTAGTGTGTGCAAACCTCATAGCAGAGTAAGACTACGAGAGTACTACAACCCAATGTATTAACTGTCTTTCAAATGAGAAAAATAGCCCTTATGAGTTAACAAATTTGGCTCAAGGAATATGCACGATATGGCATTTACATAGTATTTAGCAGATACTGGGAGGAGTGGATAGATTAAAAAAAAACAAGTTTCAATCGAAGGTGCAAAGTTAACGAAATGAACATTTATTCAAAAATGGAATCACATTCAACATTCAAAACATATTACACAACGAAACACTCAAGCTCAATAATATCGAGTTGTGTTAAACTCTGCAAAATCATAGATGGATTGTCCTGACCGCGCGCTCTACAAACTCGCCGCGGACGCCCTCGCCTTCACGTGCAAACAGTACACGTGTATCGTAACCTGCAGTTGAAATTTGCATACTCGGCACGGCAGCCAATCAGAAGCCTGCGTCGTGCTTCAGACTTTCCCAAGCGTTATAACAGGGGTGTCAAAGTCAAATCCGGACCGCCACATCATTTTTTTCGGCCCGCGAAAGCAAATCAAGCGTGTTAAATTCCATGATGATTGCTAAAATTTGAGCCAAAATGTCATATTTTTGGATGTCAACCACAATAAAAGTCATTATTCTTGACTTACGAGTTATTCATTAATTTGCTGTGTTCTCTATATGTAATATTTGAAGGGATTTAAAGGGATTCTAATGGGTTCCCCAAATTCATAACGGCCCTCGAGAGGAAACCATAACTACAATGTGGCCCGCGGCAAAAAATGACTTTGACACCCCTGTTTAATGGTTGTGCATACAAAACACTGTTTCAACTTTCAAGATGAAGAGTTACGAACTTACGTATGAATGACAGCGGTTATCCAAGTGGGGATTTGCGCACTGCGGGGAGCTCCTCGGCTGGCGCTAAACTGCTCTGCTGTGTTGGAAATGCTGCATTGTTTGTCCGCTGGGAATTTGTGTGAACTTTCACCTTCTTTGTGCGTGTTACCGCAATTGGCTGCAACACGATTCACCGTCGCGTTATTTATGTAGTTTTCCTTCTAATTTCGCGATCAACACGGTGTTTTCAAATGAAAGAAGTACCCAAAATGCATTGTGTGTCGCTTTTTCGGTCAGGGGCGTTCCCTCCGTGACGTCACTTAGGGTATCGTCATCCACTTAAAAACAAGGCTTCCTGAATATTCAGCGCGAGTCTTCAAACGTAAGATATAGCTTTATGCGCTGGAATCTTTGTAAAATGCGCCAAGTAGAAGTCATTTGAAGTCATTTTACAAATTATGGATGCAACTTGTCCGGAGGTGTCGGTTGTCCTTTAAAGTGTCTTTGAGTGTGATGAAAAGCGCTTTCACATCATCAAATGTATTATCTGTATCATATTGTACTTTGGTTCAGCGAGCAAATTGAAATGGGAGAAGGGGGACCACAAGGGGGCGTCAAAGCGCCACTTATGATTCTGGAACGGATTATGGTCGTAAACCCAAGTTGGACTGTATTTGCGTTGCTTGCGTCCCGCAGATCTCCGGCGGATGAGCGGCGGTCTGGACGAAACTACCCCTCGGCCTCCATGGGGGCACTCCGGTTTGGAGCCGGAGCGCCCGCCTGGCTCCTCCCATTTTGAGGCCGATGTCAGCCCGACCGGCGGCCGCCTGAAAAGCGAAGCGGGTGAAGACCAAGTGGCCGAGTGGTCTGAAGGGTCGCCGCCAGACGACCTCCTGGCGCCAATGTCGGATGCCGACAGGGAAGACAAGGACGAAACGTGGCCGGGCTCTCCGAAAAAGGTCCCCGGCAAGAAAAGGTCCCGCAAACGCCAAACGTGTCCCTCCCTGAAGGAGTGTTTCACCTGCTCCGTTTGCGGTAAAAAGTTCACTTGGAAGTCGCACTTGATGAGCCACATGAGGATGCACACGGGCGAAAAACCCTATAGCTGCTCGGTTTGCGACAAGGCTTTTTCTCGGAAGGAACACATGGAGTTCCACATGAGGACGCACACGGGTGAAAAATCCTTCGGATGCTCCACCTGTGGCCGGACCTTCGTCGAAAAGGGAACGCTGGTCAAGCACATGCGAAGGCACACGGGAGAAAAACCCTTCGGTTGCTCCACCTGTGGCCGGACCTTCTCCCTAAAGGAAACGCTGGTCACGCACATGAGGACGCACACGGGCGAAAAACCCTTCGGATGCTCCACCTGTGGCCAGACCTTCGCCAAAAATGGAACGCTGGTCAGGCACATGAGGACGCACACGGGTGAAAAACCCTTTAGCTGCTCGGTTTGCGACAAGACTTTTTCTCGGAAGGGACACATGGAGGTCCACATGAGGATGCACACGGGTGAAAAACCCTTCGCATGCTCCACCTGTGGCCGGACCTTCACCGAAAAGGGAAAGCTGGTCTCGCACATGCAATGGCACACAGGAGAAAAACCCTATAGCTGCTCGGTTTGCGACAAGACTTTTTCTCGGAAGGAACACATGGAGGTCCACATGAGGATGCACACGGGTGAAAAACCCTTCGGATGCTCCACCTGTGGCCAGACCTTCGCCAAAAAGGGAGCGCTGGTCAAGCACATGCGAATGCACACGGGAAAAAAACCCTATAGCTGCTCGGTTTGCGACAAGGGTTTTTCTCGGAAGGTTCACGTGGAGGTCCACATGAGGACGCACACGGGTGAAAAACCCTATTGCTGCTCGGTTTGCGACAAGGCTTTTTCTCGGAAGGAACACATGGAGGTCCACATGAGGACGCACACGGGTGAAAAACCCTATTGCTGCTCGGTTTGCGACAAGGCTTTTTCTCGGAAGGGACACATGGAGGTCCACATGAGGATGCACACGGGTGAAAAACCCTATTGCTGCTCGGTTTGCGACAAGGCTTTTTCTCGGAAGGGTTGCGTGGAGGTCCACATGAGGATGCACACGGGTGAAAAACCCTTCGGATGCTCCACCTGTGGCCAGACCTTCGCCGGAAAGGGAACGCTGGTCAAGCACATGCGAAGGCACACAGGAGAAAAAGCATTGTCATCAAATGGTGAGTATAGTTTTTGCTTTTTTAAATGTTGCTGTGCCGATGAACATTTTGTGTTTGGGAGCCTTTTGCTGAGCGAGTTGCTTGTTCTGTAGCCACAAATGGACATAAGTCTTCCTGTGCCGGTCCCAAGCATAAATAAAGACGGTTGTGTCAGGAAGGACATCAGACGTCAAAGCTTGGCCAAAACAAACATGCGGATCAAACCTCTAAAGATGGAGGACACTGATTTGCTGTGGCGACCCCTTGAATGGAAAAGCCCAAAGGAAAAGAAGAAGTCTGATCCTAAAACATGTCCAGAATCGAGCTGCTGAAAATGTTCTTTGCGCCTGCGACTTCACAGCCGCCATTTTTCTTGAGTACAGTATGTGTCGTTACCTTTACAATTGGGTGGTGGAAGTCGGTCGTCGACACTCTCCTCGGAGAAGCCATCTTGCGGCAAACTGCTGACATCGGCCTCTTCCTCTTCCTTTTTAATGTTGGGTACTTGTGGATAGTCCAAAGCGGAGCTCTCCGATTTCACGTCTCCGATTAGCTGATTCACGTCTGAAAGAAAGAAGAGAGAGATTGTAGTGTAAGCGGGTTCGGTAAATGATACAACTTCTGGATAGAGTTGAGGTTCTTTACTCGGACTGGCGTCTTGGTTGGAGGGAGAAAGAAATTGACATGCGTGCCTCTCGTATGCTCTCATTTGACTGACTTGCAGCAGCGCCTGTATTTTGTTTTTCTACTTTCATTCCTTTCATCACTTTGCTGCTGTGATTGTGAACGTATTGTCTCCACTGCGAGAATAATAAGGACAAATCCAATCATTACATCTCCCATTCTTCATTTTATTCTTTACTTTTAACAAATGTCATGAATGTATTGATTTTGTGTGTGCAGTAATTAGCAAGTTTAAACTTGAATAAAGTCTTTCCAAATTTCACAGCAATAAATGAAATGACATTCACATTGGCTGCAGTATCCGATTTGAATGTGAGATGAATGTCCTCCACTTTCAGAGTAGTTTTCCAAGCTTTTTCTCCTCTTTCATCTTTTACAGCATGCACATAAAGTTCCTCCACTTCATAATGATCATCTACTGCATCTACCTTGCCTTTCATGTCTTGGTTCCTGCAGCAACGAGCAAAGTGATTTGCTTTGTCGCGGTTTTGACATATTTGTGGTGCACACTGCTTTGGGGGATGTTGCGTACCACAACGAGTACAACATTTTTGTTTGAATATATCTTATTTTTATTGGCTTGTCTCACTCTTGCTTTCATATCGGCGGTTTTGTTTTTGTTGAATCTGCGCATTTCTTTCCGCTGCATCCACATTGCAGCTAGCATCATTTAGCAGCTCTTTAGCCTGTGATTTAACAGTTCTACACAGTGCTAAGGCTTTTTCCAGGTCCAGATCTGATTCTCTGAGTCGCCTTTCTCTCAGTTTATTGTCTGTAATGCCACACACTATTCTGTCTTTGATCAGTGATTCTGTTCATCCACCAAACTCACATGTCTTTGATCTGTTTCTCAGCTCATTTGCATATTGGTCACTAGTTTCTCCAACTGTCTGTACACATGTGAAGAATGTGTACATTTCAAACGTCACATTGCGTTTCTGAATGCAGTAAGCTTCAAACGTTTCCTTTATTTTTGAAAGCTTCATCTTGTCATCTTCAGCATCAAATGTGACGTTATTGTAGACCTCTAGAGCTTCCTCTCCCACAACGTGCAAAATCATGGATGCTTTCATCTTCGAAAGGCTTTCATCAGCTCCAATCGCAGACAAATACAGTTCAAAACGTTGCTTAAATCCCTTCCAGTTTTCAACCACGTTACCTGTTAGCTGCAGAGCTGTCGGTGGACGTAAAGCTTCCATTTTTGCCGTTTTCTGCCGGGGGTTGTGCTCAATGTCTTATTCTTTTTCCACCGTGGAATCTTCCGTTCCAAGTGCTTTTATCGTCCTCTTGTCTTCCAGACCAATTCTGACACCATGCGTTGCTTTGTGTAAGCGGGTTCGGTCCACATAATACAACTTCTGGAGAGAGTTGAGGTTCTTTCGTTGGAGGGAGAAGGCAATTGACATGTGAGTCTCTCGTCAGCTCTCATCAGACTGACTTGCAGCAGCAAGCTTCTTTGGTCGATACCCAGGCATCACTAGTCGAACAAGCAAATACGATGTGCTTATAATTCATTACATGCGCTGCAACATGCATCCCAACATCCAACATCCGATTCAAATTTCCAAACAAGGATCTTTTATTTTATTGATTTGGATGATATTTTTTAATCTAACATCGGATCAGAACGACAGTCCCATTGTTCGATACCTGAGGTGGTTTTGTGTGCCTTCGACCTGGTTTGGTTGCGGGGGGATGGGGGTTGTTTTTTTTTAATAATGTAAAATTGTCATTTTTGATTGAGCGTTTATGATGAGTTTTTTCTGTCTCTCCTTCTTGCTATTCTGAAACCGTTTTCATTCTGTCTGAGTGAACGCGTCGTTGCCTGAATTATTTTTTTAAATTCAAACCGTTGACGGCGTAGAATGCTTTTACAGTAAAGTCTCGTTATATCGATATCGGTTGTATCGAGAGTACCGCTTATTACGATACTATTTTCGTTTCCTTGCACATTTCTAGTCTTTTTATGTATAATTAGTACCGTTTAGTACGATACCCGGTTATTACGATAATCCGGTTATTACGGTGCTCCTTTTCATCCCCCACCGGCCATTTTTGTTGTTTATATCGATATATCCGTCGCGCCATTGGTCAACTTGGTCACGTGTCTTGTTACGTGAGCCGCCATCGGTCGCGCCATTGGTCGACTTGGTCACATGAGCCGCCATCGGTCGCGCTATTGGTCGACTTGGCCGTGTGACTTTGTCACGTGACACGCCATCGGTCGCGCCATTGGTCAACTTGGTCACGTGTCTTGGTTACGTGTCACGCCATCAGTCGCGCCATTGGTCGACTTGGTCAGGTGACTTGGTTACGTGCCCAGCACCCGTGTAGCAGAGCCATTTTCATTTTCAGACGCTAGCTCGTGTGTAGCAGACGAGATTTTTGAAGTGTTTGTGTTAAAAGGTAAAAATGGGAAGCAGAAGAAGATTGATGACTTTTTTAAATTGTATACATAATACAGTAAGATGTAAGCGTTGCAGTTTCCCTGTTGTGTTATGTACATGCCCACTGTACTGTATATGAATGCAATCGTTTTTTGCAACAATGTTTCTTGTTTTGTCTGCTGAAGCGCGATGATTTTGAAAATTATTAACATTCCATACTGTGTATTAAAGGACAGCCGACAGCCGTCACTTTTTATTCAAATGCAAATAAAAATGACTTCACGCCAAGACGTCTTGCATTGCTTGTGAATCCAAACAATGGCTTCAGATTCGGATAATATGCTTTCTTGTTACACATCCAGTTGATGATGAATATGTTTCAAATACACTGTAGTTCTGAAGATTAAAGCATACATGTTTACAATCATTAAAGAATTATATGTGCCATTTTGAGGCAACATTGGGGGAACAAAAAAGGGAGCTAATGGCCAGCTCCGTTTCTTATATGGCGCTTGGCTGCCCTCTTTTGGCGGCTTTTGTTTAATGCAGTTCGGCGCATGATCGGATATATCGATAGTCCCGGTTATATCGATATTTTTTCGGACTCCCTTGAATATCGATATAACGTTGCTGTGAAATGTAAATTTCTCCACAGATGAGACTAATTAAGGCTAATCTAATCGAACCTAATATAATGTGGATGTATGTGGAACTGTCGCGGCTTGGAATTGAAGTGGATTTATGTGGGACAGAAGATGTGAGTCGATCTTTTCGTCAGTGGATGCTACAGCTTCGTGTTTGGTTTCAACATTTTGCTTGTAGTAGACGTGCGCATTCCACCATGACGTCCCTGATCCACTGCTGAAAAGGATGCTATGTTTTAGGGAAAAAACAAATGTCGAATTTGATGTGGATTGACATTTTTACACAAGGGGAAAAAGTCTGAGATTTGACAACATACCAGAGAAAAACCCTTTCAGCGCTGAGTTTGTCGTAGAAGTGAGATCATCGATGGTTCTAGGTCAGGGGTGGGCAAACTTTTTGACTAACGGGCCACAATGGGTTCTAAAATGTGACAGAGGGGCCAAGCAAAGGAGCATTTGGAGGGAGTGTTTGGGCCGGATATACTCAACCTAAAGCATTAAATGTAGTGTGTGCAAACCTCATAGCAGAGTAAGACTACGAGAGTACTACAACCCAATGTATTAACTGTCTTTCAAATGAGAAAAATAGCCCTTATGAGTTAACAAATTTGGCTCAAGGAATATGCACGATATGGCATTTACATACTATTTAGCAGATACTGGGAGGAGGGGATAGATTAAAAAAAACAAGTTTCAATCGAAGGTGCAAAGTTAACGAAATGAACATTTATTCAAAAATGGAATCACTTTCAACATTCAAAACATATTACACAACGAAACACTCAAGCTCAATAATATCTAGTTGTGTTAAACTCTGCAAAATCATAGATGGATTGTCCTGACCGCGCGCTCTACAAACTCGCCGCGGACGCCCTCGCCTTCACGTGCAAACAGTACACGTGTATCGTAACCTGCAGTTGAAATTTGCATACTCGGCACGGCAGCCAATCAGAAGCCTGCGTCGTGCTTCAGACTTTCCCAAGCGTTATAACAGGGGTGTCAAAGTCAAATCCGGACCGCCACATCATTTTTTTCGGCCCGCGAAAGCAAATCAAGCGTGTTAAATTCCATGATGATTGCTAAAATTTGAGCCAAAATGTCATATTTTTGGATGTCAACCACAATAAAAGTCATTATTCTTGACTTACGAGTTATTCATTAATTTGCTGTGTTCTCTATATGTAATATTTGAAGGGATTTAAAGGGATTCTAATGGGTTCCCCAAATTCATAACGGCCCTCGAGAGGAAACCATAATTACAATGTGGCCCGCGGCAAAAAATGACTTTGACACCCCTGTTTAATGGTTGTGCATACAAAACACTGTTTCAACTTTCAAGATGAAGAGTTACGAACTTACGTATGAATGACAGCGGTTATCCAAGTGGGGATTTGCGCACTGCGGGGAGCTCCTCGGCTGGCGCTAAACTGCTTTGCTGTGTTGGAAATGCTGCATTGTTTGTCCGCTGGGAATTTGTGTGAACTTTCACCTTCTTTGTGCGTGTTACCGCAATTGGCTGCAACACGATTCGCGTTATTTATGTAGTTTTCCATCTAATTTCGCGATCAACACGGTGTTTTCAGATGAAAAAAGTACCCAAAATGCATTGTGTGTCGCTTTTTCGGTCAGGGGCGTTCCCTCCGTGACGTCACTTAGGCTATCGTCATCCACTTAAAAACAAGGCTTCCTGAATATTCAGCGCGAGTCTTCAAACGTAAGATATAGCTATCTGCGCTGGAATCTTTGTAAAATGCGCCAAGTAGAAGTCATTTGAAGTCATTTTACAAATTATGGATGCAACTTGTCCGGAGGTGTCGGTTGTCCTTTAAAGTGTCTTTGAGTGTGATGAAAAGCACTTTCACATCATCAAATGTATTATCTGTATCATATTGTACTTTGGTTCAGCGAGCAAATTGAAATGGGAGAAGGGGGACCACAAGGGGGCGTCAAAGCGCCACTTATGATCCTGGAACGGATTATGGTTGAAACCCAAGTTTGACTGTATTTGCGTTGCTTGCGTCCCGCAGATCTCCGGCGGATGAGCGGCGGTCTGGACGAAACTCCCCCTCTGCCTCCATGGGGGCGCTGGTCAGGCACATGCGAAGGCATACGGGAGAAAAACCCTTCGGATGCTCCACCTGTGGCCAGACCTTCGCCGAAAAGGGAGCGCTGGTCAAGCACATGCGAAGGCACACGGGAGAAAAACCCTTCGGTTGCTCCATTTGTGGACGGACCTTCGCCCACAATGGAATGCTAGTCACGCACATGAGGACGCACACGGGCGAAAAACCCTTCGGATGCTCCACCTGTGGCCAGACCTTCGCAGAAAAGAGAACGCTGGTCACGCACATGCGAATCCACACGGGAGAAAAGCCCTACAGTTGCGGAGTGTGCGGCCAAAGCTTCGCCCAGAAGGTCAGTTTGGCTTTGCACATCCGCACGCGGCACACCAACAAGTAAAGCACAGTGACTGACCGGCGCTCGGTGAGCAAGGGTGGCTTTTGTGCACCCGGTAACTCCGTGCGCTTCACGGAAGTCCAAATCGCATCAAAGACCTTCACCAAAGAGGTGCAGCAGCAGCAGAATTTTGAAACGGTCTTCAAAGTAGGAGTTGTTTTCATAACTTTGCTGCTGTGAAATGTAAATTTCTCCACTGCGAGACTAATAAAGGCAAATCCAATCCAAATATGTGCCTGCCTGGTGGGAAAATAATCAACGTGGAGAGAAGAACAAAGCAGTTTCAAAACATCATTTGGTTGATTGTTTTTCATTCATTATTTTTTTAACTTAAAATTACATTCCGGTTTCCTTGTCCATCTATTGTAAAAGACTCCGTGCACTTCCAATATATTTAGCGGCCATATAGTTTGTCTGTGATAAAAGGGCCTCCCACACTTTGAGCACACGTTCCACCTCACGCAATATGGCGGAAGCTCACACGTGTTACCGCAACTGTGAGGCGGCTCTCGGGGATTCTCGTGAGTCGCAAAGCGACGTCGACTGAATGAGGCCCGAGTCAGGCGAGCGGCTTCGCTTCTAGTGTGGGAATTCAGGCTTCTTTCACAGAGCCGTTTTTTTGGGCTCGGCTCACTAAAAAGATCCGGCTCTTTTGGCTCCCAAATGGCTCCTCAGTTTTTTTTTGTCGCTCTATGCGGTGGAATCTTTGTACAACACGCTCGGTGGAGATCATTTGGGGGGATTTTGCAGGTTGTGGACGCAGCTAGTCCGGAGGTGTCGGTTGTCCTTTAAATATATGATGTGTGTACTGGATTTTCCAGTATATAAGGCACATGGCAGTATAAGGCGCACACCCAATGAATCGTGTATTTTCAATTTGTTTTCTTCCATATATAAGGCAGAGCTTGTTTGCAGATGACATTGTGATCTGTAGCGAGAACAGGGAACAGGTGGCGGAGAAACTAGAGATGTGGAGGTATGCCCTGGAAAGGAGAGGAATGAAGATCAGTCGCAGCGAGACGGAATATATGTGTGTGAATGAGAGGGATCCAAGTGCAAGAGTGATGCTACAGGGAGAAGAGATAAAGAAGGTGGAGGATTTTAAGTACTTGGGGTCAACTGTCCAGAGCAATGGAGAGTGTGGAAAAGAGGTGAAGAAGCGTGTCCAGGCAGGCTGGAGAAAAATGTCAGGTGTGATGTGTGATAGAAGGGTTTCAGCTAGGATGAAAGGAAAACTGTATAAAACTGGTGAGACCAGCCATGATGTTTAGACTGGAGACAGTGCCGCTGAAGAAAAGACAGGAAGCAGAGCTGGAGGTAGCAGAGTTGAAGATGTTGAGGTTTTCTTTGGGAGTGACCAGGTTGGATAGGATCAGGAAGGAGTACATTAGAGGGACAACTCATATTAGAGGCTTTGGAGAGAAGTCAGACTGAGATGGTTTGGACATATCCAGAGGAGAGACAGTGACTATATCGGGAGAAGGACGCTGAGTCTCTAACTGCCAGGCAGAAGACCGAAGAGGAGGTTTATGGATGTGGTCCAAGAGGACATGAAGGTAGCTGGTGTGAGAGAAGAGGATGCACAAAACCGGGATAGATAAAGGACATTGATTCGATGTGGCGACCCCTGAAGGGAAAAGCCGAAAGGAAAAGAAGAAGATGCATAAGGCAGAGCGGACTATAAGGTGCAGCTTCAATGAATGAAAAAGATTTCCAAATACTGTATCATATATGAGTAAATAAAAGTTTTCCAAATGTAAGGCACACCACATTATCAGACATAACAGTAGAGGCTGCATGGCTTACACACCACTATTGTGGCTCAATATATACAGTACATTCAAATACATGTTGATTTATATAGCGCGTATAAGGCGCAGGCTCATCTTTGGAAGAAAATCAAGGCTTTTGGGTGCACCATATACACTGGAAAATACAGTACTTCATTATGTTCATAGTATGTCCATCAAAACTTGAATGCAAAAAGTCATCTAATCGAAAATAATCTTGCTATCGATTAGTTATACGGCCTTGTGACCTTGAAAGTTTTGAAATGCGCTTCGAAATGAAATGTATTATTATTGAGAAGATTCATATCCATTGTGAGTCATTTATTTGAACAATCCTTGGTGCCTCGTATGTACATCATGACGCTTCTTTGTACACTTTGTAACAATTGTATCTTTTTCGTGTTTTTTTTAACTTTGAAGAGTATATATAACCATTCATATGTCTTTAGTACATGTTTCCTGTGAACTGAATTCACATCTGAAAATTCACCATGTTTGATTCGCTGAGGTGAACGATCTTGAATGGTTACGTCATTCAAATTCAAGTTTGTTGATATCAAACCATCAAGATGGAGGTTAGATGCGCCGTTTTCAAGTGACTAACAATGCCTTATAATTCTTTGTACTTTTCAAATGACATTGATGATATTTGTTATGAATATTTGTTGTTCTTTTGACTTCAAGATGGCGCCGCGAGAGTGGCTGCCTTTAAAGAAGCTCCCGTATGTGTTTTTTTCTACTTCTTCCTTTCATAACTTTGCTGCTGTGAAATGTCAATCTTTCCACTGCGAGACTAATAAAGGTCAATCCAATCCCATTTTCATGATTGACAAGTTGAAATATGGCTATTTTTTCACAGGTATATATATATCTTTGACATTGATCAACATTTGGATTGTGTTTTTAGCCTCATTTTAAGTAGCTGTAATGTTAAAAATCGTTTGGCTTGAGCCCCTGACCAGGACTCCTGGACCGACCAGGGTTTGCGGCACTTGGCTTTTCTGGTTTCAAACATTGGCAGGTCTGTCAAAGTAGGAGCTTGCAAATACGTGGCCGCCAGGTGGGAACATAATCTACATGGAGAGGAGAACAGGAGTTTCAAAACTTTTGTTGGTTGTTTTTTTATTTCATTTATTTTATTTTTCAAACTTAAAATAGTGTCCTTTTGTTCATTCTAATCCCTCGATGAGAAGGTTCCTTTAGCCGTCATCTGTACTTTTTGAAGGTGTCGGACGTTTCGCCTCCTATCCAAGAGGCTTCGTCAGCAAACTAAAGTCTCACTGGTCGTATCGGCCCTATTTATATATCCCTAATGTCCAGATATACCTATATATATATATATATATATAAATCCTCGTCTCACCCACCATGGGTGGTGTCTGTCCCCATTTCAGCTCGGGTCCTCTACCAGAGGCCAGGAAGCTTGAGGGTTCTGCGCAGTATCCGTGCTGTTCCCAGCACTGCGCTTTTCTGGACCGAGATATCCGATGTTGTTCCCGGGATCTGTTGCAACCACTCGTCGAGTTTGGGGGTCACTGCCCCGATTGCTCCGACCACCACAGGCACGACTGTCACCTTTACCTTCCAGGCTCTCTCCAGCTCCTCTCTGAGCCCTTGGTATTTCTCGATTTTCTCATGTTCCTTCTTTCTGATGTTCCCATCACTCGGGACCGCTACATCCACGACAACGGCTTCCCTTTCCCCTTTATTTATGACCACGATACTGGAGATATATATATATATATACAGTAAAGTCTCGTTATATTGATATTCTCGAGAGGCCGAAAAAATATCGATATAACCGGGACTACCGATATATCCGACCCTGCTCGCATGTAATTTTCTCCTTGCGTTCATAGAAATAGTATCGTAATAAGCGGTACTATCGATATAACCGATATCGATATAACGAGACTTTACTGTATATATATATATATATATATATATATATATATATATATATATATATATATATATATATATATATATATATCAAAGTCAGCTTTATTGTCAAATATGCTAATATGCATGACATGCAGCACAGATGAAATTAATGTCCTCTCGGACCCGGCATGCAAGACACTAATAGTTGGCTAAAAAAGACATACAATTGACAACAGACTATACATGTAATTTCTGAATGCAAAGTGAGGGAGTGTCGTCTGGAAAGTGAGGCAGTGACCTATGTAAAGTGAGGTAGTGACATATATAAAGTGATGTAATGTAGTAATGCAAAAACAAACAAGAAGAAAGGGTTGAAGTGGTTGAAGTGAGGTCTTGCAGAAAAAAATGAGAAAGAACAAAAAATAGAGTTCAGGATGATAGTACAGCGTGTAGCATGTCCTCAGAGTTCGGTGAGTGTGGCAGTGGGAATGGGCAGGGCTGGGAGAGAGTTGAGTCTCCGGACTGCCTGGTGGCAGAAACTGTCCTTGAGCCTGCTGGTCTTGACTCAGAGACTCCGCAGTCTCCTACCCGATGGCAGCAGGCTGAAGAGGCTGTCGGAGGGGTGTGTGGGATCGCCAGCGATCCTGATGGCTCTGCGGGTGTTGTAGATGTCCTGAAGACGGGGAGAGAGACACCGATGATCTTCTCAGCTGTCCTCACGATGCGCTGCAGAGTCTTACGGCAGGACACGGTGCAGGCGCCGTACCACACGGTGATACAGCTGGTCAGGATGCTCTCGATGGTACCGCGGTAGAAGGAGGTCGTGATGGGGTCGGGGCTCCAACTCTTTTTAGTTTGCGGAGGAAGTACAGGCGCTGGTGGGATTTCTTGGCCAGTGATGACGTGTTGTAGCTCCAGGACAGGTCTTCGGATATGTGCACTCCCAGGAACTTGGTGCTGCTCACTCTCTCCACTGCAGCACCGTCAATGGTTAGTGGAGCATGCTGGAGGCGCACTCTCCTAAAGTCCACAACAATCTCCTTCGTCTTCTCCACATTGAGACGGAGATTGTTGTCCTTGCACCACGTGGCAAGGCGGCTGACCTTGTCCCTGTAGGCTGTCTCCTCATCGTTGTTGATGAGGCCCACCACAGTTGTGTCATCCGCAAACTTTATGAAGAGGGTAGAGCTGGGTGATGATGGTGAACAGTCATGTGTGAGCAGAGTGAAGAGGAGGGGGCTCAGCACACACCCCTGGGGGGCCCCTGTGTTCAGGGTGATGGTGCTGGAGTTGTTGTTTCCAACTCTGACTGCCTGTGGTCTCCCCGTCAGGAAGTCGTGTTTCTCAATGAACTCCTTCTTCTCCTCGACTGTAATTTTGTTTTGTGTCTTCTTCGGCTGGCGGAGGTCGGGAGCGGCGGCCCTGCCCCAGCTGTCAACTCGCACGTGACAATTTAGGTGTCATTACGTCACGTGAAAGCATCGACTAAATAACACCTTTGTGTAAAGCTTTTAGCCGAAGGACGGTAGCAATGGTGGACTTAGCATACCGGGCTCTTTATTTGTAGAATGGTAGTGACACACAGTGTGGGAGATGTGTCAGGCTGAGATTCACATGACAGCCGCGGTGCGCACATGTGGCGCCACAAACGCACACCTCGTTCGTGTTTCTCAATGATCTCCTTCTCCTCCACTGTTATTTTGTTTTGTGTCTTCGGCTGCACACGAGCCTGTGGTGGGATGTGCACTCATAGTAAGGGGGTGTGGAAAGGTAGGCTGGCTGGGACGCTGTTTGATCGTGTGCTTTTGTGGTCTTCCGCCGAATAGTAATCCGCCAGCCGTGGTGGAGGGGTGTGTCTGGCAAAAATAGTGCGTATGCCAAGGTTTAATTTTCATAAATGTAATGTTCGTAAACCGAAAAGTTCGTAAGGCAAGGTGTTCGTAAACCGAGACGCCACTGTATTAGAAATCATCTTGCCGACCAGATCTAATTGTGCATGAGTTTGACAAGACTGCTATACATGGGTGTTCCATGGCGAAAAACACCTTACTATACAGTATATGTCTGTGTAAGCTCTCAGTCGTACAGGAGTGGTCCATCGATGAGAAGGTTTCTTCAGCCGTCATCTGTACAAAAGTGAAGGTTTCGGACGTTTCGCCTCCTATCCAAGAGGCTTCGTCAGCGAACTAAAGTCTGACTGGTCGTATCGGCCCCATTTATATATCCCTAATGTCCAGACCTGGTGGCGCCGGACACAGCTATGATAGGTCCCTACTCTCAGGTTGGGGGGGGGCGCGGGACCCCCCCCTGTGGCCCCACTGATTGTTCCTACATTCCTGACTAACGATTGGCCTATTACACCCACTCCCCCCGGTATCACCTCATCAGCATAACGACCCTCATCAGCATTGCGAAAGTTGCCTAACCTGTTTTGCCTGAGCAGGCTATTGTATGAACGATCCAAATTGAACCTCACACCACCAGACCGGTTTAATGAAGGATTTTGTTGTTTTATAAGAATCGCCTCTTTTACCCCCCTTTCAAACCATCTATGTTCTTTCGCTAAGATTTTAACCTCATTGTCGTCAAATGAGTGGTTGCTAGCTTTTAGGTGCAAATGTACTGCCAAATGATGATCCTTCACAGATCATCTCAACTTATAAAAGGATCCTTCACAGATCATCTCAACTCTGTAGACTTCAACATTAAATTTACTCGTGAGGACATTCAAGAGAACCAACTAGCCTTCTTGGATTGTAAAGTAATTATAAAAGAGGACAGAGCGCTAAAAACAGAAGTCTTTAGGAAGGCTACGCACACTGACCAATACTTACTTTTTGACTCTAACCACCCTTTACAACATAAACTAGGAGTTATCAGAACCCTCCAGCATAGGGCTAAACTTATACCAACTAGCACTGAAGGTAGAGAAAAGGAGTCAAAACATATCAGGAGAGCACTCACTAACTGTGGGTACCCTCAGTGGTCATTCAACAAATGTCAGAAAGAAAGAATAGCGAACGAAACCAATAATTCTCAAGATTCTAAAAGGAGAGGAGTAGCAGTACCGTACATTGCAGGAGTTTCTGAAAAATTACAAAGAGTCCTTTGGCAACATAAAATTCCTACTTATTTCAAACCGATAAACACGTTAAGGCAAAAATTAGTGCATCCAAAAGATAGGCTACCAAATGAAAAACAAAGTAATGTAGTTTATTCCATACATTGTAAGAATGAAAATTGTAAAGAGCAGTACATTGGGGAGACTCAACAAATTCTCAAAAAAAGACTTTATCAACATCGCAGGGATAATACTAGTGGGCCTCAATCGGCAGTACATTTGCACCTAAAAGCTAGCAACCACTCATTTGACGACAATGAGGTTAAAATCTTAGCGAAAGAACATAGATGGTTTGAAAGGGGGGTAAAAGAGGCGATTCTTATAAAACAACAAAATCCTTCATTAAACCGGTCTGGTGGTGTGAGGTTCAATTTGGATCGTTCATACAATAGCCTGCTCAGGCAAAACAGGTTAGGCAACTTTCGCAATGCTGATGAGGGTCGTTATGCTGATGAGGTGATACCGGGGGGAGTGGGTGTAATAGGCCAATCGTTAGTCAGGAATGTAGGAACAATCAGTGGGGCCACAGGGGGGGGTCCCGCGCCCCCCCCAACCTGAGAGTAGGGACCTATCATAGCTGTGTCCGGCGCCACCAGGTCTGGACATTAGGGATATATAAATGGGGCCGATACGACCAGTCAGACTTTAGTTCGCTGACGAAGCCTCTTGGATAGGAGGCGAAACGTCCGAAACCTTCACTTTTGTACAGATGACGGCTGAAGAAACCTTCTCATCGATATACAGTATATGGTAGTTTTTTTATACATGGACATTTTTTGGGGGGTTAATTTTTGTTTTTATAAAATAGATGATTAAACACATTTCACAACACGTAGGGTGCTTTACAGTCAACGATGGTACAGGGGTGAAAAAAAACCTTGAAAATGAGTGGAGAAAAAAAATTACATTAATAAACAATAGCTAAAAGTCATGAACAAATGATTGTAATGTACCACGGGGGAAAAATCAGTATTGGTCCTTGAGTGTCTTTTTAGGAGTGCCTTCACAGAAAATCGTTGGCCACAAGCAGAAAAGGAAAATAGTTACTCACCAGTGTGGATTCTTGTGTGGCTAATTAGAGTACATGGCTCTTCTGAGAGAATTGTTTGCCACAAAGTGGGCAGGCAAAATATTTCTCAACAGTGTGGATTCTCACATGCACTTAAGTGATGCTTCCTTAAAAATCTTTGACCACATTCTTAACAGGGAAAGTTTTCTCACCGGTGTGGGTACTTGTGTGGCTAATTAAAGAGCCCTTCCGAGAGAATCCTTTGCCACAAATTGAACATGAAAAAGATTTCTCACCAGTGTGGGTTCTTGTGTGGCTAATTAAATTGCCCTTCTGAGAGAATCGTTGGCCGCAATCTGAACAGGAAAAGGGTTTCTCACCAGTGTGGATTCTTGTATGGCGAATTAAACAGCCCTTCTCAGAGAATCTTTTGCCACAAACTGAATAGGAAAAAGGTTTCTCACTAGTGTGGATTCTTGTGTGGCGACTTAAAGAGACCCTGTAAGAGAATCCTTTGCCACAAACAGAACAGAAAAAAGGTTTCTCACCACTGTGGGTTCTTGTGTGGTGAATTAAATTGGCCTTCTGAGAGAATCATTTGCCACAAACCGAGCAGGTAAAATGTTTCTCACCAGTGTGGGTTCTCACATGCTTTTTCAAATGACTCTGATCAGTTTTGCCACACAGAGAAGATTTGCAGGCTTTGTTGCAGGTGTGACATGTCTGATCACAGTTAGACTCTTCATCTTGACCATCATCTTGGTCTACAGTTGTTTTGTTGATTGTTTTCTATGTCCTTAATTTACTTTTTCAAACTTAAAAATAAATGTGTCCTTTTGTTCATTCTATACCTTCGTGCGTCCATCATAAATGACTACTTGCCCCTTGCAACATATTGAGCGGCCGTACACGTGTGACTGATCCAAGTTTTGCCTTTGAGAAAACGGCCTCCCACAAGCTGAGCAACACCACCGGGCAGATCCGCCACTCGCAATATGGCGGAGCGTCACACGTGTTACCGGAGCGGTGAGGCGGATCAAGGCGGTCTCGCGATTCTCGCGCGTTTCGATATGACGTCACCAATACGAGACCAGATTTATGCGAGCAGACGTCGCTTCCATCTCAAAAGCAGAAAGAACCTCGAGTCGTCGATATGTTGAAAGAGTTGGTGAGAGAACGGCTGCTTGCGGCCGCCGACGAAATCTTCGGACTGTTCCAAACGACCGTGGCTTCGTACGAGGAGCAACTTTGTCGAGCGAGGGAGGAGTGCGAGCGACACCGACGACAACTGGAGGTGGTTTGCAAGACCCGGATTGTGATACGAGTCGAAGGTTTGTCCACCATATTTGGATTCGGCATTCGCGGCGCTCGGTTCGGCTGGAAGGGTGTTAATGACGACGCTCACGCTAAATTTTGTTGAAACGGAAGCCCACAGTCTTCTGGTTATATTTTGGCCTATCAGCGCACATTCCAAGGCCGCACGAGACGCCGAACACACGAATTTGAACCGGAAGAAGTCGATTCGCTGCGCTTTCATTTGAACAGAAAAGCTAGCAAGACCGTTGAACGGCCGCCATCTTGAATGTGTATCGGAAGTAGTGATGTGTTTGTAGTTCCATTCCGAACAGAGGACTCCGGTTCGTTATACTGATGGTTAATTATTTAATGTGATTTCACTTGCATGCTGACTCACCAACGACACCACCACCACCACCACCGTAGAACTACAAACAAGTATAAGTATAGCTGTTATTTACACACAAACATTTGGACCCCACATCAATGAAATAAAACCAGTGACGTGCGTTGAGGTACATGACTGGTGAGGCACTGATGTCATCACAGTCAGATTTACAAACATATGAACTCCTCAGAGTAGCTTATTCACCATTTGATTGGCAACAGTTAACGTGTTTTGTTTAAAATGTCATGTCAGCATTCTTCATATACTGTATACAAACTGTAGCATAGAAAAAAGAATTAAAAAAAACTTTATCGTGATACCTTTACTTATAAATGAAGTCCAAGTCTCTCTGCCAGTGAAGAAAGTCATCCTTGATCAGTCCTGTTCCGAATGTATGTTTTCATTCTTTTCAGTGCTGAGAATGACCGCTCCAATGACCGTAGGTCGAGCTGGAACAGTGAGCATGAGCTGGAGCAACTTTGTCGCTTCAGAAGTAGTTTCAATGAGATCCTTCTTGGCGAAAAAGTTGATTTCCATTCATCCTTCACCGTTTGTGAGCGATACAGTCCGGTGTTGGTCTTCCTTTAATTATGATCTCCTGCTTCGATTGAATGTCCAGTTTCGAAAATTAATTCAATGTAATCCACCATTCTGAAAATAAGGCCAAGCAACACGAAAAAATGGCTGGATCGTTGCACTTAATTTGCTAACTGTTTACTGGAGCTATCTGTCACTAACTCTATTATTCTGCCGCAGAGGAACCGCAAGAAGAATCTCTAATCGCCCCCTGTCATGAGGCAGGAGAACTGTGTGCCTCACCTATGCACACAGTTTTGATAAAAATAAAATAAACACTGTAGTACAGTGTTTATAATGTACAGTAACTGTACATTATATCCACCAGCTAAACTGTAGAAATTTAGTTCATACACTAAAAGCTTTTGAACACTTTCATAGCGATATGCAGAGGGACAACAATGCGGTCTCACTGCAGAACAAGACAGCACAGTTAGCATAGTGACTGCGCAATCCATGGTGAGGCTCAGCCGGCTGCTGCCTCACCTCTCGTCTCCACTTAGCATTTGAACGGTAAGCACAGCCTCACCTGCCTGCCCTGACTGCACTACACTGAATAAAACATATGCAACAAAATCGTACAAACCACTTTGCCCGCTTTCTGTCCGAAATAGAAGTTTTTGGTCTTTTCCTTGCTAAACAGTACAGCGATAAAGCATGTCTCCTTATCTTCACACACCACAAACTCCAAACAATCTTCATACGTGTCCCAAGAAGCAAGACAAACTGCAGCTGAAGTAGCATCATCAAGAGAAGCTCTCAGAGCCATGAAAGAAAATAAAGCACAGCCATCTGTTGGTCAACTACGGGACAGCAGTCATAAATAAACAAATATATATATATACAGTAAAGTCTCGTTATATCGATATTCAAGGGAGTCCGAAAAAATATCGATATAACCGGGACTATCGATATATCCGACCCTGTTTGCATGTAATTTTCTCCGTGCGTGCATAGAAATAGTATCGATATAACCGGGACTATCGATATAACGAGACTTTACTGTATATATATTTTAAACAAAGCCTAACAAAAAGACTGCAGTGCATTCTCTACCATGTGTCTAGCAATAGAACCGTTTTGTGTGTGGCCCTCTCGACATAACGTGGCTGAAACATACTTTAGACAAAAAATATGATTATTTTCAAATCAAACGTTTGATTTGAAAATAATCATATTTTTTCCCACCCAGGCCGAGATGTTTTAAAACGCGTACGCCCGACGTAAAAGTTGTACGCTCCAGGCCGACGTTATTTAGAACACTGCAGGTACTTAAAATGAAGCTAAAAACACCATCCAAATGTTGATCAATGTATATATATATATGTGTGTGTCTGCGTCGGGTGAGCCCTTTGATGAAAAATGGGCTACTGGAACAAAGCGGAGATGGACGAGATGCGATAACATGGCTCTGTTGGAATGCTACTAGTCAAGCAACCCTCGTCAGAGGGGTTACATGCGGCGAATGGGGGCTGAATGGTTACTTTGAAACCCACAGTCACGGTTGACCACGAAACAACTAGTAGCTCAGTGTTCCAATATCCACAAACGGCAATTGCTATCACAACTTGAGATTGATGAGGTACAACACAAATTCCGAGGTGAAGGGCCCCAGGCTGCCACATCAGAGGAAGAGGTTCAACCAGAGATTGGGAAGCAAGCCCCAAAGAATGATGAGATTGGGAAGCAAGCCCCAATGAATGAAATGCTGAGCGAAGCAGCAACTGACCTGAGAGATAAGATTATGGCAAGAATGAAAACTGGGCAACTAAGAAACAGATTACAACGGCTATGTGAAGTACCACCTGAAAGTCTCATGGAAACTGTGAATGCAGCACTGAGAACAAACCCGACCGGAACGATTACGGAAACCAATGAGCTGATATACACCTCAGCATCAGTGATCCTAGAGATGCTTGGCTACAAGAGCAACCATGAGAGCCACGAGATCCATTACCCACCATGGAAAAGACGGTTGGAGGCTAAGATCAAGGCGGCTCGGAAAGATGTGAGTCAATTGACGGAGACCCAGAGAGCTGTGAATAAAAGAGGTACATGCAGATAACCATACCTGAAGCACTCGAAACTGCCAAACAAAGGCTCCAGGCCTTGTCCAGTCGCCTAAAGAGGTACACGAAAGAGAATGAGGCCAGAAGAATAAACAGGCTGTTCGCAACACAACCTGCGCTCAGTGGCAGGGTTCTAACAGCAGAGCAGACCCTCCAAGGCTGGAAACTGAAAGATACTGGAAAGGCATGTGGGAGAAGGAGGTCGCACATAACAGCAGTGCACAATGGCTGGTGACTCTGAAAGAGGAGCACAGCAACCTCCCTGAACAGAACCCAGTTACCATCACAGCGGCAGATATACAAGAAAGAGTCTCAGGTATGAAAAACTGGACGGCATCAGGCCCGGATATGGTCCACACCTACTGGCTGAAGAAACTCACAGCGCTCCACGAGCGCCTCGCAGCACAAGTGAACCAATTGCTGATGGATGGGACTCACCCAGGATGGCTAACCGAAGGGCGAACAATCCTGATCATGAAGGATTCCTCAAAGGGTGCAGTTCCTTCCTACTATCGGCCAATAACCTGTCTCTCCACAACATGGAAGCTCATGTCAGGCATCATTGCGGCTAAGATAAGTAGACATGGATCAATACATGAGCAAAGCACAGAAAGGCATTAGTAGAGATACTAGAGGTGCCAAACATCAGCTGCTGGTTGACAGAACAGTCGCACAAGACTGCAGGTCCCGACATACCAACCTGTGCACAGCCTGGATTGATTACAAGAAAGCATATGACTCGATGCCACACACATGGATCACTGAATGCTTGGAGTTGTATAAGGTCAACAGGACCCTGAGAGCCTTCGTTGCAAACTCGATGAGGATGTGGAAAACCACACTTGAAGCCAATGGCAAGCCACTAACGCAAGTGTCCATCAAATGTAGCATATACCAAGGTGATGCACTCTCCCCACTGCTGTTCTGCATAGGACTGAAGCCCCTCAGCCAGATAATCGCCAAGACAGGCTATGGATACCGCCTCAGAAATGGAGCTACGATCAGGGACCTCCTCTACATGGATGACATAAAGCTGTATGCTAAGAGCGAAAGGGACATAGACTCCCTGATCCACACAACCAGGATCTACAGCAGTGACATTGGAATGTCATTCGGGCTGGAGAAATGTAGTCGGATGGTGACTAAGAGGGGCAAGGTAGTCCACACTGAAGGGGTCTCACTCCCTGAAGGAACGATAGCAGACATTAAAAACAGCTACAAGTACCTCGGTATACCACAGGCCAATGGCAACCTCGAACTAGCAACAAGGAAAGCGGCTACGACCAAATACCTCCAGCGGGTGAGGCAAGTCCTCAGAATGGCAAGAACAAGACCCGGGCAATAAACAGCTATGCCACCTGCCAGTGATCAGATACCCTGCAGGAATAATAAGGTGGCCAAAGGAAGAGATTCAGACCACGGATGTTAAGACCCGAAAACTCCTCACCATGCATGGAGGTTTCCATCCTAAATCCAGCACCCTGAGACTGTACACAAGCCGTAAGGAAGGAGGCCGGGGACTAGTGAGTATGAGAGCCACTGTCCAGGATGAAACATCCAAGCTCCATGAATACATCAAAGAGAAGGCTCCGACGGATGATGTACTCAGAGAATGTCTCAGTCAATGGCGAACAGAGGATGAGGTGCTGGAAGAGGGACAATCATGGGACGAAAAGCCCCTACACGGGATGTACCACGAACCATAGCAGAAGTGGCTGATCTCAAGAAGTCCTATCAGTGGCTAGAGAGGGCTGGCCTAAAGGACAGCACAGAGGCACTCATCCTGGCTGCCCAAGAGCAGGCCCTGAACACCAGAGCCATAGAGGCAGGGATATACCACACCAGACAAGACCCACGGTGTAGGTTGTGCAAAGAGGCACCTGAAACAATCAAACACATAACTGCAGGGTGTAAGATGCTGGCAGGGAAAGCCTACATGGAGCGCCATAACCACGTGGCTGGCATAGTCTACCGAAACATCTGTGCGGAGTATGGACTGGAAACCCCAAGGTCAAAATGGGAAACACCTCCCAAGGTGGTGGAGAATGACCGAGCAAAGATCCTGTGGGACTTCCAGATACAGACCGACAAGATGTAATGGCCAACCAACCAGATATCGTGGTCATAGATAAAGGGGAAAAGAAAGCCGTTGTCGTGGATGTAGCGGTCCCGAGTGATGGAAACATCAGACAGAAGGAACATGAGAAAATCGAGAAATACCAAGGGCTCAGAGAGGAGCTGGAGAGAGCCTGGAAGGTAAAGGTGACAGTCGTGCCTGTGGTGGTCGGAGCACTCGGGGCAGTGACCCCCAAACGAGACGAGTGGTTGCTACAGATCCCGGGAACAACATCAGATATCTCGGTCCAGAAAAGCGCACTGCTAGGAACAGCACGGATACTGCGCAGAACCCTCAAGCTTCCTGGCCTCTGGTAGAGGACCCGAGCTGAAATGGGGACAGACACCACCCATGGTGGGTGAGACGAGGATATATATATATATATACAGTAAAGTCTCGTTATATCGATATCGGATATATCGATAGTCCCGGTTATATCGATACTATTTCTATGCACGCACGGAGAAAATTACATGCAAACAGGGTCGGATATATCGATAGTCGTGGTTATATCGATATTTTTTCGGACTCCCTTGAATATCGATATAACGAGACTTTACTGTATGTATATATATATATATATATATATATATATATATATATATATATATATATATGATCTTTTATGGGGACCTGGGAACGGATTATTCTTCGCTTCTTCGGGCTTCGCACATACACACACACACACACACACACACACACACACACATATATATATATATATATATATATATATATATATATATATATATATATAGGGCCGAAACTACCAGTAAGACTTTAGTTTGCTGACGAAGCTCTTTGATAAGAAGCGAAGAATAATCCGTTCCCAGGTCCCCATAAAAGATCATTTTCTACTAAATAACCATTTAAACTACACAAAATATAGTGATATCTCAGTTTACAAACTTACTTGGTTCCATGAAAGTGTGTGTAAGGTGAAAAGTTCATCTGCCAAACATCTATTTCCCATAAGAAACCATTAAAATGACAATAATCTGTTCCCGGGTCCCCATAAAACATAATTTTCTACTAAATAAGCCTTAAAACTACAATAGTATATACATTTTTACATATAATAAATGTGCTATTGTATTGTCATTAAAGAAATAAATTGTACAACATAAGTCACACCAACGCACACCTTGTTTGTGTTTCTTGATGATCTCCTTCTGCTTGATCTTCTCATCTCATCTCATTTTCCGTAGCGCTTCTTCCTCATTAGGGTCGCGGGGGTTGCTGGAGCCTATCTCAGCTGTCTTCGGGCACGAGGCGGGGGACACCCTGAATTGGTTGCCAGCCAATCGCAGGGCACACAAAGACGTACAACAGTCACTCTCACACTCACACCTCGGGACAATTTGGAGTGGTCAATCTGTCTGCCATGCATGTTTTTGGAGTGTGGGAGGAAACCGGAGTACCCGGAGAAAACCCACGCGGGTCCGGGGAGAACATGCAAACTCCACACAGGGATGTCGGAGCGGGACGCGAACCAGCGACCTCTGCACTGTGAAGCCAGTGTCGACTACCGGGCCGCCCCCACCCCATAATAATAATAATAATAATACCGTATTTTTCAGATTATAAATGGCTCCGGATTATAGGTCGGACCAGCCAAAAAATGCATAATTAAGAAGAAAAAAACATATATATATAGGTCGCACTGGAGTATAAGTCGCATTTTTGGGGAAAATGTATTTGATAAAATCCAACACCAAACAACATACATGTCATCTTGAAAAGCAATTTAAAATAAATTAATTAAATTAAAATAAAATAGAGAACATCAGGCTCCGTTTTACTTCTTTTTTTTTCCAACATAACACCGCAGCTCTCGCTCTACTCAACTCCGATGGACACACCTCCTTTTTGGTAACCCACAACAGTCTTTTACAAGAGTTATTCAGATAACTCTAGCACAAAGAACATGCTAACAAGTTAGAGAGGCGTTTGCGTTGCATGAAGCGGTAACACCAAGAAGGTCTTCCTTCCTTCCAAAGCCGTTTATATTCATCTCCATGGCAACGACCTGGGCGTGGAGACGCAACTGCGCTGTCGACAACCCTCTCCCAGCAGCACGTTGTTCAAGCACCCATGCGTGAACTCGTTCCTCCAACTGCGGCCACCGAGCTTTTCGCCCGCCATTAGCTTTTTTTGTTTTCTTCATTTCAGTAAGCGTAACCTCTGCTTTTTGCCAGTCCCTTCCAAGTTTTTCGCTCACGCCAAACTTTCTTTCCGCTGCTCGATTGCCGTTTTCGGCTGCATATTTCACTGTCTGCAGCTTGTAAGCTGCAGAATATGACTTTCTTTTCGGTGCCATTTTTATTCAGCCCTTCTCAGTTGTGTTTATAAATAACAGCTGGTGTTACAGAAAAATCAGACCCTCCGGAAACCGCGACCGCAGAGACAGATTCTGACGGCTCACAGATTTCCCTGTAACACCTGTTATAGAAATGTGTAGGCTACTGTCTCTGCGCTCGCAATACCAGCACAGGCCGAGAGCGCGCTATTGCGGTTTAATGTGAAAATAACATGGGAAATAATATACAGTAAGAAAAAAAAGCATATCTAAGTCGCTCCAATTTGATGAAAAAAACTGTGATTTATAATCCAAAAAATACGGTAATAATAATAATAATAATAATAATAATAATAATAATAATAATAATTATTATTATTATTCTAATAATAACAATCCATTTCATTTCTAAGCCCCTTTCAAAACTTCTGCTTCCTCTTTCACACGGGGATGCTTTGGCCACACCACGACCTCTTTTGGGACTTCTTTGAGGGGGGTCGCCTGCGGATCATTGTCCTTGACATCTGCGGGACGTTAGCAAAGCAATAATATTAATAATATTAAGAATAATCAATTTCATTTATAAGCGCCTTTCTAAACTCTCAAGGTCACTTTATAGTAACAGGATATTTAGCAGCGGCAGCCACACGCTATCTATTAGCTATCTGGCTGGCCAGCTTGCTCGCCAGCTTGCTCGCCATTATCTATCTGTTAGCTGACGAGCTCGCTTTCAATCTATGAGTTACTTCGGGTTGAGAGAAAGCCGGCGCGTATGGCTGCCGCTGCTCACCCACAGAGAAACCTATCCCGTGACTGTAAAGTGACCTCGAGAGTTTTGAAAGACGCTTATAAATCAAATGTATTATTATTATTATTATTATTATGATTATTAAAGGGCAACCGACGTCGCTTTTTTGTTTCATAACTGACATCAGAAAAACGTTTTATAGCAGCTAAAATACCCAAAACACGCAGTAAGATATTTTTATTCAAATGAAAACACCAATAAAAATGACTTAAAGTGTCCAAAATCTGCAAAAAATTGAGCTGCGAATTGGGCATTTTCAGAAAGTCCCGCCCCCAGTTCGTGACGTCACGCCAAGACGTCTTGCATTTCTAGTGAATCAAAACAATGACTTCAAATTCAGATAATATGCTTTCTTGTTACACATCCAGTTATGAATATGATTCAAATAGTTCTGAAGAGGAAAGCATACATGTTTTCAATCCATTAAAGAATTATATGTGCCATTTTGAGGCAACATTGGGGGAAAATCTCTCACCCCCCCCCCAACAAAAAGAGGCACAAAATGGCGACCAACTGTGGCCACCTCCGTTTCCACAGGCTGATACGTTCCTTCCATGGAGTTTGCCTCCCTCTGCTGGCGGCTTTTGGTTGTAACATCTGGTTTTCCAAAAAAACAGTACAGCAAAATACATTGACGTGATGGAAAGACGCTACAATGCGTCTTTTTTTACGGTGAGGAGGCGGTCCTTTCATGACGTCACGTACGGACTCGTCACCAACTCAAAAACAACACTTCCTGAATGTTCAGCGCGAGTATTAAAACGTAAAATATATCTATATGCGGTGGAATCTGATTAAAATACGCCCAGTAGAAGTCATTTGAAGTCATTTTACAAATTATGGACACAACTTGTCCGGTGACGTCGGTTGTCCTTTAAAAGAAATAACAATCAGACACTCCAGTCGAGGGATCTGCATGCGGTTTACTTGCCGGCGTGGTGCGTGCATACGTGTGAATCCAAACTGGACTTCTGGGCGCATCTTTTGCCACACACTCGACAAGCGAAGGGCTTTTCTCCGGTGTGCGTCCTCACGTGCGTGACCAGCGTTCCCTTTTTGGCGAAGGTCCCGCCACAAGTGGAGCATCCAAAGGGTTTTTCTCCGCTGTGCGTCCTCATGTGGACCATCATGTTTCCCTTCAGAGAAAAGGCCTTGCCGCAAAACGAGCAGCAAAAAGGTTTTTCTCCCGTGTGGCTTTTCATGTGTCTCATCAAGTGGGAACTGCAAAGGAACTTTTTACCGCAAACAGAGCAGCAAAAGGGTTTTTCTCCAGTGTGGCTTTTCACGTGTCTCATCAAGTGGGAATTGCAAGTGAACTTTTTACCGCAAACCGAGCAACAAAAGTCGTTTTCTCCCGTGTCTTCTCAAGTCGGAATTGTAAATGAACGTTTTACTGCAAACCGAGCAGCAAAAGGGTTTTTCTCCCGTGTGGCTTTTCATGTGTCTCATCAAGTCGGAATTGTAAATGAACGTTTTACTGCAAACCGAGCAGCAGAAACGCTTCTTTGGGGCGGGATGCTTTTGGGGTTTGCGGGACCTTTTCTTGCCGAGGACCATTTTTGGAGACCCCGGTCCCTTTTCGTCCTCGCCTTGCCTGTCAGTGGCGTCGTCATCCGAGATTGGAGCCAGGTGGTCGTCTGGCGGCGACCAATCAGAGCATTCGGGCGCTTCGTCTTCACCCGCTTTGCTTTTCGGGCGGGCGCCGGTCGGGACCAATGCGCTGATATCGGCCTTTTCCTCCTTCTCTAAAGATTTAAATACACATCAAAGTCTGATGATTTGTTTTTAGTTTGATCCTAAAACGTGCCAAGAATTGAGCTGCGGGAAACGTTTTTTTGCGCCTGCGACGTCACAGCCGCGATGTTTTTTGACTACATGTCATTACCTTCACAATTGCCGGCGCTCCCCAAAGTTTCTTCTGTGTGATGCACCGAGGGGGGCGTTCCCTGGTGATCTCCCCTAAGATCGCCGGGATGAAGCTTTGACCACTCGAGTGGTGGAAGTCGGTCGTCGACGCTCTCCTCGGAGACGCCATCTTGCTGCAAACTGCTGACATCAGCCTCCTCCTCTTCCTTTTTAATGTGGGGGGCTTGTGGGTACTCCAAAGTGGAGCTTCCCGATTTCATGTCAGGAACTTCTTCCTGACAACCGATCAGCTGATTCACATCTGCAGGGACACAAGCAGGACGTCATTCACACAGTTAGAAAATCATAGAACGGCAAAAGGAGGCAGAGTGTGACATTTTTCTCTTAACCGCAAAAGAAACATTTATCCAAGACCACGGCGCGAGAGGAAGTCACTGCCACGTGACGCCAAAGCGGCTTTCCCATTGGCTGAAAGCTAAATCTAAGATGGCGGCCGTCCATTGGTGTTCTTCGACCATCTTTTGGCTCCCAAATGGTTCCTTGGTTGTTTTTTTTTCGCTTAAATTAATTAACTACTACTACTAAAAATCATATCAAATTATGTGAAAAACGAATTACTTGTGTAAAAAATACACTATAACATCCCTCCGTCCATTTTCAGTCGTGCTTATTCCGCATTAGGGTCGTGGGGGGGGGGGGGTTGCTGGAGCCTATCTCAGCTGTCTTTGGGCACAAGGCGGGGGACACCCTGAATTGGTTGCAAGCCAATCGCAGCGCACACAAAGACGTACAACAGTCACTCTCACACTCACACCTGGGGACAATTTGGAGTGGTCAATCTGCCTGCCATGCATGTTTTTGGAGTGTGGGAGGAAACCGGAGGACCCGGAGAAAACCCACGCGGGTCCGGGGAGAACATGCAAACTCCACACAGGGAGGCCGGACCGGGACGCGAACCGGCGACCTCTGCACTGTGAAGCCGGTGTGCTAACCACTCGACTACCGGGCCACTACAAGCTCGGGCTTCCGGGCACGGCCCGCCCCTGCTCTCCGCCTTGCCCATGTCGGTCAAAGGCTTCTTGTCAGCAGCCATGGGTCTCAGCGGCGCAGGTAACGAGGGCCTGGTGATCGACGAGGAAGAGTTTTTCGACAGCCAGTACGACTTTGATTTCAGCAACCTGAAGGACACGTGCACCTACTACCGAAGAGGCGAAGTCTACCACAGGCCATGTGGATGGCTGCGCTTTGCTCTCAAGGTCTGGGATAAATACCCGGACGGGAACATGTGGCTGTGCGAGCGAGGCCACAGAACCACCACCTACTCCAAACCCGGAGAATGGCCCGTGTCCTACCACGGGACCTCCAAGAAAGGAGCCCAGGCCATCATTGTCACCAATTAGCAGCCTGGTCCGGGCCAAAGGTACGGTAGCGACGTGTACTCGACGCCGTACTTGGAGTATGCGGTGGCCTACACGCAGACGTTCCAATCGTGCGCGACCAACACAGAGTACCGCGTGGTCATGCAGAACCGGTTCAACCCGGACTTCCGCCAGAAGTACAACGACGACAAGTACTGGTTGCTGCCCGTCCCCGAGGGCCTGACGCAGGAGCAGGAACAGGATCTGGTGGAGAAGGCCATCCGGCCCTACGCCGTGCTCATCAAAGTCTTCTGACCCAAAGGGAAACCGCCGCCTGCTCCAAAATACACTATAACATTTTTTTATATGGCTTTATTTATATGTGCATAGAGCATCCACTAACTTTGACTTTCCCTGTGGTTACTCGGGTTTGACAATCAGCTGTCACTAATTTGCTTTTCATATTCATAATTCTATCATACCAACTAGTAGAAATAGAATAATTGAATAATAATAACAGCATAATGTGATAACATTCAACCTTACCCCTTACACTCCTCACTGCTGCGTGTGTCTGTAAGTCTCTCCTCCCTCCTCTACCAATCACGTGCGGCTTTAACCGAAGACCGGGGGCAGGGAATAGGGGACAAAAAAAAATTCGGCTCCCGTTTCCCAATTCCGGCTCCTTGTTAGGAATCGGCTCTATTTGTTCACTTCAGAGATCCGTGTCGTTCGCGAACAACATTGTGACTAACTGCACCTGATGCATTTGTTTATGACTGCTGTCCCGTAGTTGACCAGCAGATGGCTGTGCTTTATTTTCTTAACATTGCGTTGGGCTGTTGTGCCTTCCGGTAAAGATTTACTTCCCGCTCTTCGTTATTTAAGCTTCATTTTATGGCGAAGACGGCGAGGATTGACATGCTTTATCGCTGTACTGTTTAGCAAGGAAAATACAAAAGAACAAAGACCGAAAACTTCTATTTCGGACAGAAAGCGGGCAAAGTGGTTTGTACGATTTTGTTGCATACGTTTTATTTCATTGATGTGGGATCCAAAAGTTTGTGTGTAAATAACAGCTGTATTTTTATACATGTTTGTAGTTCTACGGTGGTGGTGGTGTCGTTGGTGATTCAGCATGCAAGTGAAATCACATTAAAGAATTAACCATCAGTATAAAGAAACCTCTGTTCGGAATGGAACTACAGTAGAATACTTCCGTGAAGAGTGAAGACTCCACGTGATAGCTGAATCGTTTTTTGTCTGAAGACGTCGGGTAGAAGATTCGCCTGCAGAAGATGTCCGTGGTGAAAGTTTGAGCTGCGAAGTGAAAGGAGCAGTGTCTCAAGCCTGAACAAGGAGCCCGTTGAACAAGCAATGCCTCGACAAGCGGGCCAGACAAGCACTGCCACTGAACTCTTCGCTGCAAAGACCCGCCATCTTAAAAGAGAAGCAGACGTTTCCCTACATCAGCACTTGCAAACAACATTCACAGTCAACATGCCATGTGAAGGTGAAATGGACCAATCATAGGCCCAAGAAGAGCAAGTTAAAGCAACAGTGATGGAACACCACATCCGAGTAAAGCAGATTTCACAAAGCCTAGAACAAGTGAACGCACTCGCACACGAACTGAAAAGGGACAGGAACTTGTAGATGACAAGTTGAAAGATCTGCAAGCAAAGTTTAAAGTGACCTATGAAAGGTGGAAATAATGTTAATGTACTGAAAAAGGCCATCAAATACAATGACGATTCTGACCTCGTGAATACAATGAGCAGAATAAATACAGCTCAAAATGTGATTGATGCTACTTACCAAAAATTCAGAGACACTCTACATCCAGAGCATCCAGACTCATAAAAAAGAAAGAAAGAATGACACACGCGAATCACTCACCCAAACTGCCAATAAAAAGGCTCAGCAATTCCTTAAGGTTGATAGGTCAGAAATCTATTCTTGGCCACACAATGAATCCGTGTTTGAGACTACATTGTCCAATGTCTCCATATCTTCACACACAACTACATCTCAAAACATTTGTGATGATCTTGTGAAAACCTTCGCTGAAGCCATTACAGCCAATCGCATTCCAATCCCACAGCCTGCTGCATTTATAGGAGATCCTCTCAAGTTTAACGATAGGAAGCTTTCGTTCTCAACGCTGATTGATAGGAAGAACCTGCCAGTTGAAGAACAAACCTACAAAAGTACGTCGGTGGTGCTGCCAAGAAAGCTATTGAAGGGCGTTTGCTGGTAGGTACAGATTCTGCTCGCCTGGACTACATTGGAAGACAGATATGGCAATCCTTTCTTAATTATCAAAGCATACAGGGATAAGATCCAGGCATGGCACAAAATTGGACCAAAGGATAACCAAGACCTACGTGAATTTGCAGACTTTCTCAGCAGCGTTGAATCAATCATGCCTTATGTACAAGGACTGCAAGTTCTCAATGACTGCTTGGAGAACCAAAGAACAGCAGTCAATCTGCCTGATTGGTGCAGCTCACGCTGGAATCGTGCAGTTGTAACAATTGAGGATGAAACTAATGTGTTTCCTGATTTCAAGGCCTTTGTGTCATTTCTCAGAAAAGAGGCTCGTATTGCCTGCCACCCTATAACATCGTGGCAAGCCATGAACCCGAAAGATGAGAAAGCAAAGGCAAGCCAGCAACTCAACTTGAATGAATATAGAAAACGAAACATTAATGCCAAAACCTTCACTACAAGTTCAAGTGAAAAGACAGACAGCCAATGTCTGTTCTTCAAGAAAGTAAATCACACTCTCCACAAGTGTCGAAGGTTTATGGAAAAACCAACAGAGGAAAGAGTAAAGTTTGTGCAGCAGGAGAAACTTTGTTTTGGCTGCCTTGAAGTTGGTCATCATTCAAAGAACTGCAAATCTAGAAGCACATGTGACACATGTGAAAAGCACCATCCAACATCCTTACATCAAAACCGTGACAGGAAAGAGTACAAGCAAAGACAACAAGACCAGCCAAGAGAAAGGGACAAAGAAGAGGGGTCTAAACCAAGGACACAAGAGTCAGATGTTGCTACTTCTTTTAGAATTGTACAGGATAGGAGCAGCACTTACACTTCACCAATCGTTCCAGTCTATGTGTCCACATAGACTGAACCAGACAAGGAAGTGTTAGTGTACGCATTGCTCGACACCCAATGTGTTTTTTTCGAAAGGATTCGACAATAAACTGGACTGGTCAACAAACACGGATGTCCTAATCAAAAAGGGACAGAGTCGCCTCTTCCTACTCAAGAAACTGAGGTCTTTTGGAGTTCAGGGGTCACTCCTAAAGACTTTCTATGACTCTGTGGTGGCATCAGCCATCCACTATGGCATTGTCTGCTGGTCAGGCAGCATCACCACCCGGTACAGAAAAAGACTGGAGCGCCTTGTCAAGCGGGCCAGTTCTGTCGTGGGCTGCTCGCTGGACTCTCTGGAGGAGGTGGGCAACAGACGGACGCTAGCTAAACTAAAAGCTATGATGGACAGTCCCTCCCACCCCCTCCTGCCCACCATGACAGCACTGGGTAGCTCCTTTAGCCAGAGACTATTACACCCGCGCTGCAAGAAGGAGAGGTACCGCCGGTCGTTCCTACCGACTGCTGTCAGGCTTCACAATTCTCAATGATCACATGTGAAAAAAGAAAAAAAAAAACTGGACACTTGTAAATATGGGTTGTTGCAATATATCAAAATGCATTTCTTGATTCTGCACTATGTACAGTTTTTCTTATGGAACGGTTTTGCACATTTACATCTGCACAGTATACAGTTGACACTTTATTTTGTTATGCTTAGAATATCTTGTTTTCTATCCTTTCACCCCCACCCCTACCCAATCCCTTTTCAATTGCTGCTGTGGACTGCAAATTTCCCCATTGTGGGACGAATAAAGGTATTCTGATTCTGGACTTAAGACTTAAGCTTCCGGGTCGAGTGTACGCTGGCGCGCTTTTGGCTGCCGCTATTCGCCCGCAAACATTTTGGCTTCTTTTAATTTTTACGATTCCTGTAACCACTGGAAATACTCGACAGCCACCAGAGGAACTTATGGTCGTATTCCAATCCGTTTTGGCTATCGGATCGTCTCGTGATTCCGGTCGTTTATCCGGATCACAGACGAGAATACGTACGATCTCCACCCACCTGTACCTGCTGTTGAGGGCTAACCTGGACGCTGCCTGTCTCTGGACGTTACTGGTTGATATCATGTCGCAACTCCATCGACCCGTTGGACGGCTGCAGTATTCGGCGGCAGAGCTCCTCAAACTCTGCTTCCGACGGACGAGCGTGCCGCAGGCGATTTTCCAATTCCCTGAAATCGCTCGTCGCCCTTCCCGGAGGTATATCCACCGCGGATCACGTCGAGACTTTCACCTTGACGACTCCAAGGATATCACCTCCCTGTGGTCATCTTTCCTCCGGCCACGCAGAGGGTACAGCCGCTTCGTGGAACACCGTGTGTTGGCGGCCTGGGTAGGTCGGCCAATGCGC